>NW_022145606.1:693045-1163400 GCF_000002235.5 Strongylocentrotus purpuratus
TTTTTACATTCAATTTTCTGTTTCATTTTAACAAAAGAAAGGAAGCCCTGGAAATATTTCAGAACTGTGTTTTGCTTGAGACGACAACCTCGTATGAGTCTCCAATTATGATCCCACATTAATGGAAAAAAAACGAGAGAATATTTCTGAAAAGCATTTCCAATATACTGAATTGCCAAAATGTATGATACCTTTTCTTTTGACCGTACTTTTTGATGATGCTATTTTGTAATACTGCAATGTGATGCCCAAGTCAATTTCTCATAAATTTGTAACCCAAGAAATAAAAAAAAAAGAGGGGTCAAGAAGGGATCTCTGAGGGACTCCACATTTAATGGAAACCTTTAGCCTGATTTAGCTGTATTTCAATTACTCCAACCTCATACGTAACATTCTATTCTCCTACATACTCATAGAAGAGTGCCATGTCTCCCCCCCCCCCTCTATCTCTCTCCTCCCGGCTGATATCGACTTAAGCATTCTTGCTTTAATATGATAGTTGGCCTCTCCATTTATCTTGACTGTCTTACTTACCTCAATAATTTCAAGCTTTTAACTATATATATATATATATATATATATGCTTTTTTTATGAGTGTGTACTTTAATAAGTTGCCACTCTTTTTGTAAATCAATTATATTATATACTATTATTTGTTATTTGAATGTTTTTTATATATCATTTATCAATAAATGCAGAAACATCTGCTAAAAAGGACTATCACATCTATCTAACTGACTTTTTCGGCGATGGGACAGGCTATCACCGAGGCGATGAAAGTTTGTCGACCTGTCCGATTACATGAGCTGGTTATCTGCTTGATACTCAGTATCAACAATAAATTTAGGTCAAGATTCAAACCTATAAGTTTGGGTCCAAGGCAAGTTTGTACAATTAATCTTACAATCAAAAAATAGCAAAATGAAATAATAAGATATATACAATGTAATATTGAATATGATTTCAATCATAGTGAATTAATAGGAAAACATATACCATTAACAACAGCTTACGTATTAGCTTACCGACCAGTTATTTATTTATTTGTTTGTTTCTTATTTTATTCTTTTCTGTCCTTGAATAAATTTCTTCCAAACGTTGACATGAACCTATAAGAGAGGGAGTCAGAGAGAGAGAGAGAGAGAGAAAGAGAGAAAGAAAAAAAGCGAGATAATGTTTATCGTTGCTGAAATTTGGCAGTGTGTTTTATGAAAAAGGAGAATTCCACTGGAAACAAAATAAATGATTTAAAGCAGTTAATACAAATCTCTGTATCGATATTTTTTCAAGATGATATGCTAAGTCACTGACATTATTAACGAAAAAAACAAAAGAAAAATAAACAATATTAGTACAAAATTATTAAGATAATATCCATTATTTATGCCACAAGGGCATTGGCGCCGTCTATGTTGAATTATTTTAACGACGACATGTTGTTCAACAAAGTGTGTATCGTAAACATTATGTTCATTGTTATCATGATAAGATACATTTCGTTGGAGTTTATATAAATATAATTATCTTTAATATACGAATTGTTGAACTTTGAAACCTTTTTCATCTCCGGTTAAAGACCTCTATTATGAAAACAAAGCACTTGAATCAGGTTACAAATATATGAACTTATCTTTAAAAAAAGTAATAGCAGTCCAAATCTTGTAATAAGATCATCTGTATTATAACACACAAATAATTTATACATAGTGGCGAAATTCTTAAATAAATCGGGAAATGTTATGAATGTTTGAAATATGAGAGTTATCAAGTCTATGCGAATCTCGAATTGGCAGTTTTGTCAGTAGGTGGTGACGCAGTTGGTGAAAACTCTCCTGTTCGTTTCATACATAAACATCATTATTTTTCCTGCAAATTGTCTCCGTTCTTGGGGCATTACTTGAAATATATTGTGATATACAAATCATTTTAAGCCCTCTAAATACAAAAAAAGCATCCAAAGTCGAACATTTTAGAAATAATGATTCCTCTCACTCCCAGTCTACAACTTTCCAAAAATTATAACTGTCTCATTTTTGTCAGATTCATTCAGTCCTCCACCGGTCAACTTCTTTGATTTTTCTGCTTTCCTATAGGGTAGAATGCTTTCGGGTTTGAATTTTTCTATATTGATTGCCATAAAGGCTTCACAGACGGACGATATATGAGCGAAACTAAACTAATTATGATATTGCACAGTCAAATGATGTCACTATCTTGTAGTGAATAGTATTAAAAGTAAAAGTTCGACAAGATGATAAATTACCATGTCACTATTGGTATGATATTCAATGAAATATACAGTTCATACGAAGAATTTAACAATAAAGTGTATATTCCCAAAAAAGCAACCTTTTTCATAACCTTAAGACAAGTCATGTCAGTATTTCATAAAATGACTTTCATCATTTTTATGCCGACTTGCCACTTCAATAAAGTATAAAACACCATTAATGCCAATAAAGTTGATTTTTTTTTAAATCAAAAATAGCAAGAACAGACCTTTTGCAAGATGTTGTAAAAGCAATATGTAATTTTCGTTATTACATGAAATCTGATACATACGTCTGCATTAAGTGCCTCATTACATTATATTTCATTTACCTGTCACGAATAATTATATTTCAATCGTCAGAATGCCAAACAAAGTACCTGATTGTACGTGGGGGAAGCCGTGTTTAATTAAACTAGCTACATCGAATATATGTAATTAGCAATATGCAATTCGCATCCTTACTATTGTTATACACATGTTACAGGTAAATGTAATAACTCATCGCTAGCTAAAGTTGTATCAATTTGAAATTTTTGTTTACACATAGTGGCTTATTACAAAGACGCAATGTTTCAACGTTGACTTATGATCCACATCTATACACCCCAACAACCACATCCAAACCAATCACACCTGTACCCCACACGCATTCATAACCCCTACACAAACAAAAACATATAAAATCTAAATAGGAAGTATACATTAAATAATAAATCGTCATTGGTATGACAACTGTGCTAGAAAACTGAAATATATGTGTAAGGGTTATCATAAGTACTGAATGTATTAGTGTATCAAGATCATTCTCTTTGTGCCAATGCTTATGGCACAGTGCGTACTTTGTGATTTGTGCCATATATTTTGACACAGTGATAACGTTTGTAATCACGATGGCCTACGTGTATGACCTGCAGTTTCTATCATAGGCTTGTGATAAGGAATGTTTGTTCAATCGGTCTATTTATGGTAATATCAGCTATCGTGTCGTTTAATATTTTAGATTGTTTACCGCCTCAGATATCTAGGTACTTACTGACAAAGCTTCGGAGTCTTTTAATATTCCTTTGTTTTGTCAAAGTTTAATGATTGTATCTATCTCAAGATAATTAGTCTGATGATCATCGATATGATATACACTATTGACATACACTTTTCTATCGAACAGATGATAGTAACTCGTTTATATTTTTCCTAGTTGCATTCGCATTTTTGCGTTAATCCTTGATATCATAGCGATTACTATTCATGTCACAATCACTTAGATATTGAATACTTGTTATAATAAGATGAGGTGTCCCACCCCTTCCCATCCAAGAGAAACTCAGTCTATCTTGCCTACCATTCCATTACATCAACGGCACTATATATTTTGAAATACTTTTAATGACGACATGTCATTCAATATTTCGTGTATTTTACTTGAAGTAGTAAACATTTGTCGTTGGAATATAATACTTGATATCGTATCTCCGAGATAAGAACGTTCGGCCTTTGGAACTGTTAGCATCTTAATTTTCATCGTTAATCACGAAAACAAAACACTTGAATCAGGTTCAAAGTATAAATACCTGTCAATCAAACAGATTAACGATATTACTATGTCAACCTTGCTATGATATTTGAGAAAGGAACGAAGTTTCCTAAAGAGCAAAGATCGAATCCTTTTTGATATTAGGAAAACAAATGATGCCACTATTTCGTATAAGAAAACGCCTTCATTTTTTGAAGAACAGCTCTTTCATACAGCATAAACCGTTATTTAATTAACTTATTAGGTTGTGGGTCTTTCATCACACTGCTATACATGTTCCATTAAAGATAACGGCTCCATCTGTTATGGAATATTTTAATGACGCCATATTTGTTAATATCGCGTTTATAGTGTACAGTATTATCATCGTCTTTATGATAAATTATATTTGCAGTCGACGTTTACTCATGATAACTTTATCTCTAAAATACTAATTACCGGCCTTTGAAACTAATTTCTTCTTCATTGTAATCCATCATTACGCTTCCCTTCTTTAAAAAATAAAAATTAATTAATCCAAGTTCAAAGTAAAACTAGGTTCAATAATGACATACCCTGCTATGAAGATTAATCATAAATGCATTGGAACAAGGGCAATTCCATGCGTTTTCTAAATAAAAAGTGTTAATGAAATAACAATTCTTAATAAGTATGACCACATGCTAGAAAATCTCAATACATTTATGGGTCTTCGATCGTAATGACTAATAATTTCATTGTTTTAAGATTATTCTTTTTGTTTCCAATGCTTATGGCACTGTGTGTACTGTGTGTTTGGCGCCATCTAATTTAACATAAGTGGCAACGTTGGTTATCATGGTGGCCTACGTGTATGACCTGCAGTTTATATCATAGGCTTGTGATAAGGAAAGTTTGTTCAATCGGTATGTTATCATATCAGCTCTCATGTCGTTAAATCGTTTATGATTGTTGACCTCCTGCGATATTTTAGTTCTGACTGATAAAGCTTTGGATTCTTTTAAGACATTGACTCTTTTATACGCCTTCACATTTTGAGCTAATAAAGTATGCAAAATTGTGTCAACTTACAATAACCTTACACAGTGTACTAGGAGAACTTGAAGGCAACAGTTATCAAAATACAAAGAATAAATCTCGTCACATAAACGAATTAGTTATGGTTTTAAGACAGTGAATAATGTTAAATAATTTGAAGAAGAATATCACGTCACTAATAACAATGATCAGAATAATAGTGTTGAAAATTATGATAATGATAACGATAATAATCTTATTGACAGGAGAAGCGGATGGTTCAATCGGTGACGCGTTGATGTTGATGTCGAAACAAAGATTGTAGTGTAAAATCCAAACGAAGTGACTGACTGATTAAGCCTGTGTTTGTTAACTTGTCCCTCCTATGTGTTATAGTCGCAAGATTATGTTACAGTGGGGAAAATATCCGTCCATCGGATACGACGTAAAATAGAAGAAAAGCAAGACGGGGAGTGAATGTGAGGACAGGGAGAGAAGAGAAAAGAGAAGAGAAAGAAAGGATATTTTGGGAGTTGAGGAGAGATAAAGAGAAAGGGGAGATGGAGAGGGGGACGGGGTTAGAAGTAGAACATGATTAAATATGTATACAATAACACATTATAGACACATAACTATACTGAACCACACACCTATGTCAATACCCATCAACACAGACGTGCTCATAATGACAATTTTAAATAGAAAGTGTTAATAAAATAACAAGTCTAAATTTATATGACCAGCATGCTAGAGTTATTGAATATATTGAACAGTTATCATAATTACTGAAATTCCAGTGTATCAATATGTTTCTTTGTGTGCAAAGAGCAATTTATGAGGATGGAACTTTTGGAAAACATTGTGTTTGGCGCCATATATTTCATTCAAGTATTAACGCTGGTTATCACGGTGGCCTACGTGTATGACCTGCAGTTTTTATCAAAGGCTTGTGATAAGGAAAGTTTGTTTAACCGGGCTGTTCAAGGTAATATCAGCTATCATGTCGTTAAATAGTTTATGATTGCTTACCACTTGCGATACTTACTGATACCGATTTTGAATATTTAAAGAGATAACATCTCGTATTACGCCTTCATATTCTGTGCTCATAAATAATGCAAAATTGTATCAATTTACAATAACCTTAAATACACAGTATACTAGGAGGACTGGAAGCTGCAAGCGTCCATAATTACGAAATAAAGTAAATTTCATCACATAACAAGATTAGTAATGATTGTAAAACAGTGAATAATTTGAAGGGAATTTGAAGAAGAATATCACATCGCTATTCACGATGGTTAGAATAATAGCGTTAATAATAATGCTATTAATTTAAGACTTCAAACAAAACCTTCATGAAAGAAAAACAAATAATGTCTTTCTTTTTTATCGTATTTTGGTCAAAAATTTATTGATATTTTTCTCTACTTATTTTGCCTTTATAAAATACAACGAAAAAACAAAGGTTCACATTCCGTTTGTAGATCCATTACTTGATTTTCAGAAATAATAACAATTATTTTTGTTAACACATATCTTCTTCGTAAAACACTCTAAGCACATCATTAATTTCGTTTCTTTAATATCATGAAGAGAGTGTAAAAATATAAATGGATATATTAAACGAGGTAGATAGGCATGCGAATCGAATTAGCTCAGTCCGGTAACGCGACGATTTGCCTGTCGAAACAAAGACTGCGTGTCAAATGCATCCGAGGTGGATGGCTGAAGCCTGTGTTGTGTGTTAGCGTGACCCTCCTATGTGTTATAGTCGCAGGCTATGCTACAGTGGGGAAAAAAAATCTTTGAATCTGATAGGACGTAAAATAGAGGCCCCGTGTATAGATGAGTGACGACCTATACACGAACACAAAGACCAGGAAATACTGCACTATTCGTATAGAACAGTAAGGAAAAGACCCCCTTGCACATCCCGATCAATTGTAATAGCATGGGATGATAACATTTAGGTCAAATTTAATTCCTATACTATTTTTTCAATATATTTTATTTTCACATTTGAATAAAAAGACAATTTTAATTGGCAATAAGATAAACACTCGAAGCTTAAAATAACAAGTAATAAACACACAAGTATTCAAATATGGTAGGATGTAAAAAGACCACATTCTATCAATTGCAAAGTCTATTACCCCAAAGTGTGTAAATGTATTTGAAACAAACAAAAAACAAACAAATAGATAAATACACAAAAATGGCATTAATAATAATATTCATAAGGAACATTAACTAGTTATCAAATACAACAGATTAAATAATTTGTTTAGTTCGATGAGAACTTAGGGACCGCATGCGTTTTACCAAAATGTCTGGTAAAGGGGTACTTTTCGTGCGACAAAGTCCGGCCGAGAATTGTAAAAAAGGGGTGTATTTGACTTTTCACCCGGAGATTTCTTTTAAAAGGGGGTGTTTTTTCTTTTTTTCTCTAATCTCTTTGGACCCCTGAGAAATTATTCTGAACTTAGGGGGGTGCATTGAGCATTTTTCTGGTTTTAGTTGGGTCTCCAAGGCAGGAAAAGCCCGCGAAAGGGGGGTTCGGAAATGTTGACAGTCCTCAGATAGGGGGTGGTTTCAAAAAGAGGGAACAAGCATACGCGTACCTTAAATAACACTGAGTGTGGGGGGGGGGGGTATTACCAAGTCAACCTTGGTATGATATTGGGGGAAGGGACTATATTTTTGTATACAGCAAAGATCGAATCCTCTTTGATATTAGGAAAACAAATGATGCCACTGTTTCGTAACAGAAACCGCCATCCATATCATGAGCAACAGCTCTTTGATACAGCATAAACCATTATTTTATGGATATATATTATTAGGTTGTGGGTGTTTCATCACACTACTATGCATGTTCCATTACAGATAATGTCGTTATCTGTTATAGAGTATTTTTTAATGACGTCATATTGTTCAATATCGCGTGCATCATGTGCAGTATTATCATCATCTTTATGATAAATTGTATTTACAGTCGAAGTTTACTTATGATAACCACATCTCTAAGATACTAAAAACCGGGCTTTAAAACTGACATTTTCTTCATTGTAAACCACCATTAGTGTTCCCTTCCTTAAAAAAGACACTTGTTTCCAGGTTTAAAGTAAATCTACGGTTGAAACGACATAAATTACCATTTAAATGAGATAATTAAATTCATATATATATATATATATATATATACACGGAACTAAAGGAGAGAGCTAAGGGGAGGGGCTGTTGTGTGAGGGAGATATTTAGAGAGAAATATAGTGAGTGTGTGTATGAGAGAGAGAGAGAGAGAGAGAGAAAGAGAGAGAAAGGGGATGGGCAGTTGTAAGTGTGTGAGAGAGAGAGAATACTTTTATTATGAAGTATGTATATATTTTCATACAGCAAAAAATAATATTTAATGAAATAGTAGGTGATATATATACAGGTTATGAAAGTTTAAGCACCCTGCTACGAAGCCTAAGCATAGATACATTGGCACCAGGGTGAAATTCACAACGAATTGTCCTTTTTAATATAGATATCATGAACATGACAATAAATACCTATAAATTAATAGTACTCAATGTAAAATAATATGATGTTCTTTTAAAACGGTTAAGTTTCAAATCAACTATTCATCAAGTTCATAAGATATTAAAAAAAAAAATCATGTAGCTTCGTTACTAAATGACCTTTAAAAGGACACTTTAATCAGATTCAGCTTATCTTTTTAAAGTCTGCTGCACTTATGTGAATCTATTAATTGATGAGTTTTAATACAACTACAGGGGAATAGAATGGGAAATTTACATACTTCATCTAATACATGTAATTATAGCAAAAACAGATATTGATGATTGTAAAGATGAGTTAAATATGAATCTTATCTATCGAGTATTTGCTTTATATCCAATGTCAAAAGTACAGTTAGGTCTCTAGTACACCAAAATCAAAAACCTCAAAGTTTGGGTTCAAGGTAGGTTAGTACAATGAATCATAGATAAAAGGGGAATAAAGCAATGTGAATTGTAAACATGTAATAATATGATTTCAATCGGAGTGACTTTATAAGACAATTCATAATACCATTGTCAAGAACTTACTCCCGCCCCACTCATCTCACCCTCAATCTTTCTTTCGCTCTCTCCCGTTTGCTCCCTCTTTTCTATCCCTATTCTCTCTGTTCTCTGCTCTCTCTCTCTCTCTCTCTCTCTCTCTCTCTCTCTCTCTCACACTCACTGTCTCTCTCTCTATCTCTCTCTATGTTTTCTTATATCTTTATTAATGTCCTGGAATTCACATTTTACCTTTATGTTCGAAAACATTAGTAGGAAAAGTTTTTTAGATTGAGTTGACCATTAAGGGAGAGGGGGGGCAAGGGGTAGATAATCTTTGTGCCCCCTTGCCCCTCCTCTGCAGATCAATCCCTTTAACAATTATTATCGCGGTAATTTTTTTTCCTGAACACATTGATGTTTTGTCCGTATGTGTTGGTATATAATTATGTAGCAATTAATCGCTGTCATTTGGCAGAGTGTGGTATTAAAAAGAGAATACCACTGGAAAAAGAAATAGGTAATTATTTAACCATTTAATACAAAAACGTATAAAAAGTCTGTTTTTCAGGATGAAGTGCTTCACTTGTTTTCGTAATACATGTCAGCCTACCATGGAATTTCACGGACATTAACATTAATAAAAAAAGAAAAGAAGAAGAGACACTATTAATAATAATGATGATAGTAATACAACTGATTTTGGGTTTACAGTGCTCTTCTGTCAGCGTTAGGATCCCCTGTCGCTCTACAATTACCATGATGATAAAGATAATTATAATAAATTAATCGTGCCACAAGGGCATTGGCGTCATCTATGTTGAAGTACTTTTAACGACGACATGTTGTTCAAAAGAGTGTGTCATAAAGATAAAATACAAGCTTCGTTCAAGTTTATATAAGCATAATTATCTTAAATACACACATTGACGACCATTTAAATCGTTTTTATCTCCGACAACAGCACCGCCATCATGAAAACAAAATACTTGAATCAGGTTAAAAAAATATAAACTTCTCTCTCAAACAAATAAGGGCAACCCAACTCTTGTGATATTAGCTCATCTAATTGACAGCTGAACAATAAGATATACAGCACGGCGAAATTACGAAATAAATCAGACAATGTTATTATTTTTTTAGATATGAGATCACTGAGTCTATGCGAATCTCAAATTAGCAGTTTTGTCAGTGGATTTTGACGGAGTCGCTGATAACTCTCCCGTTCATCACGTACCAAAATATCATTCATTTCTATTTTTATGCAAAGTGTCTCAGTCCTTTTGGCATTACTTTAAATATATTGTGATTATCAAACTACCCAGGGGTCACAACAGGTTCTTGAGACATGGCATGTTTTTAAAAAACGATAATGGGTTATCACTGTACGAAATGGTTGTAAAAAAGACGAGAATAAAAATTATAATAATAATCAGCTACCATATCATATGAATGCTGGTTTCAAAGTTATGAAAGGAACAAAATGATAATAACAATTAAACGAGGTCCCGGAAGGGAAGGCTAATTTAATTTTGTTATAACAGCATGTGAAGCCATTATCAGGTGGGCTGTATAACGTACAGACCACCTTATAATTTCGTTAGAATTGCCTTTATTTATTTATTATTTATTATTAAATATTTTTCTTATTTCTAACCACTTTTTTGTTAGCAAGATAACTTGAAAATGGCTCGATGAAATGACTTGAAATTTGGCACACATATGTATAGGCATATGTACAAAGCACAGAAAATTTTTCAACCTTGACCTTGACTGATGACGTCATCTAGGTGCCATTGTGTAAAATTTTATGAAAATCAATTCATGATCATATCTTCATAACCAAAAAGTATTTCTCATTTATATTTATCATGATCAAGGTCAATATCCTTCCGGTCAATTGCAGGTCAAATAACGCGCGCGTGCGCGTACGTCCGCGCGTCAATGCGCGCGTAAAATTTTAAAATGCTCAAAATCGTCTCAAAATTATTTTGTATACGTTTTAGGCCATTCTAAGCATTTTATAAAAAATCACACACACGCACATGCGTGCGCGTTTTCGCGCGTAAAACTATTGCACAACATAGAATCGCCATTTTTTTCTTTCATAATATTCCACATATTTTTACAAACAAATTGATAGCATGTTTATCTCTTTATGACTATTAATGACGGAATGATCCACCGTTAAACATAAATTTCCGTGCGCGCGAGCTCTTGTTATACATAGCATATATGGGCAAAAACATGCCTATGCAAAATCCATTGTAGCTCTTTAGGATGCAAGGTGACCCCAATTCTTTTTTCATATTTTGATTGAGTATGAATCGGAGATATGATTTCATGTCTCATTTGACCCTCAATTAACTCATGACGTCATCATAATGGCCTCCGAACTCAAAATTTCAATTTGCATATTATGACGTCAGCATATTTTTGGAAAATTGATTGTATCTTTCTAAAAATTGATCGATTTTCTTCCAAAATTTGATTTGTTCTAGCTGAGACAATTTTCTACAAATCCATTTGCCACAATTTTTCATTTTGACAAAGGCATCATGGCGTATTTTTGCGATTAACTCTTATCGTGCCAAGAACACTGTTCTGTGCATGCGCTGGCGTGCCACGCACACATAATCGGGTTTCTGTTGACTTGCCATGGACACATAAACTCTCATCCGCTCGCGTGCCACGGACACATTTTCGTGCATAAGTACACAAGCTAATTGTTTATGCCTATTGTGCGATGCGCATTGCGTGCACGCATGAATGCTTACTGTATTTGTGGAGGGGGTTTATTGTTGTTTTGATTTTGCGTGCTTCACGTATACCGTTACATTGGATTTTCCTGAGAAAATTGCGATATTTTATCATCAAATTTGTCAGTTTTGATCATGGCCCCTCAGATTGTGTGCGGGAAATGAGACAACGGATTGGTTTGACAACTCACTGATAGTGCTTATTTACTTTACCAAATTACAGATTCATGAAATGATATTGGTATCAACAGAAAGAGGGTTAAATTTCCTACAACTTTAACGTACAATTCTTTTTTATACAATATACAGATGAGATGTTATAGTGGATCAAACATAGTAACAATTTAAACTACACGCACTTGAACCAACCCTAAATTAACTTAGCACACAGGAGATTAGTAGCGGGCACAATAGGGATTAGCACTGTGGCACTGGGTGAATTGCATAGGGGCAGCTTAAGAGTTAAAGGAGGCATGTCAATTTTTCACATTTTGCGTGTATTTTCTATGGGACATGACTTTTTCTCAAAACTTGATTCTACATTCCCGTCTTTCGCGAGCAATCTCTACGTCGTTTTAGCTTCATTTACGCTGAACTTCGAGTATGTTGTAGCTAAGACAAAAAGCTATCTCAAATGTACCCTTCATTTTGTCTCAATTTTTTGTTGGATCAGCCCACCTATACTTGTTCCAAACAAGTATTACAAATCTAGTTATGGAGTAAGTTCCACCCTTACTGCACACCAAGTTGTGAAAAAAACTATTGCAAATGCAAATAAAGTAAATTGCTTTAAATTCCATATTTTAAAATAATAATATCGATAAACTGGCGTTTACAACCAGATAAATATCAAGGCAAACACCTAGATGTATCAGTTATTTATATTTATTATGATATGTCTGAATTGCCGCTTAGAAATAAAGTCATTAATGCAAATGATAAGCAGAGGGTCCTCATTAAAGAGAAGGTTGAGTTCTGGGAAGAGATGAACAATAATTTGTGAGCGTTATTATTGTATTATTCAAGTGTGGAAGAACATCTGATAAAATATGTTCTCTGAAAAGCATGGCTCTTCAAATGCCTTTATATTCTAAATATGGCATGTAACAGCATGACAATCTGGGTGGATGTTTATGCCACATGTTCGTATAGTCCTATATACATCTTTCCCTGTACAGTGCGTGTAACTTGACCAAGACTTGGCCAAAATTCTTGTCATTTTGATGATTCCAGAAACACGCTAATACTGATATGCTAGATGATCACCCTTTTCTGATTGATTCTACACCGTTTCTTTCACAATGCAATCGCATGACCATAACTCAACTTTATCTTTAAGACAGCCTAGCGTATTTCCAATAATGTAGGGTCAAATTCAGCAACGGAAGGAGAATCTTTTCACATGGAAAGAGATATCAATATTTATAAATTTGGTAAAGGGGTTTTGTTTTAGAAACAGTTTGGGACGCAAGGAAGGAGTTTAAATTTGTCCAATATCACTCAAACTGTTTTTAAGTGACCCAAGTTTAATTTTTCAATTCTTTATTTACATTAAAGGGGAATGAAAATAATTCCCTTTCCAGGCGCCCAGGCGAATTACAACATGCACACAAGCTAGTACTCCATTCGCTTTTCTAGTAGCAATTGCAGATTGTTGATGAAATCTGAGCTTCTCGTCAATGACCACTCCAGGGTCCTTTTCTTCTTTGGTTTCTTGGATCTTTACACTGTCTAGCCCATATTTCCTCCGTGAATTGCCTGCCTCTAGGTGCAGGGTCTTGCATTTCTTTGCATTGAAGTGGAGCTTCCATTTCTCTGACCATCCCTCAAGTTTCTGTACGTCTCTCTTCAGGGTGATGTAGTCATCCTCAGACGTAGCCTTTTTTCATACAGTTTGTTGTCATCTGCAAAGATTTTGACTGCTGCCTCAATCTCGTCAGGAATTAGGTCATTTATTTAGATTACAAATAGAAGTGGTCCAACCACGTTCCCTTGCGGTACTCCACTGGTGACAAGGGACCAATCTGACATGTTGTGGTTCACAACCACTCTCTGCTTCCGTTCAGTGAGGAAGTCTTGGATCCACGTTCTGATGGTACCAGAGATTCCATAGGCCTCAAGCTTGTGTATTAGACGCTGGTGTGGAACCAAGGCAAACGCCTTCATGAAATCAAGGAAGACTAAGTCAAAAGACTCCCCCTTGTCGATCAAGTCCGTCCATGCTTCCATGGCACACAACAGTTGTGTCATGAAGGACCTTCCAGGGACAAATCCATGCCGATGGTCCCTAAATAGGTAATTGGTCAGCATATTGTCAGATACTCCATCTCTTATCAGAGATTCCATAAGTATGAAACAGACAGAGGTGAGACTTATTGGTCTGTTGTCAAGCGCTGATCCAGGATTTCTTAGGGGGGGGGGGGAGGGGGGCAGCTTTTTTTTTTATCCCCAACCAAATCGACTCAACCAGCCGCTAAATAAGCGGGGGGGGGGGGGTGATTAAGAGGACAATGTTTGCTTTTTGGTCTCGAAATATGAAAAATTGACATGTTGTTCCGTTGCGGGGGTTGAGGTCAGCCATTGGCATAATTTTTATTTTTTTTGATAAAAACAAACAAACAAACAAAGGGGGGGGGGGGTTCGCTCCAAGATACATACATACAAAAACTCCCCCCCACCCTCCCCGCCCCTGCGTACGCGCCTGCTCGTCAGAATACAGTTTTCAATCTACCTCGCGAAGCGCGGAAACTTTTACGTTTCATTAAATCATTAGAGAAAGAGGACGATTCGTTGTACCGTTTTTTACTCTTAATCCTCGTCTAAATCCCCCCCCCCCCCTCCTTCCCGGGCAAAGCTCGGAGGCTATTACGTTTCATTAAATCAATAGAGAAAGAAGACTATTCGTTGAACCGTTCTCGACTCTTAATCCTCGTCTGAATTCAGTTTTTTCCCTCTCCCCTCCCGGGCGAAGCGCGGAAGCTTGTACGTTTCAATAATTCATTAGAGAAAGAAGACGATGCGTTGTACCGTTCTCGACTCTTAATCCCCATCTAAATTCAGTTCCCCGGTCCCATCCGCACGCGCAAAGCGCGGAAGCTTTTACGTTTCGTAAAAACATTAAAGAAAGAATACGATTCGTTGTAACGTTCTCGACTCTTAATCCTTTTCTAAGTGCAATTACCCCACCTCCTTCGCGAAGCACGGAAGCTTTGACATTTAATTAAATTATTAAGGAAACAAGAAGATTCGTTGTACCGTTCTCGAAAATAATCCTCGTCTGAATACAGTAAAACCCCTCCCGCGCGAAGCGCGGAAGCTTTAACGTTTCATTAAATCATTCGATCAAGCAGACAATTCGCTGAACCGTTCTCGACTCTTAATCGTCGTCTGAATTCAGTTTTTTCCCTCTCCCCTCCCGCGCGAAGCGCGGAAGCTTGTACGTTTTCATTAAATAAATAGAGAAAGAAGACGATTCGTTGTACCGTTCTCGACTCTTAATCCTCATCTAAATTCAGTTCCCCCCTCCAATCCGCGCGCGCAAAGCGCGGAAGTTTGTACTTTTCATTAAATCATTAGAGAAAGAAGACGATTCGTTGAATCGTTCTCGACTCTTAATCCTTTTCTAAATTCAATTACCCCACCTCTTTCGCGAAGCACGAAAGCTTTGACATTTAATTTAATTATTAAGGAAACAAGACGATTCGTTGTACCGGTCTCGAAAAAAATCCTCTTCTGAATACAGTTATCCCTCTCCCGCGTGAAGCGCAGAAGCTTTTACGTTTCATTAAATCATTAGAGAAAGAAGACGATTCGTTCTACGGTTTTCGACTCTTAATCCTTTTCTAAATTCAATTACCCCACCTCCTGCGAGAAGCGCGGAAGCATTGACATTTAATTTAATTATTAAAGAAACAAGACGATTCGTTGTACCTTTCTCAAAAATTATCCTCGTCTGAATACAGTTTTCCCCTTCCCCGCGCAAAGCGCGGAAGCTTTGACGTTTCATTTAATCAGTAGAGAAAGAAGACGATTCGTTGTACCGTTCTCGCGTCTTAATCCTCGTCTGAATTCAGTCCCCCCCCCCCTTCCCATCCACGTTTCATTTAATTAGTAGAGAAAGAAGACGATTCGTTGTACCGTTCTCGACTCATAATCATCGTCTGAATTCAGATTTCCCCTCTCCCCCTCGAAAGCTTGTACGTTTCATTAAATCATTAGAGAAAGAAGACGATTCGTTGTACCGTTCTCGACTCTTAATCTTTTTCTAAATTAAATTAACCTACCTCCTTCGTGAGGCGCGGAAGCTTTGTCATTTAATTAAATTATTAAGGAAACAAGACGATTCGTTGTACCGTTCTCGAAAATAATCCTCGTCTGAATGGAGTTATCCCCCTCCCACGCGAAGTGCAGAAGCTTTTACGTTTCATTAAATCATTAGAGAAAGAAGACGATTCGTTGTACCGTTTTTTACTCTTAATCCTCGTCTAAATCCCCCCCCCCTCCTTCCCGGGCAAAGCTCGGAGGCTATTACGTTTCATTAAATCAATAGAGAAAGAAGACAATTCGTTGAACCGTTCTCGACTCTTCATCCTCGTCTGAATTCATTTTTTTCCCTCTCCCCTCCCGGGCGAAGCGCGGAAGCTTGTACGTTTCATTAATTCATTAGAGAAAGAAGACGATGCGTTGTACCGTTCTCGACTCTTAATCCCCATCTAAATTCAGTTCCCCGGTCCCATCCGCACGCGCAAAGCGCGGAAGCTTTTACGTTTCGTAAAAACATTTAAGAAAGAATACGATTCGTTGTAACGTTCTCGACTCTTAATCCTTTTCTAAATGCAATTACCCCACCTCCTTCGCGAAGCACGGAAGCTTTGACATTTAATTAAATTATTAAGGAAACAAGACGATTCGTTGTACCGTTCTCGAAATAATCCTCGTCTGAATACAGTAAAACCCCTCCCGCGCGAAGCGCGGAAGCTTTAACGTTTCATTAAATCATTCGAGAAAGCAGACATTTCGCTGAACCGTTCTCGACTCTTAATCCTCGTCTGAATTCAGTTTTTTCCCTCTCCCCTCCCGCGCGAAACGCGGAAGCTTGTACGTTTAATTAAATCATTGGAGAAAGAAGACGATTTGCTGTACCGTTCTCGACTCTTAATCATTGTCTGAATTCAGTTTTCCCCTCTCCCCTAACGCGCGAAGCGCGGAAGCTTTGACGTTTCATTAAATCATTAGAGAACGAAGACGATTCGTTGTACCGTTCTCGAGTCTTAATCCTCGTCTAAATTCAGTCCCCCCCCCCCTTCCCATCCACGCGCGCAAAGCGCGATAGTTTTTACGTTTCATTTAATCAGTAGAGAAAGAAGACGATTCGTTGTACCGTTCTCGAGTCTTAATACTAGTCTGAATTCAGATTTCCCCTCTTCCCCCCCCCCTCCCGCCGAAAGCGCGGAATCTTGTACGTTTAATTAAATCATTGGAGAAAGAAGACGATTTGCTGTACCGTTCTCGACTCTTAATCATTCTCTGAATTCAGTTTTCCCCTCTCCCCCTCGAAGCTTTGACATTTAATTTAACTATTAAGGAAACAAGACGATTCGTTGTACCTGTCTCGAAAATAATCCTCTTCTGAATACAGTTATCCCTCTCCCGCGCGAAGCGCAGAAGCTTTTACGTTTCATTAAATCATTAGAGAAAGAAGACGATTCGTTGTACCTTTTTTTACTCTTAATCCTCGTCTAAATTCCCCCCCCCCCTCCTTCCCGGGCAAAGCTCGGAGGCTATTACGTTTCATTAAATCAATAGAGAAAGAAGACAATTCGTTGAACCGTTCTCGACTCTTAATCCTCGTCTGAATTCACTCTCAATCCTCGTCTGAATTCAGTTTTTTTTCCCTCTCCCCTCCCGGGCGAAGCGCGGAAGCTTGTACGTTTCATTAATTCATTAGAGAAAGAAGACGATGCGTTGTACCGTTCTCGACTCTTAATCTCCATCTAAATTCAGTTCCCCGGTCCCATCCGCACGCGAAAGTGCGGAAGCTTTTGTGTTTCGTAAAAACATTTAAGAAAGAATACGATTCGTTGTAACGTTCTCGACTCTTAATCCTTTTCTAAATGCAATTACCCCACCTCCTTCGCGAAACACGGAAGCTTTGACATTCAATTAAATTATTAAGGAAACAAGACGATTCGTTGTACCGTTCTCGAAAATAATCCTCGTCTAAATACAGTTAACCCCCTCCCGCGCGAAGCGCGGAAGCTTTAACGTTTCATTAAATCTTTCGATAAAGCAGACATTTCGCTGAACCGTTCTCGACTCTTATTGCTCGTCTGAATTCAGTTTTTTCCCTCTCCCCTCCCGCGCGAAGCGCGGAATCTTGTACGTTTAATTAAATCATTGGAGAAAGAAGACGATTTGCTGTACCGTTCTCGACTCTTAATCATTGTCTGAATTCAGTTTTCCCCTCTCCCCCTTGAAAGCTTGTACGTTTCATTAAATCATTAGAGAAAGAAGACGATTCGTTTGTACCGTTCTCGAGTCTTAATACTAGTCTGAATTCAGATTTCCCCTCTTCCCCCCCCCCCCTCCCGCCGAAAGCGCGGAATCTTGTACGTTTAATTAAATCATTGGAGAAAGAAGACGATTTGCTGTACCGTTCTCGACTCTTAATCATTCTCTGAATTCAGTTTTCCCCTCTCCCCCTCGAAGCTTTGACATTTAATTTAACTATTAAGGAAACAAGACGATTCGTTGTACCTGTCTCGAAAATAATCCTCTTCTGAATACAGTTATCCCTCTCCCGCGCGAAGCGCAGAAGCTTTTACGTTTCATTAAATCATTAGAGAAAGAAGACGATTCGTTGTACCTTTTTTTTACTCTTAATCCTCGTCTAAATTCCCCCCCCCCCCCCTCCTTCCCGGGCAAAGCTCGGAGGCTATTACGTTTCATTAAATCAATAGAGAAAGAAGACAATTCGTTGAACCGTTCTCGACTCTTAATCCTCGTCTGAATTCACTCTCAATCCTCGTCTGAATTCAGTTTTTTTCCCTCTCCCCTCCCGGGCGAAGCGCGGAAGCTTGTACGTTTCATTAATTCATTAGAGAAAGAAGACGATGCGTTGTACCGTTCTCGACTCTTAATCTCCATCTAAATTCAGTTCCCCGGTCCCATCCGCACGCGAAAAGTGCGGAAGCTTTTGTGTTTCGTAAAAACATTTAAGAAAGAATACGATTCGTTATAACGTTCTCGACTCTTAATCCTTTTCTAAATGCAATTACCCCACCTCCTTCGCGAAACACGGAAGCTTTGACATTCAATTAAATTATTAAGGAAACAAGACGAATCGTTGTACCGTTCTCGAAAATAATCCTCGTCTGAATACAGTTAAACCCCTCCCGCGCGAAGCGCGGAAGCTTTAACGTTTCATTAAATCTTTCGATAAAGCAGACATTTCGCTGAACCGTTCTCGACTCTTAATGCTCGTCTGAATTCAGTTTTTTTCCCTCTCCCCTCCCGCGCGAAGCGCGGAATCTTGTACGTTTAATTAAATCATTGGAGAAAGAAGACGATTTGCTGTACCGTTCTCGACTCTTAATCATTGTCTGAATTCAGTTTTCCCCCTCCCCCTCGAAAGCTTGTACGTTTCATTAAATCATTAGAGAAAGAAGACGATTCGTTGTACTGTTCTCGAGTCTTAATTCTCGTCTGAATTCAGTTTTTCCCCTCTCCCCTAACACGCGAAGCGCGGAAGCTTTGACATTTAATTTAATAATTAAGGAAATAAGACGATTCGTTGTACCGGTCTCGAAATAATCCTCTTCTGAATACAGTTATCCCTCTCCCGCGCGAAGCGCAGAAGCTTTAACGTTTCATTCAATCATTAGAGAAAAAAGACGATTCGTTGTACCGTTTTTTACTCTTAATCCTCGTCTAAATCCCCCCCCCTCCTTCCCGGGCAAAGCTCGGAGGCTATTACGTTTCATTAAATCAATAGAGAAAGAAGACAATTCGTTGAACCGTTCTCGACTCTTCATCCTCGTCTGAATTCAGTTTTTTTTCCCTCTCCCCTCCCGGGCGAAGCGCGGAAGCTTGTACGTTTCATTAATTCATTAGAGAAAGAAGACGATGCGTTGTACCGTTCTCGACTCTTAATCCCCATCTAAATTCAGTTCCCCGGTCCCATCCGCACGCGCAAAGCGCGGAAGCTTTTACGTTTCGTAAAAACATTTAAGAAAGAATACGATTCGTTGTAACGTTCTCGACTCTTAATCCTTTTCTAAATGCAATTACCCCACCTCCTTCGCGAAGCACGGAAGCTTTGACATTTAATTAAATTATTAAGAAACAAGACGATTCGTTGTACCGTTCTCGAAAATAATCCTCGTCTGAATACAGTAAAACCCCTCCCGCGCGAAGCGCGGAAGCTTTAACGTTTCATTAAATCATTCGATAAAGCAGACATTTCGCTGACCGTTCTCGACTCTTAATCCTCGTCTGAATTCAGTTTTTTTTCCCTCTCCCCTCCCGCGCGAAACGCGGAAGCTTGTACGTTTCATTAATTAATTAGAGACAGAAGACGATTCGTTGTACCGTTCTCGACTCTTAATCCTTATCTAAATTCAGTCCCACCCTCGAATCCGAGCGCGCGAAGCGCGGAAGTTTGTACTTTTCATTAAATCATTAGAGAAAGAAGACGATTTGTTGAACCGTTCTCGACTCTTAATCCTTTTCTAAATTCAATTACCCCACCTCTTTCGCGAAGCGCAGAAGCTTTGACATTTAATTTAATTATTAAGGAAGCAAGACGATTCGTTGTACCGGTCTCGAAAAAAATCCTCTTCTGAATACAGTTATCCCTCTCCCTCGCAAGCGCAGTAGCTTTTACGTTTCATTAAATCATTAGATAAAGAAAACGATTCGTTCTACGGTTCTCGAGTCCTAATACTCGTCTGAATTCAGATCTCCCCTCTCCCCCCCCCCCCCTCCCCGCGGAAAGCACGGAATCTTGTACGTTTAATTAAATCATTGGAGAAAGAAGACGATTTGCTGTACCGTTCTCGACTCTTAATCATTGTCTGAATTCAGTTTTCCCCTCTCCCCCTCGAAAGCTTGTACGTTTCATTAAATCATTAGAGAAAGAAGACTATTCGTTGTACTGTTCTCGAGTCTTAATTCTCGTCTGAATTCAGTTTTTTCCCCTCTCCCCTAACGCGCGAAGCGCGGAAGCTTTGACATTTAATTTAATTATGAAGGAAACAAGACGATTCGTTGTACCGGTCTCGAAAATAATCCTCTTCTGAATACAGTTATCCCTCTCCCGCGCGAAGCGAAGCTTTAACGTTTCATTAAATCATTAGAGAAAAAAGACGATTCGTTGTACCGTTTTTTACTCTTAATCCTCGTCTAAATCCCCCCCCCTCCTTCCCGGGCAAAGCTCGGAGGCTATTACTTTTCATTAAATCAATAGAGAAAGAAGACAATTCGTTGAACCGTTCTCGACTCTTCATCCTCGTCTAAATTCAGTTTTTTTCCCTCTCCCCTCCCGGGCGAAGCGCGGAAGCTTGTACGTTTCATTAATTCATTAGAGAAAGAAGACGATGCGTTGTACCGTTCTCGACTCTTAATCCCCATCTAAATTCAGTTCCCGGTCCCATCCGCACGCGCAAAGCGCGGAAGCTTTTACGTTTCGTAAAACATTTAAGAAAGAATACGATTCGTTGTAACGTTCTCGACTCTTAATCCTTTTCTAAATGCAATTACCCCACCTCCTTCGCGAGAGCACGGAAGCTTTGACATTTAATTAAATTATTAAGGAAACAAGACGATTCGTTGTACCGTTCTCGAAAATAATCTTCGTCTGAATACAGTAAAACCCCTCCCGCGCGAAGCGCGGAAGCTTTAACGTTTCATTAAATCATTCGATAAAGCAGACATTTCGCTGAACCGTTCTCGACTCTTAATCCTGTCTGAATTCAGTTTTTTTCCCTCTCCCCTCCCGCGCGAAACGCGGAAGCTTGTACGTTTCATTAATAAATTAGAGAAATAAGACGATTCGTTGTACCGTTCTCGACTCTTAATCATTGTCTGAATTCAGTTTTCCCCTCTCCCCCTCGAAAGCTTGTACGTTTCATTAAATCATTAGAGAAAGAAGACTATTCGTTGTACTGTTCTCGAGTCTTAATTCTCGTCTGAATTCAGTTTTTTCCCCTCTCCCCTAACGCGCGAAGCGCGGAAGCTTTGACATTTAATTTAATTTTGAAGGAAACAAGACGATTCGTTGTACCGGTCTCGAAAATAATCCTCTTCTGAATACAGTTATCCCTCTCCCCGCGCGAAGCGAAGCTTTAACGTTTTATTAAATCATTAGAGAAAAAAGACGATTCGTTGTACCGTTTTTTACTCTTAATCCTCGTCTAAATCCCCCCCCCTCCTTCCCGGGCAAAGCTCGGAGGCTATTACTTTTCATTAAATCAATAGAGAAAGAAGACAATTCGTTGAACCGTTCTCGACTCTTCATCCTCGTCTGAATTCAGTTTTTTCCTCTCCCCTCCCGGCGAAGCGCGGAAGCTTGTACGTTTCATTAATTCATTAGAGAAAGAAGACGATGCGTTGTACCGTTCTCGACTCTTAATCCCCATCTAAATTCAGTTCCCCGGTCCCTTCCGCACGCGCAAAGCGCGGAAGCTTTTACGTTTCGTAAACATTTAAGAAAGAATACGATTCGTTGTAACGTTCTCGACTCTTAATCCTTTTCTAAATGCAATTACCCCACCTCCTTCGCGAGAGCACGGAAGCTTTGACATTTAATTAAATTATTAAGGAAACAAGACGATTCGTTGTACCGTTCTCGAAAATAATCCTCGTCTGAATACAGTAAAACCCTCCCGCGCGAAGCGCGGAAGCTTTAACGTTCATTAAATCATTCGATAAAGCAGACATTTCGCTGAACCGTTCTCGACTCTTAATCCTCGTCTGAATTCAGTTTTTTCCCTCTCCCCTCCCGCGCGAAACGCGGAAGCTTGTACGTTTCATTAATAAATTAGAGAAATAAGACGATTCGTTGTACCGTTCTCGACTCTTAATCCTTATCTAAATTCAGTTCACCCCTCCAATCCGCGCGCGCGAAGCGCGGAAGTTTGTACTTTTCATTAAATCATTAGAGAAAGAAGACGATTCGTTGTACCGTTCTCGACTCTTAATCTTTTTCTAAATTAAATTACCCTACCTCCTTCGCGAGGCGCGGAAGCTTTGTCATTTAATTAAATTATTAAGGAAACAAGACGATTCGTTGTACCGTTCTCGAAAATAATCTTCGTCTGAAAAGAGTTATCCCCCTCCTACGCGAAGTGCAGAAGCTTTTACGTTTCATTAAATGATTAGAGAAAGAAGACGATGCGTTGTACCGTTCTCGAGTCTTAATCTTCGTCTGAATTCAGTCCCCCCCCCCCTTCCCATCCCTCCACACGCGCGAAGTGCGATAGTTTTTACGTTTCATTTAATTAGTAGAGAAAGAAGGCGATTCGTTGTACCGTTCTCGACTCTTAATCATCATCTGAATTCAGTTTTCCCTTCTCCCCCTCGAAAGCTTATACGTTTCATTAAATCATTAGAGAAAGAAGACGATTCGTTGTACTGTTCTCGACTCTTAATCTTTTTCTAAATTAAATTACCGTACCTCCTTCGCGAGGCGCGGAAGCTTTGTCATTTAATTAAATTATTAAGGAAACAAGACCATTCGTTGTACCGTTCTCGAAAATAATCCTCGTCTGAATAGAGTTATCCCCCTCCCACGCGAAGGGCAGAAGCTTTAACGTTTCATTAAATCATTCGATAAAGCAGACATTTCGCTGAACCGTTCTCGACTCTTAATCCTCGTCTGAATTCAGTTTTTTCCCTCTCCCCTCCCGCGCGAAACGCGGAAGCTTGTACGTTTCATTAATTAATTAGAAAGAAGACGATTCGTTGTACCGTTCTCGACTCTTAATCCTCATCTAAATTCAGTCCCCCCCCCCCTCGAATCCGAGCGCGCGAAGCGCGGAGTTTGTACTTTTCATTATATCATTAGAGAAAGAAGATGATTTCTTGAACCGTTCTCGACTCTTAATCCTTTTCTAAATTCAATTACCCCCCTCTTTCGCGAAGCGCGGAAGCTTTGACATTTAATTTAATTATTAAGGAAGCAAGACGATTCGTTGTACCGGTCTCGAAAAAAATCCTCTTCTGAATACAGTTATCCCTCTCCCTCGCAAAGCGCAGAAGCTTTTTACGTTTCATTAAATCATTAGATAAAGAAAACGATTCGTTCTACGGTTCTCGACTCTTAATACTCGTCTGAATTCAGATTTCCCCTCTTCCCCCCCCCCCCCTCCGCGGAAAGCACGGAATCTTGTACGTTTAATTAAATCATTGGAGAAAGAAGACGATTTGCTGTACCGTTCTCGACTCTTAATCATTGTCTGAATTCAGTTTTCCCCTCTCCCCTAACGCGCGAAGCGCGGAAGCTTTGACGTTTCATTAAATCATTAGAGAACGAAGACGATTCGTTTGTACCGTTCTCGAGTCTTAATCCTCGTCTAAATTCATTCCCCCCCCCCTTCCCATCCACGCGCGCAAAGCGCGATAGTTTTTACGTTTCATTAAATCGTAGAGAAAGAAGACGATTCGTTGTACCGTTCTCGAGTCTTAATACTCGTCTGAATTCAGATTTCCCCTTTCCCCCCCCCCCCCCCTCCCGCCGAAAGCGCGGAATCTTGTACGTTTAATTAAATCATTGGAGAAAGAAGACGATTTGCTGTACCGTTCTCGACTCTTAATCATTGTCTGAATTCAGTTTTCCCCTCTCCCCCTCGAAAGCTTGTACGTTTCATTAAATCATTAGAGAAAGAAGACGATTCGTTGTACTGTTCTCGAGTCTTAATTCTCGTCTGAATTCAGTTTTTTTCCCTCTCCCATGACGTGCGAAGCGAGGAAGCTTTGACATTTAATTTAACTATTAAGGAAACAAGACGATTCGTTGTACCTGTCTCGAAAATAATCCTCTTCTGAATACAGTTATCCCTCTCCCGCGCGAAGCGCAGAAGCTTTTACGTTTCATTAAATCATTAGAGAAAGAAGACGATTCGTTGTACCTTTTTTTACTCTTAATCCTCGTCTAAATTCCCCCCCCCCTCCTTCCCGGGCAAAGCTCGGAGGCTATTACGTTTCATTAAATCAATAGAGAAAGAAGACAATTCGTTGAACCGTTCTCGACTCTTAATCCTCGTCTGAATTCACTCTCAATCCTCGTCTGAATTTAGTTTTTTCCCTCTCCCCTCCCGGGCGAAGCGCGGAAGCTTGTACGTTTCATTAATTCATTAGAGAAAGAAGACGATGCGTTGTACCGTTCTCGACTCTTAATCTCCATCTAAATTCAGTTCCCCGGTCCCATCCGCACGCGAAAAGTGCGGAAGCTTTTGTGTTTCGTAAAAACATTTAAGAAAGAATACGATTCGTTGTAACGTTCTCGACTCTTAATCCTTTTCTAAATGCAATTACCCCACCTCCTTCGCGAAACACGGAAGCTTGACATTCAATTAAATTATTAAGGAAACAAGACGATTCGTTGTACCGTTCTCGAAAATAATCCTCGTCTGAATACAGTTAAACCCCTCCCGCGCGAAGCGCGGAAGCTTTAACGTTTCATTAAATCTTTCGATAAAGCAGACATTTCGCTGAACCGTTCTCGACTCTTAATGCTCGTCTGAATTCAGTTTTTTCCCTCTCCCCTCCCGCGCAAAGCGCGGAATCTTGTACGTTTAATTAAATCATTGGAGAAAGAAGACGATTTGCTGTACCGTTCCCGACTCTTAATCATTGTCTGAATTCAGTTTTCCCCTCTCCCCCTCGAAAGCTTGTACGTTTCATTAAATCATTAGAGAAAGAAGACGATTCGTTGTACTGTTCTCGAGTCTTAATTCTCGTCTGAATTCAGTTTTTTCCCCTCTCCCCTAACGCGCGAAGCGCGGAAGCTTTGACATTTAATTTAATAATTAAGGAAACAAGACGATTCGTTGTACCGGTCTCGAAAATAATCCTCTTCTGAATACAGTTATCCCTCTCCCGCGCGAAGCGCAGAAGCTTTAACGTTTCATTCAATCATTAGAGAAAAAAGACGATTCGTTGTACCGTTTTTTACTCTTAATCCTCGTCTAAATCCCCCCCCCCCCTCCTTCCCGGGCAAAGCTCGGACGCTATTACGTTTCATTAAATCAATAGAGAAAGAAGACAATTTGTTGAACCGTTCTCGACTCTTCATCCTCGTCTGAATTCAGTTTTTTCCCTCTCCCCTCCCGGGCGAAGCGCGGAAGCTTGTACGTTTCATTAATTCATTAGAGAAAGAAGACGATGCGTTGTACCGTTCTCGAGTCTTAATACTCGTCTGAATTCAGATTTCCCCTCTCCCCCCCCCCCCTCCCGCCAAAAGCGCGGAATCTTGTACGTTTAATTAAATCATTGGAGAAAAGAAGACGATTTGCTGTACCGTTCTCGACTCTTAATCATTGTCTGAATTCAGTTTTCCCCTCTCCCCTTCGAAAGCTTGTACGTTTCATTAAATCATTAGAGAAAGAAGACGATTCGTTGTACTGTTCTCGACTCTTAATCTTTTTTTTTAAATTTAATAACCCTACCTCCTTTGCGAAGCGCGGAAGCTTTGACATTTAATTTAATTATTAAGGAAACAAGACGTTTCGTTGTACCGGTCTCGAAAATAATCCTCTTCTGAATACAGTTATCCCTCTCCCGCGCGAAGCGCAGAAGCTTTACGTTTCATTAAATCATTAGAGAAAGAAGACGATTCGTTCTACGGTTCTCGACTCTTAATCATCATCTGAATTCAGTTTTCCCCTCTCCCCCTCGAAAGCTTGTCCGTTTCATTAAACCATTAGAGAAAGAAGACGATTCGTTGTACCGTTCTCGACTCTTAATCCTTTTCTAAATTCAATTACCCCACCTCCTGCGAGAAGCGCGGAAGCATTGACATTTAATTTAATTATTAGAGAAACAAGACGATTCGTTGTACCTTTCTCGAAAATAATCCTCGTCTAAATACAGTTTTTCCCCTTCCGCGCAAAGCGCGGAAGCTTTGACGTTTCATTAAATCATTAGAGAAAGAAGACGATTCGTTGTACCGTTCTCGAGTATTAATCCTCGTCTTAATTCAGTCCCCCCCCTTCCCATCCACACGCGCGAAGCGCTATAGTTTTTACGTTTCATTTAATCAGTAGAGAAAGAAGACGATTCGTTGTACCGTTCTCGAGTCTTAATACTCGTCTGAATTCAGATTTCCCCTCTCCCCCTCGAAAGCTTGTACGTTTCATTAAATCATTAGAGAAAGAAGACGATTCGTTGTACCGTTCTCGACTCTTAATCTTTTTCTAAATTTAATAAATTTAATTACCCTACCTCCTTCGCGAGGCGCGGAAGCTTTGTCATTTGTTTAAATTATTAAGGAAACAGGACGATTCGTTGTACCGTTCTCGAAAATAATCCTCGTCTGAATACAGTTATCCTCCTCCCACGCGAAGTGCAGAAGCTTTTACGTTTCATTAAATCATTAGAGAAAGAATACGATTCTTTGTACCGTTCTCGAGTCTTAATCCTCGTCTGAATTCAGTCCCCTCCCCCCCCCTTCCCATCCACGCGCGCGAAGCGCGATAGTTTTTTACGTTTCTTTTAATCAGTAGAGAAAGAAGACGATTCGTTGTATCGTTCTCGAGTCTTAATTCTCGTCTGAATTCAGTTTTTTTTCCCTCTCCCCTAACGCGCGAAGCGCGGAAGCTTGTACGTGTCATTAATTCATTAGAGAACGAAGACGATTCGTTGTACCGTTCTCCAGTCTTAATCCTCGTCTGAATTCAGTCCCTCGAAAGCTTGTACGTTTCATTAAATCATTAGAGAGAGAAGACGTTTCGTTCTACGGTTCTCGACTCTTAATCATCGTCTGAATTCAGTTTTTCCCTCTCCCCCTCGAAAGCTTGTACGTTTCATTAAACCATTTAATAGAGAAAGAAGACGATTCGTTGTACCGTTCTTGACTCTTAAGCATCGTCTGAATTCAATTTTCCCCTCTCCCCCTCGAAAGCTTTTACGTTTCATTAAACCATTAGGGAAAGAAGACGATTCGTTGTACCGTTCTCGACTCTTAATCCTTTTCTAAATTCAATTACCCCACCTCCTGCGAGAAGCGCGGAAGCATTGACATTTAATTTAATTATTAGAGAAACAAGACGATTCGTTGTACCTTTCTCGAAAATAATCCTCGTCTAAATACAGTTTTTCCCCTTCCCGCGCAAAGCGCGGAAGCTTTGACGTTTCATTAAATCATTAGAGAAAGAAGACGATTCGTTGTACCGTTCTCGAGTCTTAATCCTCGTCTTAATTCAGTCCCCCCCCCCTTCCCATCCACACGCGCGAAGCGCTATAGTTTTTACGTTTCATTTAATCAGTAGAGAAAGAAGACGATTCGTTGTACCGTTCTCGAGTCTTAATACTCGTCTGAATTCAGATTTCCCCTCTCCCCCTCGAAAGCTTGTACGTTTCATTAAATCATTAGAGAAAGAAGACGATTCGTTGTACCGTTCTCGACTCTTAATCTTTTTCTAAATTTAATTACCCTACCTCCTTCGCGAGGCGCGGAAGCTTTGTCATTTGTTTAAATTATAAAGGAAACAGGACGATTCGTTGTACCGTTCTCGAAAATAATCCTCGTCTGAATACAGTTATCCTCCTCCCACGCGAAGTGCAGAAGCTTTTACGTTTCATTAAATCATTAGAGAAAGAATACGATTCTTTGTACCGTTCTCGAGTCTTAATCCTCGTCTGAATTCAGTCCCCTCCCCCCCCCCTTCCCATCCACGCGCGCGAAGCGCGATAGTTTTTTACGTTTCTTTTAATCAGTAGAGAAAGAAGACGATTCGTTGTACCGTTCTCGAGTCTTAATTCTCGTCTGAATTCAGTTTTTTTCCCTCTCCCCTAACGCGCGAAGCGCGGAAGCTTGTACGTGTCATTAATTCATTAGAGAACGAAGACGATTCGTTGTACCGTTCTCCAGTCTTAATCCTCGTCTGAATTCAGTACCCCCCCCTCGAAAGCTTGTACGTTTCATTAAATCATTAGAGAGAGAAGACGTTTCGTTCTACGGTTCTCGACTCTTAATCATCGTCTGAATTCAGTTTTTCCCTCTCCCCCTCGAAAGCTTGTACGTTTCATTAAACCATTTAATAGAGAAAGAAGACGATTCGTTGTACCGTTCTTGACTCTTAAGCATCGTCTCAATTCAATTTTCCCCTCTCCCCCTCGAAAGCTTTTACGTTTCATTAAACCATTAGGGAAAGAAGACGATTCGTTGTACCGTTCTTGACTCTTAATCCTTTTCTAAATTCAATTACCCCACCTTCTGCGAGAAGCGCGGAAGCATTGACATTTAATTTAATTATTAGAGAAACAAGACGATTCGTTGTACCTTTCTCGACTTTTAATCCTCGTCTGTCTGAATACAGTTTTCCCCTTCCCGCGCGAAGCGCGGAAGCTTTTATGTTTCATTAAATCATTAGAGAAAGAAGACGATTCGTTGTACCGTTGTCGAGTCTTAATCCTCGTCTGAATTCAGATTTCCCCTCCTCCCGCCCCCCCCCCCCTCCCTCGCAAAGCGTGGAATCTTGTACGTTTAATTAAATCTTTAGGGAAAGAAGACGATTTGCTGTACTGTTCTCGACTTTTAATCCTCGTCTGAATTCAGTCCCCCCCCCCTTCCCTTCCACGCGCGCGAAGCGCGATAGTTTTTACGTTTTATTTAATCAGTAGAGACAGAAGACGATTCGTTGTACCGTTCTCGAGTCTTAATACTCGTCTGAATTCAGATATTCCCTCCCCCCCCCTCCCTCCCGCCGAAAGCGCGGAATCTTGTACGTTTAATTAAATCATTAGAGAAAGAAGACGATTCGTTGTACCGTTCTCGAGTCTTAATCCTCGTCTGAATTCAGTCCCCCCCCCCCCCCTTCCCATCAGCGCGCGCGATGCGCGAAAAGTTTTACGTTTCATTTAGAAATGATTGTAAAGTAAATGTGTATAATCTATTATAAATAAGAACACCAACAAGCTGATAACAATGGTAAAATAAAAGTGTTGATAGTAATAATAATTATAATCATTATACTAATTCAAAACTTTAAACTTACTTTAAAAAAGAGGAAACAAACAATGTGTTTCTTTCTGTTTCTCTATTTTTTTGTGTTAAAAAGGGGCAACTATGTATAGTAAGGTGGACATATCCTTGAAGATATATAAATTGATTTTCAGTTGTTGTTTTTGTTGAGAAATATCCACTCTGCAAAATACTTTGAACAATCATTACATTTGCTTTTCCAATTTCAGGAAAAGAATACTCGAATATAAATGGATCGATTATGTTTAAATGATTTTTGTACTCAACAAGCGAGGCGAATTGGCTCAGTTCGAAACGTGTCAATTTGCCTATTATAAGAAGGTCGTAGTGTCAAATCAAACGAAGCACGGATGTATTTCTTAAATGATACAGTGAACCCTCCACATTCAACTTATTCGTATAAAGATTAGTGTTTTCTCGTATCGACAATTAAATCGAAGACATCAAATATTCTACGCTTATCATATTGTTGCATTTTTGAAGAAAACAATTTAAATGGGTCCATGTTAAGCAAATAGTACGCCCCCTTTTGAAACAGACTAAAGTGCAATCATTAACAGAAATTTCATAATACGTATCAAATCAATAATTTCATACCTGACCTTTGTATGTTGATTTTATTGTCATAAATATATATTAAAATAAATACCCCCAAGAAAGTTTTAGATACATTGACAACGAATTTTAAATTGTGAAAAATGTAGGTATTATGAAGAAAAAGTATCTATAAACTTTCACAACTATTAAGTTTGATATCCAACTTTTAGGCGAGGCGTTAAAAATATCGATACCAGCAGGCTGCCGCCTCACGTATTGGCGCATCGAGGCTGCAATTACGGCCGAAGCCTGGCTGGGGCAATTATTTTTCTTTTGTTAGCCCAGCCGGCTTGCGCCAGGCTGGGATCTGAGGCTCGGTTTCCATTCGAAAGGCGGCAGCCGGCGTATGCTTTTGAACGCCATTTCCTACCGCCAGCGGTAGCCGGCTGAGCTAATTTTAAAAATGCAGCCAGGACGCACAAGTGCAGTTAGCTGCCGCTGGCTGGTATATTTATTTTTGACGCCTCGCCTTACCAAGTTGATGAAATATAAAGTATCATATTTCCTTGTTACGGAATGACTTAAAAAGTGATGACTTTGCAAAAACTATGTTAACTATGAATATTATTATTTCATTATTTTCAATTGAATTCAGCTCAATTGTATTTCTCCAAATTTAGATACACTGTACTTTCTTTTAACTCTTTGTTTGCTTTGTTCGCCGATTTGCACGGACGTAGGCGTGCCAACTTCGCATTTTTGCACAGATGTATACGAGTCAATTAGACATTCATAATACCGCTCGCAGTGTGTAGCCACGCGTTGCGTTTACTATTGTTTACATTGTATACATCGCACACTTTCCGGTAAACTGTTTTTCTTCATAGTGTTACATTCGAAATTACCGTGTATTTAGCGGTTTTCTTTGGATTTTTTTTTACTGATGTTACGATGGCACCTGCTGGAAAACGTCAACGTGTGTTTAGTGTAGAGGAGGCTCGAGATCTTGTTACTATGGAAGCATGGAGCATGGACTCTGATTCCGACGAATCGAGCAGTGACGAAGACTCTAGTGATAAAAGTGTTCCCTGAGAGTAGACTGATAGAATAAGAATGAATAAAAAATTAATGAAAGAGCTAGAGATGACAGCAAGAAAGAGAGTAGACTGATAGAATAAGAATGAATAAAAAAAATGAAAGAAGGAGATAGAGATGACAGCAAGAAAGAGAGTAGACAGTGATAGAATAAGAATGAATAAAAATAATGAAAGAAAGAGATAGAGATGACAGCAAGAAAGAGAGTAGACTGATAGAATAAGAATGAATAAAAATTAATGAAAGAGCTAGAGATGACAGCAAGAAAGAGAGTAGACAGTGATAGAATAAGAATGAATAAAACTAATGAAAGAAAGATGTATCCTGTCTTGCCGTCATCTTTATATCTTTCTTTTATTATCTTTATTCATTCTTATGCTATCAGTGTTTACTCTCTTTCTTTCCGTCATCTCTATCTTATTATTATTATCATTTTCCTATCTATATGTACCCTATGTCTTGCCGTCATCTGTATATCTTTTTCTTATTATCTTTATTCATTATTATGCTATGAGTGTAATACTCTCTTTCTTGCCGTCATCTCTATCTCATTATTATTATCATTTTCCTATCTATATGTACCCTATGTCTTGCCGTCATCTCTATATCTTTCTCTTATTATCTTTATTCATTCTTATGCTATCAGTGTTTACTCTCTTTCTTTCCGTCATCTCTATCTTATTATTATTATCATTTTCCTATCTATAATTATGTACCCTATGTCTTGCCGTCATCTCTATATCTTTCTCTTATTATCTTTATTCATTCTTATGCTATCAGTGTTTACTCTCTTTCTTGCCGTCATCTCTATCTTATTATTATTATCATTTTCCTATCTATATGTACCCTATGTCTTGCCGTCATCTGTATATCTTTCTCTTATTATCTTTATTCATTCTTATGCTATCAGTGTTTACTCTCTTTCTTGCCGTCATCTCTATCTTATTATTATTATTATTTTCCTATCAATATGTATCCTATGTCTTGCCGTCATCTCTATATATTTCTCTTATTATCTTTATTCATTCTTGTGCTATCAGTGTTTACTCTCTTTCTTTCCGTCATCTCTATCTTTTTATTATTATCATTTTCCTATCTATATGTACCCTATGTCTTGCCGTCATCTCTATATCTTTCTCTTATTATCTTTATTCATTCTTATGCTATCAGTGTTTACTCTCTTTCTTTCCGTCATCTCTATCTTATTATTATTATCATTTTCCTATCTATATGTACCCTATGTCTTGCCGTCATCTCTATATCTTTCTCTTATTATCTTTATTCATTCTTATGCTATCAGTGTTTACTCTCTTTCTTTCCGTCATCTCTATCTCATTATTATTGTTATTTTCGTATCAATATGTATCCTGTCTTGCCGTCATCTTTATCTCTTTCTCTTATAATCTTTATTCACAGTAAAGTCCTTTCATTTCATATCACTATTTCTCTCTCATAATGTCTCTCACGTCCGTTCTCCATATTTTATTCATTGCATACTCCACTCGTCAATCATTTCTGATAATAAGCTCTCTCACAATAAAGTAAATGGAAAACAATGCAATATAGTTTATATTTTAAGATTGATTCATTCTTTCTTTGTATATCTATGGCTGTGATAAATGTACTTGAAATCAATTTTATTGAGGGGTAAAGAAGGTGAGAGAACAGATGCGGTGAACATTCATAATGAGACATTTCAATAAGATGCTGATTATGTCATGTATATCACATATAATATATTATGCCTATACCATTTTTACATGCTCATACCAGTGGGCAAAATCAATAACATTCTCTTATTTCTTATTGACTTATCATGGCACAACAAAGAAAAACATCCCCACGACGTCCCTTTTCATGCCCCGCTAAACCGGACATTGACAATAACCTGGGGTAATAGGGATTTCAATGGGCAGATTAGCCCATTGTCAAGGGTGGCTGAGCGGGGTACTTTCAAGTCTCTCCCTATTGAACTTCTTTTCTTCAACAACCTAAATACTAACCTTCTGAATTGTTAGAATACTTGAGCAAGGTATGTAAAGAAAGGTAAGAAGTCCACCTTTCTAATAGATTCGATTTGAAGATGTCTTATCATTGCTAAATAAGAAATTCTAGAGGGATAAAAAACTGCCGTAAATAAGAAAAATTAAACATTATATAATTATGATTATTATAAAAATGATAATTCAAAATATAACAAATGACGGTTCATCGAAAAGCACGTTTTCCGGTCTACAACTTTGCTGCACAATATTTTTCATCATGATCATCCAGTGAAGAGTTATAGCCTCTTGATTCAGCAGAGTCAATAAAGATTCCCTCGAAATGTGTGACCCTAAAAGAATGTGGCACAGGGGGGTTTTTTAAGTGGCGCATAAAGAGTTAAAGGCCTGTCATAATTAGTATCAAATACTGATTTCGAGATTTTTTGATTGATTATGCAAGTTTTAACATTGAGCAATGTGAAGGTTATACCTGTGTAGTTATGGAAACAAATGGACGTTGACTTTGATACGCGATTTGATATGATCGGATACATATAGAAAATAAATGTGTTAGGGTTACAGTTAGATTTGCTTGGAATTTTCCCGTCATCTATTTTGAAGAAAAGTTATTAATGACTAAATGTTATTAAAGGGATCCGGTAACTTTGTCTTAGATCTTTTAGAAATAATGATTGATTTAGCTCATGCTGCAATGATAATTATAAACCATTAGGTCAGTCAGGAACTCCATGACTTTTACAAGCCGATCGACTGTCTGATTATCAAGATATTAATGATTGGAATTACAAATTTTGAAAACAGTTCGCCGTACGGTTTTCATAACACTACAGTCTATTGGGAAAAACGAGTATGGTAAAACCGGTCACTCAAAGATTTTAACTTTTTCGAGGCACTTCTTGATCATTTTGAAGCGCGACTTGTTTTAGGGCTTCAATGTTACACTATATCACAGACACTGGTAACATGTAGGACCGTGTATCTCAGATTTAACATTGTTAAACGATCCCTTTAAATATGATGTGTATTATGTACAGCATTTTAATCGTATTTTTTATATACGATATTTGCAGTTAAAGTATAAATATGATATCCTATCTCCTTCATAATTAACTGTAGGCCTTTCAAATCATTTGCATCTCTTTCACCAATCTTCATCACGTAAGAACAAACACTTGAAACAGGTTCAGATTATCTGTTTTAACTATGCTCGAAACATGTGGGGCTAAAGAAAAGTTAAACTTGAAGTCTTATAATGTTTTTATTTTGAAATAAACCCCAATGAGTTTCTATGTCAGACATGTCAGACTAAACTAATATTCTAGAATAGACAATGGAATGTTATTTCCCCCAGCTTATACGTTCGTAATAGAATCGCATGCTTCCATACATATGTATAATATAATTGCCTTTGTATTCCTGGTGATGTTACATCATGTCTGACGTAGCAACTTGTATGTTGCTATTGTATTACGTATTGTAACAGATGGTCGACTTCGGCAAAGATACATACCACTTTCCCAAGTTGGCTCATTGATGAATGACAGGGAATGTCACAAGGGGAATGATATCTGGAGGTTTTTGGGGTGGAGCTTAGCAAGTTTGAAAAACAAATATTTAAACTAATATTTAAAAACCTATGCAACAAATTCAGAAGTTTACATATCAAAATATGAGATGTATGCAGGACTGCACACCAACATGAATACATTTGTATTCCGATGCCGTGGGTCCTTTAAGTAGACCAACAAGGCCCATTAGTATATTTATTTAAGGGCTGTGTTTGCTATCTCAGAAATTAGTGTTTTTACACCACAATATTTTTTTTATGTAGAAAGTAGCTTTTAGTAGGACTTATGGACCTACAAATTTAATAACGTGGTTGGACCAGACCATGAACCAAGTAACTGCCCATAAAGGGGTGAGGGGGGATTTAGAATTGCGTTTTGTTTGGGGCCGGTATAGGGGGCAGTATATAATGATAAATACAGACCAAACACAGGCATGCGGGTTCAGAAAAGGTTAAACATTCATTAATTCGAGACATGATAAATTCAAAGCAAACACAGAAAATACACGTAACAGTTGATAAAGTCCGTGTATACCAGCATAGAGGTTCGCAATTGGAATATATATAATCAATTACTTTAAATAGCCAGACCAAAATAAAGAGGAGAATACAATAAAGGGAACAAAACAAACGAAGAGTGAGGCTGACGTGAGTTGTCACCTGATAAAGATAGAAAATTACAGAACAAACACATCATGGTATACCTACCACCTGTCAATTCATCATACACATTTAGATCAGGAATAGATTGTTTGTTTTTAGTTTTTTTTTAACCATATTATAAATCGTGATGTAATTTAGTATTGTAAACAACATTATATATCACCCCATGGTCCTGGCTCCCAATAGTTTAAAATATGGTCTTAGTGTCGGGTCATCTCGTAGGAGAGGTTGGTAATCATGTCGTATATCTTTTATTTTCTTTCTTTTTCTATTTTTTAATAGAATAAAGAGAAAGAAAGAATTGTACAAACTTTTACCAGTATTATAATTTTGTTTATTGATTATTTCATTTTTATTTTTGTATAAATAGCGACCTTGGCATCCTGTATTATGAATAACACCAATCATTTTGTATTATGAATAGCGAATCTTTTCTCGTCTCATGAGTAGCGACCCTCTTCTCATATTATGAATAGCGACCCTCGTTTCGTATTATGAATAGCGTCCCTCATTCCGTATTTTGAATAGTAATTCTCATTTCGTATAATGAACAGTGACCCTCTTTTCATTTTATAAATAGCGACCCACATTTCGTATTATAAATAGCGGCCGTATGTTCGTATTATTGACGGTGACCCTTATTTCGTATTATGAATAGCGGTCCTGACGAGTAACGACCCTCTATTTGAATTACGAATAGCGATTATTACGAGTAATGTTCCTCTCTTTAAATTATGAATAGTGACCGACATCTCATATTATGAACAGCGGCCCTCATGGCTTAAGGTCCTTATCTCTGGATACATAGTGACCCCTTTTTCATTGAATGATTAGCGGTCCTCCAGGTATGGGAAGTTACACGTAATGAATAGATGTCTTTAAGAATAGCGACCACGAATAACACACTTCAAACAGGTTCAAAGTATACATATATACTTAAAACAATATAGATGTCACCATGTCAATCTTGTTATGATATAGGATAATGGGTGAAACTGTCTCTACTGTAAACAAAAAAAATCCTCCCTGATATTAAAAAGACAGATAAAGCCACGATTTTTTAAAATGAACTGTTATCCTTATTATGAAGGATGGCATTTCACACAACATAAATAATTATTTATGAATACAAATTATTAGGCTACGATTGTTTCATTAAATTACTATTATTATTAATTAACCATATCATACATCTATTCTGAATTATTTTTGATAATGCCACGTTGTTCAATATCGCGTGTATCATGGGCAGTATTATCAGTATCTTTATGAATAATCATATTTGCAGTAGAAGTGTATTTATGATACCATATCTGTAAAGTACGAATTACCGGCCTCTGAAACTGTATAATGCTGGTTAAAAACACTGACAATTACCATTTCAATTAAATTATGATTTAATCAAATTCACTATGCCGTACAGAGTTTATAGAGAGAGTGGGAGAGAAAGGGTGATGGGGAGAGTAAGTGAGAGAAAGAAAGAAAGAGAGAGAGAGAGAGAGAGAGAGAGACTAATCTCACTATAAAGACTGTCTATTAGTATTACCATACAGCATATACCACTGTTAAATGAAATCAAAATGTGATTTACATAGGTCATGCAAGTTTTACCACCCTACTCTGTAGCTGTATCATAAAGGCATAGTCACCAGGGCGATTCAAATCGTTACCGCATAACCACAAAGAGTTTCTAAATTTGTAGTATAGGTATCATGAATATGGCAATAAATACCTAGAGATTAATAGTACAATATACATGTATACAATAATACGATGGACTTTCACAACTGTTTGGTCTTTTTTCCCATCTAATATTCATCAAGCTTGTAAAATTATGAAGTTTAGTTTAACTTTGTTAAGGAATAAAATAAAAAAGGACGTGTTTTTCATCTAGAATAATAAAAAACAAGTGTGAATATATTTTCATATCTTCAAAATGTTCAATATTACCTTAGCATTCTGTAGTGTAGTAGCTCTGACATGTCACCTTCTGTTGATTCATAACTAAACTAGTTTGTCTTTCAAAATGGGTATAGATTATGTAAGTATGTGCAACGTTCAGGAAATTATTAATTTTCATAAATTTCATGACGGAACAATCGTCCTTTTGACAAATCGGTTAAATTATGTGACTTGGGAGGTACGGAAGTATAAGTTTTCTAGATCACCGGGTAAATCTGCAATTATAGGGTTCATGTCCTGTTTTGCTTGAAATCATCTGCCATCCATTTTGAAGAAGAAGTAATTTTAATGATGACACGTTGTTCGATATTGTGTTCGCACTATTCTCATCCTGTATTAGAAAAATGATATTTGCAGTTAAAGTCTGAAACAGATCGGACAAAGTTGTTAAATAAATGACAAAAGATGTGGAATATCGCGAACTTTTGGAACAAATTGATTGCAAAAGGTAGGAAATCGAATGTGGGGGGGGGGGGGGTGAAGAAGAAAACGTTCAATACTACTATGATGCGGTGACCAAAGTTTGGGGATTTTATTTTAAAGGGATCCGGTAACTTTGTGTCAGATTCTAAATCCTTGATTTACCTCATGCTGCAATGATATTTATAAACCTTTAGGGCAGTCAGGAACCCCATGACTTTCCCCTAGCCGACCGCCTTTCTCATTAACAAGATATTTGTGATTTTAAATCAAAATCAAATTTTCGTTTCCTAATGATTTTCATAACACTATAGTTTATTGGGGAATACGAGTATGTTTAAATCGGTCAATCACAGAATTTTACTTTTTCGAGGCCTTATTTTGATCATTTTCAAGCGCAATTTTGTTACGGCTTCAATATTACACCATATCACATACACTGATAACACGTAGGGTCGTACATTTCAGATGCCTTTAAATATAAGGAAATGTGACATTCGATCCGTGATTTCTCATATTCTACAACCAAATAAATGATGGTGATTATTACCAGATAAACGATATAGTTCTTTTTACTTTAAAACGGTGCAACAAGAAAACTTTTCGAATTCCTGAGATACCACGAATTCAAAATTAAACTGAAGAAAAGTCATTTATAGAACGAGACCTAACTTCTCGCACGGGAGATTGCTAATTAATCAAAAGAAGCGATCCATCAAGATTAAAGACGTTGGCATTATTTGTAAGGCAAAATATTACCCAATAAGTTTTAATTTACAAAAGTGATGACATCGGTGTGTTGGCTCAGTCAGTAGAGCGTCCGCCTCACAATCAGGAGGTCGTGGGTTCGAACCCCGGCCGCGTTATACTAAAATACGTTAAAAGACGGGAGTTGCTGCTACCTTGTTTGGCGTTTAACCTTAAGGGGATAAGGCAACGTCGATCTGGCGCTGCTCAGTGGCTGCCGGGCTCACGATCAATTGGGCAAAAAGAATTTCCATTTTCGGTTTAATAAAATTTGGAGTGGACTAAAAGATTATTATTATTATTATTATTATCTTCCATCGATACGAAGATTCATAGACTCTTTTCGATAAGTGCAAGATTTTTGTGCCGATCTTTTGTCAATATTTTCCAAATCTCACACCAGATTCCAGAAAAAAAAAAGAAAAAAAAATCGTCTTTGAAAAAAATGTTGGTTTATCTTTCAATTTTTGTACCAGATTTTTCGAAATGCTACTAATTTTTGGAAATATCAAACTAAGGTCACATGCGAACTACGATCACACCACTATACTGACACAAATTAAAATAATGATAATGCAAACAAATTGGAATTCATCATCATCATCATACAAATAATAATATAGGTGTTCCTTCATTCCAACATATTGAGAATCGTAGTAGAACAAAACGCTCATTATTGTTTAAACTGGTATAGCATTGTATATACATTTTGTTCCCTAACGTAATTAAGTATCATCGCATCTAACTGTTTACACATAATGTGTGTTTTTGATTCAAATTGTTACAACGTTTAATATATCTCGTCTTGTTTACTTAGGTTCGCTGATTCGCGTCACTAAACATAAGCAACATAGGATAAGTCTCGAATCACGCAAATGTGTCTCAGTTTAGTGTCATTCGCGTTCGGAATACAATGTACATCTACAGAGCTATCTTTTCTAGTTCTTCATCAACTGAGCTCAATAAAGACCGGAGATGGGGGCTGGACATTCTGAGTTCGATGAAATTGAAGATGCGATTAGACAGGTGCTTCACGATCGAAATGCAGCGCAGGAATTAAGTTCTGAAAAGAATTCCCAACTTGAGCAAAGAGAACTCGAATATCAAGGAACTCTTACACAGCTATCGTCTAAATTGGAAGAACAAGAAAGAAAGTTGAAGCATTTAACAGAAGAAGTGGAAGCTGCCAAGAAAAAAGCAAAAGAGGCTACTGCGATGCTTCATATAGAGTTAATCCATAATATATCGGAATTACAAAAAATATTACTCTCATATAACGGTGGTGATAGTGCAAACGAATCACCTACAGAATTTAATGTAGGACTATTTGGTAACACGGGGGTCGGTAAAACTTCATTGTTGAATTCATTGAAATTTGCAGTGAAAGGAAAACTTGACAAAGCCATGAAAGAAGAGGTTGCCCCGGCTAATTTTCAAGGCGGTCATACTATTCTACGATTGTCTGTTGGAATTACTCCTTTCGTAACCTTCATTGACAACCGTGGTATTGGTCCCGAGCATCTTCCAAGAGAGGAGGCGATTGAGGAGTTAATGCGGCAGTTAGGTAAATTGAATTTCACTTGGTTATCGAAGAATAATGAAGCTATATTATCAGAACGAGAAAGCTTAAAGTAGATATTCATTGATTTTAAAAACTAAATTTATTTTCATTATTGCAAATTTGAAACTTTCATTCGACAAGGTTATCAAAATTCGATGCTCTGAAACATTTAAAGTAATGATTATTATAAATTACAAAACGCGTAAATACAACCCCGGCATAGCGCCTGAAGAGCTCTCCGAACGTTGCTGAGATGAGTGAGATCACAGGATGGACATGATAGGCACAAGCAGACGATGTCCCATGACATCTCACACATTTCAGTGCCTGTTTTTTAATCTTCTCTTAAGTTCTTTCTCTTACTTCACTACCGTCAGGCTAAATGTATAATATATTGCCTTATTCTAAACCCTGCGCATTGTTTTAGTTTGATGACAAATGCAGCGATACAAAAATAAAGGAATTTGTCGCTTGTTAAAAAATGAAGACGCCATTGTATATTCAGCTGAACACACCGCGGTATGTTCGGCGTTTCAAGAGGGAACAAATGCCGTCCTAAATATCATTCCGGGTTGTTTTTTTACAGTTAATTTATCAAGTGTATTTACAAATAAAAGATTTTAGTTATCAGAATCAGTTTCATATTCCCTTTAGAATGGTTTGAAATGCCATCACATTTATATACACTAAACTTATTATAATTTGAGAAATAATAGCTTTGCAATTATGTTCATCTTTTGGTTATGAGATGTCGTCTCCTTGGTCAGTATTGGTCCATTATGTGACGTAATAACATCGTTATTTTTTCTGGCGAATCTCTCGTATATCCAAGTTGCTATGGAGGTGGTTGTATTTGTATTTTGTATAAATCACCCGATGAGTAGTTGACTTAAAACTTGTACGATGGCCATCTGTTAGCTTGGCAATATTCCCTTTGAAAGTAATACCCTCGGGCACGTACTGTATTTTAAATTTTATATGGTTAATATATTGATAACTATGTTCAATTTTCCTTCTTAGTTAATTCCAGCTCATAACGTGAAAACAACGTTAAATGACATCTAATTGGCTCCACATATTATCCATTTCCTTCCCTTACCTTCACTTTTTTTGGCCTCTACCTACCTGCTATCATCGTTTTAACAACCCAAACCCTCCTGTCCTTCTTTTGCAGGATTGCATTCCTCCTAGTCCAGTCATGCCAGTCTAGTTTTCTTTTACGTTGACCAACACTTTTTTTAGATTCAAACATATAGTCTCGATATGTTTATCACAATGTTTAAGTTTATCACTGTCCTGTAATATTTAATGTATATATTTGTATTGTAATACTCTGTAACCAGTGGAAACCACATTTCCTGAAAAGGGCAATAAATTATATTTGTACTTATACTTAAATCTCTATTTGTTAAACTTGACTCATATTTAATAGAATGAAAAATCATAGACTGTAGCAACAATTTGGGTTGAATTTCGATGTAGTAAAAAATGGTGTCAAACAAGGCGAAGACACTTTTCCTGATTAAACTATAATTCTAAACTACACTGTCGCTCATATAGTTGGAATATTTAGTTTTTACCTCAATTTATGGAATTATTTTGACAATGATTTATTACTAATAGATCTAGATAACATTATACATTCTCAGATTGTATTGAATATTAATTTACCAGTGTTTGTTTTGCGTGACTGCTAAAGCATGTGCTTGCTACCATGCTTATCAACTAGGGGACCTACGCGCTTAAGTCATAAATGACAGTAATGAGGATTAATCCCCCACAAACGGGCAATAATATGGCACATCGACACGGTTTTGAACCTTGGCCCTCACAGTTAAGAGATCATTGCTTTGCCACTTTGCCACAAGGCATGGGCACACAGACGATTTTGTTTATGTTGGGGACCGGGGGAAATTCAATGAATTATTGATAATTTATTGCATTTTCTTTGTTTGTTTAAAGACGTTGGCGTACCGTATTCTCAAACATAGTTCCTTCAAGCAAAAACAATATTTTAAAGATCCATCATTGATATCGTAGGTAGGTACTGTATTTTGTTAATTAAATGTGCAAGTTTCGAAGAAAAAGGTGAATTAAAATCAAAGAAATATATAAAACCTCCAAATTATATATCATATTCAAATCTATTCAAAGAAACGTTTTCATGATAAATCCTAGAAAAATAGTGGGACGTCTTTCCAGTCTAATATATCGTTTTCAACTACCTGTTAATATGCAGAAGGGAAAGCATCCTTTACAAAACCTGTTGACTGGCTATCACTAAATCAACAGACTACTAAGCCAGCAAGTGTCAGCAACGAAATTTTCTGCTCCATCCTCGTGATAGAGTAAGTATTAAACACTTACAATGTTGAGCTAATATGATACTTTTTTGGCATACAATATGTGCCACCTAGTTTAGTTCATATCAGGTAGAATAGCTCTCATACATCCGGAAATTTACCTCTATAACCGATATTACAGAAATCATAATTACAAGAAAAGTAAAATATGCTTGGTGTATTGATTGTATTAGTAAAGAAAATGCAAAACATGAAGAAGTCATGTGAGACGTATTCATTGAAACGAAAGCTGTAATCACAATCAAACTTGGTTAACTTAATACAGATTTATAGTAAGTATGAGTAAAATGTATATATTTATTTATTTTCAACTCATCCTAACTTTATGTAACAAATTAATCATTGTAATTTTGTGGTTCCCCATTTTATTAGGATGTGTGTGTGGGAGAGAGGGTTTTGTTGGTGTATTTTTTTACTATAATTTGTTTACTTATTTCTCTTTGCAGCTATTATTTAAAGATTCACCTTTAAAGTACCAATATTCAATTTGATATGTAAAATATGAGGGAGGGGTGAGCTGTAGAAAGTTGAAAAAAGGGATAATGAATCCAATTATCTTTAATCATGAACATTATCTATGTAAATGTAACATGATTTTTCATTCACCATTGTACAAGAAAAATATTTAGCTAGTTAAATACGTTCTCGACAATGATCAATTCAGACCACTCACTTATTTTTAAGAAGTTGGTTTGGTGTAGAGAAATATGGCTCATATTTGGCAAATGTTTAATATAGTATTACCAAAAAGTAGATATTTTGACAGAAAATCACACAACGGGTACTCAGAAGTACAAACATTCAAATTCAAAAGTGGAAATATATAAAAGATGTATTATTTATAAAGCAGTAAGGTCATTGTATTACATATTAGATACACCCATACAATTTACGAATTCTGGATGGTCATGGTCATCTTGAATTAAAAAATTAAAAAAACGAGATCAAAAATATCGTTGTAAAAGCCAAAACTACAACGCTTTTGATAAAACAAAAGGAATTCCAGTAAAGATTATTCTACGGGAAAATGTATACAAAACAGCATCTTTGGAAATGTGCTCTTATTGATATTGACCAGTGTTTCTTTTTGTCAACGAGCGTCACAATCATGCACACATTCAATTTGTTTGAATTCTGATAAACGATAAGTCGCCGAGTAACCTCAAACGTTCACCGAATATCGATAACTAAATGTTTATCAACTCTAAAATTATTAAGAGAAAATAAAATTGTGACATTGACAAAATGTCTACCATTGGAAAGCTCATTATGTGTTCAGGAGGTAAATGAAAGAAATTAGAACGCGTACTAACGGTTGCTCAACAAAACAAATACTGCGACCATCGGCAACCGATGTGCAAGAAATTGTATTGGGCGATGCCTTACATTGTAAAGGAGTATTTTGACCGCTGTAAACGAACAGAAGAAAATTTGTTTAGATGAAGTGAGATGTTATTCATATTTTTCACCCTATGATGCTTTTAAAAGAACAATTTAAAACGTAAACAAAAAGAGTAACTGAAAGCTGATCCTAAATAACCTTTCTTAACAATTCATAACTCTGTGGTAAAAACAAAAAGTTGTCAGAATGAATCAATGACACTCGTAATTTTACCTGCGTCCGGTAAATTTTCTTCTCTGAATAGCGCGATATTTCTTTTGAGCTATTTCATACATGAGATGTGGGCAGGATTATTTCGTAGGTCAGTAAAATTGTCTGCAAACAAATGATCAGAGAACTTTAGAAGCGCATAATATTAACCTTTCGCAACAGTGGAAATTCCAACGTGTCTACAGTATATTTTCTTGCTAGTTTTTGATTTTTGGTGAAATTATGTCATTCGTTGATCTTTTGTCGTTATTTTCCCAACCACATATCATCCTTGAAATATTCGTCAAGCCCTGAAGATCAATCAGCGATCAGTCGCCAATCAATCCGAGAAGTTTCACAAACCCTTCGAAAACCAAGAAAAAACTCCCCACGACCAGTTTGGTTTTACACGCAGCAGCCTCAACCTATATCAATAAGAAAATGTGTACTATAATACTTTGGAGACCGGTGCCCGATATTGACAACATTGATCAAATTATTTTAGTTCTTTAACTACTCGTTATTCTTCCCTCCCTTTTCCCGCTACTTTCTCTTTCTTGATTTCCAACTTGTTTTTTTAACACTCTCCCTCTTTTAACTTTTCTATATCACATTACAGTGTTCTTATCTCAATATATTTTGATATTCTGTCTCAATTTGTTTGCATCATTGTAATGATGTTCTTATGAAAAGTCTTAAGCTTAGTTTATTTATTATTATTTCTTATGTTTAAGTCTTTAATGACGACCATGATGTAAAACTGCTTTGTTGAACATGTTTCGTCCTGAATAAATATGTTTCCATAAATAAATGAGTAACTGAATACAGAATTACTTGGATAGTCGAACAAGTAAATAAATGAACACAAAAATAAATAGATAATTGATGATACAAGTAAATAGATAGATATATAAATGAAAGAATGAAAAGATGAAATTCGATATAAGTACATCATGTATAATATATTTTTCAAAGGCCGCTCCGTGATTTATTTCGCTCCGGTTTAGGGGGGAAGTTTGGGGTGAGTTTTTAACATTAAACATGTTCGACTCGCCTTATAGTGTGGTACGGTATGTCACTGAAACAGCTCCCGTAGGACTTTTGTTCCAAAATTGATTTTTTGGCATTTTTGGATTGATTGGGGTCCATGCTATCAGAAATTGATGGGGTTCAAATTTTCCCGACCCTCAACCCCTCTCTGTGGGGGGGGGGGTAGTTTCCTATCATGAGACCCCCTAAAATTTGGTGTGTCATTCATCTAATGACTGGTTTCACAAAACTTGAGTTGTTTTCTAGAACTGTGATTATCCCTCAACAGCGAGAAAGGTAATTTGAAGACTTTCAGTTGGATAAACCCTCTAACCAACCCATCCCCATCCCTACCCCACCCCCGTCAGCCCAAATTGCGTACCTTTGTCACTGTTTAGCCAGCTGTTTTAAGGTGTAGTACTTTTATTACCATTATCATATATATTTACTAGCTCATTTCCAAACACAAAGAGACAGAAACAAACATACAGACAACCTTCATGTATACACATCTACCCCCCACACACACACGCACACACACACATTTCCTCCCACACGCACATACTCACACACACCCAAACATTCACAGGCAAGTGCGCTCGCGCGCACACAGCGCGCACACATTCCTACATAATTATGCTGCTCTGTGATCTGAAAGGTTTTGTCTTCCTGATTTTGTCAAGAAGGGTGTGAACATCTGGTTTGCCATTGACAACATTGATCTTTTGGAAGACTCACCCACAGGGCAAGGAACCTTTCACGGGACAGAGGTTGTAATCAACCAACAGGCTGTAGATGGAGAGCCAGTGAATCAACCACTTGTCATACCCGAGAAACTTTCTTCGCAAGACCTTCTAGCATTTGAGATGAATGTGCTTCCAGAGCCGGTCATCAGAACTAGCCCACTAAGATTTCAGGCCTACAAGAAGAGGAAACAAAATCTCATTTTCTCAAGAATTCACTCATACCTGGGCTCTTGTGAACTACCTTACAACAGATGACAACGGAGAAATCATCCAAACTGAACCTCAGCTGCACGATGAAGAGGCCCAGCGCAGTGAAGAGATGCCAAGTGATGCAGAGTCTACAAATGATGAGGAAACTGAGCCTTCTAGCAACAAGGGGGAAGCTGGGTCTTCAAAGGACAGAGAGGAAACAGACTCTGTCGTGATCATCAAAAAGCAGGTGAAGAAATCAGATAAACTAGCGAAGAATGATGTTCTTCCAAAATGGGCTGCAACTAGGTCCTTATTGTTGTCTCAATCCTCTCCCGCTAGCACGCCTACAAACACAGCAGTGGTTGCCCCATTATTCAAGACATCGCCAACTGATTATGGGACCCTCTATACTGTTCTTCGGTTATCCCAGGGAATATCTGCGACTGTTGTTGGCCCTCACAGAAAGACATTGATAACGCTAGATCTCGATCTTTACTCACGAGCGTTGAAGATTCAGCAGTCGGTGGGAAACGCCAACTGGATCTTAAGAGCTGGAGCTCTCCACATTGCTTTCGCTGCCTTACATGCTCTTGGCACAACCATCGATGGTAGCGGTCTTGACACGTGTGCTATCGAATGTGGTGCGAACACCTCAGCATCTCTTCGCAGGATCTTTGGTGGTAAAGCTTATAAGCGTGCCCTTGAATTCCACATTACTGCAAGCCTTGCAATCATGATGTTGCGTTTTGATGCCATACTATCGGATCTTCCCAAGGGTCCTATACGCATCCAGTGCAATTCTCTCGAAGAAAAACGTCATGGACGTGACCCAGAGATGTTGGAGATCTATGAAGAAATCCAATCCTGGTACTCAAGCAATGTCAAACCGCTTGAAGAAGCTGAAGACCTTGGCTAGTTTGCACATTTCTTGACTCATTATCTTAACCAGGTGGAGAGTTTTCTACATCTCATTAGTTCATGTCGATCAGGGGACTAGGAGGGCTGCTTGTCATCACTAGAAGACCTTACCAAGTACTTGTTTGCTCGTGATCTCCTGAACTATGCTTGCCTGATGCCAGTCCATCTCGCTCACATGAATGCCCTAGAAGAGGATGATCCAGAAACATGGAATGCCCTCAAGTCTGGAGACTTTGTGGTGGCAAAGTCAGAGATACCCTTTTCTCTTCTCTTCACTGATCAGGCTCTAGAGCAAGAAATCAAGAAACTAAAGGGGAATGGTGAGATGGTTGGACTCACAAGAAAAGAAGCCGCTCTGGACCGACTAGTCACTACCATACCCCACCTTGCTGCTCTGGTAAATCATTACCTCAATGACTTCCCAAAAGCTACTGGAGCTTCGGTGAGGAAGGAGTATCATCAGCTCTCAGGAGACATTGCAGTGAGGTCAAAGAAGAATGCTCTGAAACTACGCCACCTAATCGAGCTGCACTGCGGAGTCAATCCTTTCAAGGAGAAGACACAATTGTAGAGTCTGGTTTCATCGGCACTTGTGTCAAATGAGGCGAAAAAGTGACATTCTCCACTTTGCAGAAAAGGGCCAGAAGCGCTTTGAGGAGTTTGTATATGATCGTTTGCTTTCATCATCAACCCTCTCGGTGTGGGACATGATGAAGAAACTGAAGCTGAAATCCTTTTCGAACTGGATGGAGAAAAGGAAAGTGCGTGTTGGAGACAAGGTCATCAAGTTGCGGGAGGAACGTGAATTGCTGGGAAGATTCCTTATCATCCAAGGCAGCCGCCCAAGCCTAGTTCCTAAACTTGCGGAAACAATAGGTGAATATGAAATGTCAGTGGTTCCCCTTTCACTATGTGCAGTCGATGGTTCTTTGTACATCCTAACAGAAAAAGCAAGTCTGATGCATGCAGTTAAAGATGCAAAGGCAGAACCTCCCGATGCTGTAAAACAGCCTGATGTCGTGGAGGATAATCATTCAACTTCCCCACAGGTTGAAATGATGCATGAAGAGGTTCCGGTTACCGTAGAACATGATATAACGCAGGTTCCTTCTGGAGCAGCCCAACAACCTAACCTCTTGCATGGTCTTCCTGTCAAGGTGCTGATAATTGACGTCATGGGTGTACTTCAAGGCATGAAAAAGACACCTGCCAAGCAAAATATGTCAGACCTGCAGAATGTGTTTGATCAATATATGGAAGAGTCATTAAAGAACAAGACTCGACAAAAGAGAGCAACTGCATCAGTAGAATACGAGATACACCCAGAAATGAAGCTCACAATGTCCATCAAGGAGCTTTTATCTTCATCGTCAACCAAGAAAAAGCTGACGTGCCTGTTAGGTCAGGGACTGCTTGATAACTTTTCACAGAACATGGACAGCCCTTTCAAGCTAGTGGTTGTGTATGATACCTTCATCAAGGGACATGATTTTGAGGAGGCGCACACACATGAAGAGGCTGATACCCTGATTCCTAATCAAGTCCTTGCCTCTACTGCTAGTGGTGCCTTGCAAGAAATTACTGTCTGGTCCCCTGACAATGACGTCCTCCTTCTCTTAATTCATCTAGCATCTTGTGGAAACAATGCAGTGCCCACTTCTCTATAATTTTCTACAGGCAAGGGTACAAAGAAACGAGAAATAGATGTGCTGGAGCGGGTTCAAGTCATTGGACATCAAAAATGTCAAGGCCTCCTTGGACTTCATAATTTTTCTGGTGCTGACTGGGGAGGAAAGTTTGTTGGGATATCCAAAAAGACATGGATCAATGCCTACTTAAAGCTTGATGATGATGATCCTGCCATTATCTGCTTCAAAGAACTGGGTGAGGGTTCCATTCCAAGTGAGCTTAGCAATGGAGAGCTTCCAACACAGGTGAAAACACTAGAGGATTTCATATGTCGTGTTTACTGTTCATCAGGTCCAACAACCCTACCATCGCTCAGATGGGAACTGTTCCGATCAAAGAACCTGGCAGATGAGATGTTACCTCCAACTCGTGCCGCATTACTACCTCACATCCTCTGTGCCAATTACATCACGATGAGAGATAAATCATACAAGACTAACTACCCAGTGCTTCCTCCTATCGAAGAGAATGGATGGTATTCAGATAATCGAGGATGTCTTCCAGTCAAGTGTCTTGCGCTCCCTGCACCACGGGCAGTACTTGAAGTCATCAAATGTGGCTGCAAATCAGGATGCAAGGGACGGTGTAGCTGCTCCAACAACGATTTGCCCTGCACTCCTCTCTGTAAATGCTATAGTGGAGACTGTGAAAACCGGACAAGGGAGGATGCTCCAGATAGTGACAGCGGTTGACTTTTTCCTGGAAGTCTGATGAACTTTCCTGTTGTCATGGTAACCACGAAGTAGGTGGTTACCCCTTTCCCGATTTTATTTTATGTTTTTTTTTTATAACTGGAAATGTTTCCAAATAATTCTTTGATTTAGATCAAGATTGTGCCATATGTACAAGTACTTCGGAACAAAATAGCTCAACTTTTTCCTGTTGTTTTTTATTCTCCGGGGCGGGGGGGGGGGGGGACCATATCAACAAAACAAAATGCACATTTCGTATTATTTTGCATTTGAAAAAAATGTACATATATAATTTGTCAACTTTCTGATTGACTGATGCAATTACAGTGCCTAGAAGTTGATATTTGACAATGTTGTTATATTATCATCTGAAGGTGTTTGGCGCCATCTGGTGTTTAAAGAAGCTCGGCGAAGAAATATCACATAATCACTCAAAATGGGCAAATTATACATGTCCGGATAGCGTAGACCAATATGAAGACACATATTCTGCTCTAAAGTCTTGTAAATATAAATGAAACGCGGTAAGAAGCTATTTCCAAGAACCTTCTCAGAACGTCAATTCCTGGCTTGAACATTGTTCTCGCAGTAGGCCGATAATGACGTCCCTGGTTGGGCACGATCGCAATTCTAGGCCTCAAGCTCGCCTCTCGCACAGCTCGCGTGCGGTATTTTGCATAGCTATACGTATATTATCCAGACTTCGCATGCTTCATATCCTGACCAGAAAGTGGAATAACAATCTCTAGAAATCATGTACTTACATATAATATTAAGTAATTTTATGTAATATAATACGAGGGGTGAATCGTGCTATTCGATTTGTCCAAATACCCTTCCATTCTGTGTAATTTGCTGAGATGTTTTGTATTTGTTTGGTCATCATGCCTTGGCGTGATATGATTGCTGTTGATTATATACGGAGACCATGATGAGTGAATCGCGAGCGTCCTTTTGCATTTGTATGATGTACTGCAGCTGCAGTTCTATTTCTGAATGGTACATATTTGTAATTGATTTTCGCCAAATATAATCTCACATCTAATCATCTTTGTTTTATTATCCGTGAAATTTGCCAAAAAGCCCCACACATCCCGAAAAATTAGAAAATGTTTCGCCCAGTCATGACAGATCGATCGCCAGTTGAGCGGGGCCGGGGGAGCTGAGCGGCAGCCAGCTCGCGCTGATATGCTATCACTTGACCTGCACCAGCATCGACGCCGTCTTCTCCGAATTGTTCTCTTTCTTCCATCTCTCCTACATCCCAATCATCATCATCATCACTATCACTAACAGTACCACTGTTGTGGAGCTGTGCTCATCAACTTTGAATTCTAAATCGAGTAAAACCTCTTCTTCGAGCTCGGACATTTTGATCAGATATTTAGCGTTCGCGTGGCGTTGTATACGTATAATGCATGCAGGCGAGAGTTGTGTGAGAGCTTGAGGATCGCACTCTCGCTCATGTGCCCAACCTCCTACGTCACAAATCGTACGTCACAATAGCGGGCCGATCAAGGGCGGAATAATCGGGAAATAATTTCACCACTTTTAAAAGCAGATAAGTCAAATCTGTAACAATTTTTGAAAACTAAATATAAACCATTAGAAAGATTGTAACATTAGCTTTGCAATGATACCAACATTATTAAGGGTAAACGTCTTTTGAAACCTTCGCTCAGCTTCTTTAAGTTAGTTATACATTTGATAGAATACTAAAATAGGGTTGATTTTTATATTAACAGCCTAAAATAACAGTGTTAATGACATGTGATAGGTTTCACAATCATTCCACTGTATAATAACACACACAATAATGCCATTTCCATTTAGTATTTCAAAATTCTAGCCCAAAAGAAAGAAGAAGGGCACATTTTTTAGGAAATATTTCCCAGTTTTTCACAATTTTTCGCAAATTGCGCCCCATAAGGTCAAAGTGAAAAAGTTTTATGACGCAATTTCATTAAAAATGAATCCGTATATACCTCAGACAACTTCACAGTGAAAGTGGCGAAAATATATGAATTATTGCGCTTTATAAATGCAACATGGCGCCCAAAATGGACCCCCCCCCCCCCTCAATTTTGGTAAAACAATCCTACGGGATTACATACCATACCGCACTATTAGGATGACAATTGCGATCCAAGAACACCGGTACTATCATGTTGCTTTCAAACGTTTGTATTGTATTTGACTTTTCCGAGGTGTGTACATTTACTTTTCATCATGCCTATGTTTTTATAACAAAAGAATCAAACCCAAAATGAATGGAATTATTCTTTTTCGTCTGTTTCAGTGCAAGAAATGCGAAGAGTATTGGACCTCATGGAGAGAGTTTCTTGCAATGTCTGCTAAGGTGGCAGGGTATGCATTGTTATGTTATACCGATTTTAACTTTCCGTGTTATTCAACTATTGAATAGTTACCCTTTTTTGGAAATTTAAATGTTTGTGCTATTTCATAATTCAAGTTTGAGCAATCTCTTAATCTGCTATTTTAAGAAAGTTATACACGCTATTTCATGTTTTCCAGTGAGAACATTATAATTCGTACTGGTCCAGGTGTATTAAACTTTGTGCTTCATTGCTACACTTAAAAAAGGGATATTACATGATCAATTAATCGTTTTACTATATATGTTTTTCTTTGAAGGAATTAAACATTACTTTAATATAAGTTCCCTAACTGTTCATACAATCAATTTGGTCTGCATCCCACCAATTCCCTTCAGCGGCAATCGTGCAAATAGCTATATTTCACAAAAAGTTAGATGCATTTGGTAATAATGATAATAATAATATTTATAATAATAATAATAATAATAATAATGATAATAATAATAATATTAATAATAATAATGATAATAATATTCAGTTTTTACATAGAGCTAATTAGAATCACTAAGCGCTTCCAAACTTGGAGATTATTACCCCGGCTAACGCATACCAACATAAATGTTGGTATTAGGCATGAAGAACCTTTGCAGTAAATGGGGAAAAGACACAGAGAACACATGACAAGAAATTTAGTGTCAAAGTAAACAGGTATTGACATCACAAATATATGCCCTTTTGCCACAATGTATTTATCACCGGATAGATTTACAATATACCAAAGGCTGCTGTCAGTGTAATCAAGACCGGAGATTGGTAATTTTCAAAACCATTGGGTCGTATTAAGATATCCTTTCGTCAATTGATGCTAATCGTTTTGGGCACAGTGGCACTTGTGCCAAACCAGTGATTGTTTAGAGAGAGGCGACGAAAGCATCAAAAGTGAAAAAAAGTAGTTGATAGTAAATAAGACGGGGGCGTAATGGTGTTAAAAAGCGAACTAGTAGGAAGTTTAGAAGGGGGACACATTTATCATTTTTCCTTAATTCTGTTTTTCTTGCATATGTGTGTGTATGCCTGCTTGCTTTTTGTGTTATATTTGTACCGAATACCGACAGTATAGGGTAGAAGCTGGTAGAGAGAGCTGTGAGAGGCCGTGAGTTTTTAACGAATTCAATGAATGGTTGTATTTGAATCGGAATCGCGTACTTTTAGACGTATGCCCAGAAATGTCTGCAATGTTATTGTTTTCTTGAAAATATCATAACTAATTACTTTTTGCCGATTTAGACGAAAACCACTTAGAGACTAATCTGAATCCAATTTGTTATAGCTATAACTTCAAACAGCCTGGACAAGCTTGAAATGTCAATTATGATTTTCGTATATATTTCTTTTCTTTTAGGGCGTTACCCTATTGCTGTCATTACGCATGTAGACGTTGCTACTCCAAAAGAGGTAGATGAAACGCGTCGTGCAATCAAGGATACAGGTATAACTGAAGTCTTTGAGGTGGCAAATATCACCGTCGAACGACCAGAACTGGATGTAGAGTACCAAAGCTCTCTTTTAAGGCTACTGGAAAGATGTATCAACAATTGTCATCGTACTCTAGAGTACCGCAACGAAGTAGAGAAGGCGAAATAACCAAACACTCTCAACTAAAAAGTTACTGTAGAAACTTGCTGATGGTATTTCAGTAAAGCCCTTTCCAGTTTCTATTTTCGATAGATTCCCCGATTCTTTTTATAACGCATTTATTTATGTTTAAAGATGAAGTTGAGTTCTGGTCGTGCGATTGCATTGTTAAAGAAACGGTGTGGAACCGACCAGAAAAGGTTAATCATCTAGCATATAATAATTTGTGTGTATTGCAAGGTTCCGGAATCATCAAAATGATAAGAAATGTGGCCAAGTCTTGGTAAATTTACAAACACTGTACACAGAAAGATGTATGTGGGACTACACGAACACGTGGTGTAAAAAGCCGCCCACCCCCCCTCCCCCCCCCCCCGATTTTTAAGATGTTACATGCATATTTAGAATATGAAGGCATTTGAAGAGCCATGCTTTTCAGGGAACATGTCTTATCTGATGTTCTTCCACACTTGCATAATAAGAATGAGTAATGCTCACAATTTTTTTTTTCACCTCTTCCCAGAACTCAACTTTCTCTTTAATCAGCACATATCGTCAATAATATAACAATTACAAATAAAGTTGAGTTCTGGTCATGCGATTACATTATGAAAGAAAAGGTGGGGAACTTGATGAATCAGAAAAAGTTGATCAAGTAGCATGTACGTATTGGTGTGTACTGTGAGGTTCTGGAGTCATCAAAATCATAATAAATTTGGCCCAGTATAGGTCAAGCAACAAGCACTGTACAAAAAAGATGTATGTCGGACTACACAAATTGTGTTGGGCCTACTTACCTTGATTTCCTTATCCTTCTATGCTCATTACTCAGCCAGTATACATGTTGTACCAATTTTGTTGGCAAATGACATTTATCTATAATCTTGAACATTCAGTGTAAGTTTCGTTTGATTTTGTGAGAATTTTCTTTATTTTACCAGAACTCACGTTTATCTTTAAAAAGAATGTTTACGTATAGGTGACCAAAGATACATATCAACATTTGTATATGTTTTCTTTATAATACCCATATTCATCTGTATCATTTATCAATTATAATTGTGATTAAGTTATGATAAAATATCGATAATTCTCGGTTTCGTTTTCTGTGGAACGCACTGTATTTAATTTATTAATTTCAACGTGTGTATGCCCAAATTTGCTTAAAATCGCTAAAGTGATTTATATTGATAAAAAAGACGATTCCTCAGTAATAAGTAAGTAAAGGCCAATATCATTATTACCAAGTTCTCTAAAATTCTCGTAAAACTAATATATAAAAGACTTTCTTACAAAAAAGATAATTAATTGATTCCTAACCAGTTCGGATTTAGGATTGTTCATTCTACTGATTACGCAGTTTTGCATAAGTATGCTAAAATAATTGAGGATTTTGCGAACAGTGAACATATTGTTGGAGTATTTATGGACTTGTCGAAGGCTTTTGATATGATTGATCATAAAATATTAATTCATAAATTACAATGGTATGGTGTAAAAGATCAAGCTCGTTCATGGTTAACTAATTATTTACAAGACAGACAACAATACGTATCTTTCCAAAATCAAGAATCATCAAATTAATAATCAAATGTGGAGTACCGCAAGGGTCTATATTGGGTCCATTGTTATTATTAAAACCTCTCCACTTTTAAATGTTATTTATTTGCTGATTATACGAGTATTTATTATTCCCAAACAAACTAGGATACGCTCATAACGCGGTTAAAGTGTGAATTAATGAAAAATGCTAGGTGATTTAAATTTAATAAATTGTTATTAAATCTAAGTAAAACAACTTTCATTTATTTTAAGGAGACCAACGTACATGATATTAGAAATTTTAATATTGAAATTGATCGCTTGTCTCTCATTAAAAAACAATCTTTAAATTCTTAGGAGTCACCATTGAACCTCATCTTAATTTTAATAAGCATATACGTAATATACATACATCAATATCAAGGAATATTGGAATACTGTATATAAAGTTCAAAACGAATCTCTCTGACACATCTATGATTATATTATACAGTTCTCTAATGTTATCACATGTGATATATTGTAATATTGTATGGGGTAATTGTAGTTTAACAAGAATTAATTCCTTATTTTTGCTTCAAAAGAGAGCAGTTCGCATGATCACTAATTCGCATTTTATATCACAGACGGAACCTTTATTTCATCGTTTAAAAACATTAAAAATACAAGACATTCACATTTTCAGACAAGCATTTGTATGTATAAGTATTCTCATAATCAACTACCATCCCTATTTCACAATATTGACAGTTTAAACTCAAACATTCACACATACCTCAACCGTTGTTAAACATATTATCACTCAGAAAATCCTAAAATAAAATACCAAAAGTCAGTAATACATCATGGACCAGATGTTTGGACTCCTTACCAAATTCAATAATGCATTGTTCATCGCTCTATTCTTTTAAAGCATCTTTCCAAAAAAAAATCTTACATCAAGGTATCTACATGACTGATTTTAACATGCAGTAGGCAATTGTCAATTTTGGGTCACATTGCAACTTAGTTTTGCAAATTCTGTATTTTATTTCGTATTCTTGGTTTCCTTTATTGAAAAGGCTATATTTGTCTCCATTCGACTATACCGGACAGAACTACGTAAGCTTTTGCTATTCGTTACACACACATACACACACACACACACACCACACCCCACGCACACACACACACGTAATATATATATATATATATATATATATATATACACTTGCACAACACACTCACCAACTCATACACAAAGATCGTTTAAACATTTTTCCATTTTAAGTTTGTCCTTAAGATTTGTTTTAATTTTTTTTGTTTTTGAGGCCGCCATCCTTGTCAAGCTTCGCTTATGATTGCGGTTTCCTGCACTTTTCCAACATAATAATTCGGATAATACTTTAAATGTATGATATTATGCTATGGAAATATTAAGTTTCGAACGTGTACATATATTATGTAAACAAAACATTATGAAATGAACACATTATTGTTTGTATATGTTGTATTATACCTTACATTTATATGTTCTTTGTTATTCAGTTATATTATATTTGGACAAATGCAGAAATAATATCAAATCAAATCAAAATCAAATTAATCTTAACTACACAAAGTGGGACTTCTCCATGATTAAAATATCTGTGGATATTTGGGGTCTTTTGACCCATGTGCTAACTACGAAATGGTTTATTATATTCAGTTGCACAACGCCCTCTTTAGATTCATGTGTTGTAATTTTCATTTTGTGTACATGTACCCATCCCCTCTTTTTTCAATAGATATAACCATGCACATCATGTGACATTTTTCGTTTTCTTTTTGTTTCTCTAATGTAAACTATACTTGCAATTGTATATTGCTATATGTGCGAAATTTCCAAGCGACATCAGGAGTTACAGCATTAAGATTGGTGATTATTCCATCATTTAACACATTATAATGTGTTTTCGCATATTAGGTGCTACATTTGACAAGCATATTATATCATATCATGTTTTAAAAGTATCTAAATATAATAATTTACATTCAAGTAACCTCAGTAGAATAGGGAAAATTGTAGAATAAGATTGTTTTCATGTAGTTGCACGGTTCTTTTTGGCCTCATTATTTAACCAATAGCATGCCATGAGGCTGCATGCACGCTACCGTTATAGTGCTTTGTACATGCGAGAGAGCCATTGCTTCAGTGCCTTGTGATTGCAAGCACGCATTCGTAATAGCGGTTATTGTTCATGTTCATTGGACTATGCTGTGTGTTTTGCACTCACTATTCATATAACCATCGCGTTTATCAGATTATCTCAAAATAAACTTGGCAAAGAGGGATTTTGGATTAGCCATGTGGCATGTTAAAGTGTTGTAATTCACTACTACATAGCATAGCGCTTGAAGATCTTAACTCCTGCACTCCTCAACAAAATGAAGCAGCACGGCTGATGTACTGGAACATTAAATGTGTACATGTCTCCCCTCTCAGTACTGTTCTTTACCGGCTTTGCTTTAATATACATGAGCCCCCAAACAGGAAGTTCCTCTCCCATGTACTAAAGAATCGCCGCACTCTCACTGCTTTCAAGAGGTGTCTAGTAAGACCTCTTTCCTAATGTGTAGTAACAATCGACTTTGTTTGTAATTAATATTAGCTTCAAATGATAATGTTTTTTTTTCTTCTTTTTGTTGGTTTGTAAGGATGTTATCGTTTATTCGCTTTGAATCTTATGCAAAGGCGCTTTATCAATTGTATATTATTATGTATGTAAAGTCACATGGATTGGAAATGAAGACCCTCAGGTTTTCAATTAATTAGTTTATCATTTTTTTCCCGGCATCCCTGTAACTGAAATCTAAATGTCGCTTTGTATACCCTGTTTTTGCTATATTTTTTGCTGAATAAATAATAACGACAATACAATTATTTGTTTTTGTTGTTATTATTGTATGATGGAAGGCGATGTCTTTTACGTCCAGTCTGGTGTTGACCTTACCTTAACATGGTATTGTGATGCTATGTATGAGAACAACGTGAAGCTCCGCTTCTCTGGGGAAAGAGGAGGAACAAAGCCTGAATCACATATGGGTTGAAATCCACCAGTCCTACCCTAACTGTTAAGTTACAAAAGATTACAAATGCAAGATATTTATTTTAACCATAACCATACAAAACAATAATCTAATACACGGAATACAAAAACGACCACTATGCAAATCAATACACACACCACACGAACCAATATACCAATCCTAAGTAACCAACAGATTGGATAAATTATTCAACAAATAACTCCGACATAGCTTTTTTTTTTATGAAGTTGAAATTAATCCAATGTACACATCCAATTGATTCCAAAGTTCTTTTTTTTTTCTTTTTAGGTAAATGGAATTGTTGTCTTTGACAAAACTCAGACAGTATGAATATTTATTGTAATTTGTAATTTAACACTTATTAGTAACTAATAAATGTCAAATTACAATAAATATGTAAGAGTAATTATCTAAAAGCTGTTTGGAATTGAAGAAAAAACACAATTTCAATGTATTAAGAGTTACTGGTGATTGAAATGCTAAAGTCGGAGAAGGTAAGGATGGAAAGATTGTTGGACAATATGGACTAGGCCATCGTAATAAACGGGGTGATGGACTTGCTCAGTTCTGTAAGGAACATGATTTAGTGATAATCAACACCTTTTTACAAACAACATAAAAGAAGAACCTACACCTGGAAAAGCCCAGGAGATGTAAATAGAAATCAGATCGACTACATTTTAATAAAGAACAGGTTCAAGAATTGTATCAAGCAGGTAAAGACATGCCCGGGGCCTGACATATATTCTGATCACAACCCGTTGATTGCAGAAGTTGAAATAAAGCTAAAGAATACAGCCCCATAACAACAAAAAAACTGTCTTCCGGATGTCACAGCTCTAAATAAAACAGACATAGCAGAAAAATACCTGATTGGAGTTAGAAATAGGTATAATTGTCTAGTCACAGAAGAAATAGAACAAACAAATAATGAAGTAAATGACATTGAGAAATTAGAAGTGGAATGGAAATGCTTGAACAAAAAGCATTCAGTATGGAAATAAGACACTACCAACTAAAAAGAAACCAGCAAAACAACCATGGATGACAGAAAAGATTCTGAATTTGATGCAGGAGAGGCAAAAGCAAGTCAGAAACTCCAAATCATACAGAGACATCAATACAGAATTTGATTATGAATGTAAAAGAGCAAAAGAAGAATGACTAACTCAAAAATGTGTTAGAATTGAGCATTTCTCCAAGACAAATCAAACAAATGAAATGCACAGAGAAATCAAGCATTTTAAGAAGAAGAAAAACAAGGCAGCAAGCGAATGTATCAAGAACAAGGATGGAACATCTTCCCTCTTGGAAAAGGATGATATTAAACAAAGATGGGAAGAATATATCCAAGACGTATTTGGCGATGATAGAGGTCCAGAACTTCCAATCACTGACAACGATGGTCAAAGTATACTTGAATCAGAAGTTAAACAAGCTCTACATTCACTGGGAACTTCTAAATCTGAAGGCCCAGATGGGATAACACGGGAAGAACTTGTGGCCTTACAAGAATTCGGGATTGAACATTTGAACAAGATCTGAAAAAGTCGATATTTGTGCCAATTCCAAAGAAGCCTAAGGCTAGTGTATGTGAAGATTTTCGGACAATTAGCATTATGAGCCATGTAACCAAGTTGCTCTTAAAGATTATTCTCAACCGAATACAAATTCAAATTGACAATGAAGTAAGTAAGGAACAGTTTGGTTTTAGACCTCAAAGTGGTACAAGAGAAGCAATATTCTGTAAGAGAAAGAAGACAGAAAGGTATATTGCAGTAGATAAAGAAATATACGTGTGCTTTATTGACTACTCTAAAGCATTCGACAAAATTCACCACGACAAACTGATTGCAAGCTTACAAAAAAATAATTTAAAGGGTAAGAACGTACGTCTCATATCTAAACTTTACTGGGAGCAGATAGTTGCCATCAAAATTAACAATATACAGGTTACACAAGAATCAAAAGAGGAGTACGTCAGGGTTGCGTAATGTCCCCATCTCTATTCAACTTGTGCACAGAGTTGGTATTCATGGACATTTCAGATATGAAAGGTGTTAGTATTGGGGTGTAAATATTAATCATTTACGTTATGCTGATGACAATGTACTTTGCGCAGAGAATGGCGCAGATTAACAACCTGTATTGGATATTGTAAAAGTAAAACGTGACGAGTTTGGTCTAAGCATGAATGTCAAGAAAACTAAGTCAATGATTTTTAGTAGAACAGAGAATAAGCCTAGAATATGTTTAAAACTCGATGGATATATCATTGAGTAAGTCAGTTATTACATCTACTTAGGACCAAATATCACAGATGATGCCAGATGCGAAGCAGAAATAACAAGAAGAATACAAATTGCTCGGAATACATTTTTGGCAATGAAAGGATTATTCACAAATAGAAAGGTGATATTTGCGCTTAGGTTGTGACTAGTTAACTGTTATGTTTAGTCTGTCCTCTTGTATGGAGCAGAAACACGGACAATAAACAAGGCCATGGAAAATAGAATAACATTTTTTGAAATGTGGATCTACAGAAGAATGATGAAAACATCCTGGAAACGAATGAAAACCAACAAAGAGATATTGCACATGGCAGGGCGTAAACAAATTGCACTAGGAGGATTAGTTAAGGAGAGAAAAATCAAATACTTTGGTCATGATTAAAGGCACCAAAGCCTCTTAAAGGATGTATTGGAAGGAAGAGTGGAAGTAAGTGGACCTAGAGGGAGACTGAGAATCAACTGGGAAGTGAAAGTCAAGAACTGGAGTGGACTAAAACTGCAAGAGTGCACCAGAATGGCAGAATATAGAGTGAAATGGAGAGATGTTGCAATCAACCTCCGAACCGGGAAAAAATACATAGATAGATAGAAGAGTTACTAAGTCATATATTGTCAACGTATGCAGTGACTGTAATAGATGTGTACTTGATGAATACAAATTAGGTTGAGTTATATTTCTGAATGATTTAACTGAGGTGTAATATGTAATTGTTTAAGTAGAGATTAGTATTCAAATATACAATAACCCTCGAGGATCTAGCTACTATTCGCATCGAAGGAACATCAAATAGTGCAATAAAGGAGTGCATATAAAGGGGGTCATTGACCTTTCTATTGATTCCTTAGGTGAAATCATATGTATTTATATAGGGAGTTGTTCCTCATAAAATAAAGGTAACTAAGTGGTATCAGTGTATACCAAATGTGACCGTAAACAATTCACTAATTATAGGCCAATAGCGTTGTTACTAATCTTTTTACATATTATTCAGAATTTTTTTTTATAAACGCTTAAATGAGTTTCTATGTATATAGAATATCTTGATGCCTCAGCAAAAATGGGTGAGTTTAATTTATTAAGTAATATCATTAGAGATATTCAGTCAGTCCGCAGCGCCCGCGAATTCGCACGTATTTATACAAGTCGTATGCAAGCTATGTACGGTAAAAACGGACAATAAGCAGAAAACATTGGTACATGAAAATTATGATTGCATCAATGTTTCTCTATAGATTTTTTTCATTTATGTACCAATATAAAGAAGATAGACCAAATAATCCATCTTTACAAAACATCAAGATATTTTTTTAACGTTAACATGTTTTAAAAAGCGCATTTAAAACAGTCTAAAAAACACAGCAACTTAACGATATGCAGCATTGAAAAAATATATGAAAACGCTACTGTATCAAAAAGTAATTTGGTTCATTGTGATGATAAATATACACACTTTTGTTTTAGTTCTTTATATCGGTCAGGAACACGGTAAATACAACACCATGTTCATTCCAACATATTCAACAGCGGTGACACAGCCGATATGCGTGGGTCATCAGAGAACGACGTCACCTGCCGACCGGGGGATACTACGTTATATCTAGCTTTGCGTCGATTATCGATGTTCTGTGTCCGTGCGCTGTACATGAACACGCACGGAGGATAGACGGTGATCAGGGATATTCACGTATTACTCTCGGGTGCGTAACCCCCGGACGTAGAGGCTTCGTAAAAATACAGTGGGTTGCAGACATCATCTAATTTTTAGATGAAGTAGAGCCACATCAACGCTCTAGCCCGCCTGTGTACAGCTGCCCCAATAAACAAAATCACGTGAAAATCACGTCAATATCAAGGTATCGACTTGAGGAGAGTTACGTTCTACAAACACCGGACATTTACGTAAATGTGTTAATACGTTTATTGCACTAGGTAACTTGAAACACACGTACACTAAATCACGCAATTGTCACTGCAATATCACCATTATAATAACGTGATTATCCCTACCTTGGAGACCATGGTTTTTAAACCTAATACTCCCGTGTTTGTTTGGTTATGAAATTACATCTTCATAAACGAAATTATCGCGTCACAGAAACACGTGAAGCATTAGTGATAGTTTTAGTCAAAATATCTGCGTGAAATTCACGTGAATATTACGAGGCTGACTTGAGATGAATCATGTTCTTCATTCACGTGAAATTTACGTCGAAGAGGAAATATGTTACCGTAACCCGCGTTCAACCCAATAATAACGCAAATGTTACACAATAAATGAACCAAAATAATGACGTTCTCATCCCGTTTCTGAACATCGTGTATTGGATCTTCCATAATTACGTCCAGGCGCGCCGGAAGCAGTTTGGGATTAGAGGGGATGGGGGGGGGGGTGCAAACATGCCAGAAGAGAAAGCTAGTTGCAACTGGTCCAGTTGATGAACCAGTTAATGCCAACTGGTAACCCTGGAAATTGAAATGGGCTAAATGATCCAGTTGATCCAGGCCAGTTAGAATTCAACTGGTCTAGCTGAGCCATTAGAACCATTTGGTAAAACTTCCAACCAGTTTAACAGCAACAACACTTCAATACTGGTACGTCTGTATTTCCAATGTAAAGGCATTGGTAATAAGCAGACTTACATAATTTAATTAATCGAAATTTTTTCATATACTTGTATTTTATTGAAATTATTTAGTTCATAGTTAATGTTTCCCTTATTCATGTTTAACTAAATGTTATTCATACGAAGTAGCGAAATGTCCTAATAACTGGTAATTTATATATGTAGTATTTTCGAAATGAATTGCACATAACTAAATCATCAGTAATTAAGAAATATGCTGTTAATTCAGATAAATTGTTTAAAAAACATAGATCTGCACGCACCCCATATTCAATATGCAAATTAATTGGTGTCAGCTTGTTCAACGGGAAATATGCCAACAGTCAGTCATCAACTAGTGCAACTGGAAATATGCACACTCCAGTTATCAACTGGTGGAATTAAAAAATGCCAACAGTCATTTATCAGCTGGTGAACATAGAAATATGCCAACAGTCACGGGATTATCACCACGGAACTTAAATGGTAACTGTGAAACCATCAAGACACCCAATAATAACTCATTTTCACACCTGGAAAACACGTATGCCCAGCTTAGATTAGTAATCCGTTTGAGTCACGAGATCATCACCGCGGAATTGCTGGCAACTTTGACTACCATTTAAATAGGTGTTTTAAGACACCTAATAATTACTAATTTTTCACACCTAAATATCACGGATTCACAGCTTAGATTAGTAATCAGTTTTAACTACGTGATCATCACCAAGAAAGTTATGGTAACTTTGAAACCATTTAAAAAGGTGTTTTAAGACACCTAATAATTACTAATTTTTCACACCTAAAAGTCACGTATGCCCAGCTTAGATTAATAGTCCGTTTGAGTCACAAGATCATCACCGCAGAACTGCTGGCAACTTTGACTCCCATTTTAATAGGTGTTTTAAGACACCTAATAATTACTAATTTTCACACTTAAATATAACGGATTCACAGCTTAGATTAGTAATCAGTTTTAACTACGTGATCATCACCAAGAAAGTTATGGTAAATTTGAAACCATTTAAAAAGGTGTTTTCAGACACCTAATATTTACTAATCTTTCACACCTAAAAGTCACGTATGCCCAGCTTAGATTAATAATCCGTTTGAGTCACGAGATCATCACCGCGGAACTTATGGCAACTTTGACCTCCATTTAAAAAGGTGTTTTAAGACACCTAATAATTACCTATTTTCACACCTAAATATCACGTATTCACAGCTTAGATTAGTAATCAGCGTGAGCAACGTGATCATAACCAAGAAATGTATGGTAACTTTGAAACCATTAAAAGAGGTTTGTAAGACACCTCAGAATTACTAATTTAATATAACCACAGATTCACGGACAGAACAATAAGACGATTAGCCGGTGTAAGTAACGTGATTATTACCATCAACCTTGGATAACCTGTAAAACCAATCGATAAAGGTGCTTACAAGACCAAATAATTACTTATTTATCACCACCATCGGTTAACAGACAAAAAACTCGTTGCTTGGTCAAGTGGTTATTTGGTCATAAACACTTGATTTACGGAGGTAAGTGAAATCACGTTACTCCAGTCGCGTGATAAATTGGTGGTTTTTAGGTTAGATGAAAACGTGAACAGGAGTACCTTTTTTGTTTAAATGAAGGCACGTTTCGATAACGTTTAAATCTAGTTCAAAAGGCACCATACTTTAAAATCACTTAAAATACACTCCCAAAAGAGGTTACTTTTTAGTGTTTTGTTTATTGGGGCGCTGAGTGGTCAATTTGCATGTAGCTCCAAACTTTGGTATGGAAAGACTTGGCCGATGTTGACTCTTTGATGATGGTGGCTGGTAGTTGATTCCATTGCGTAATGGTACGAGGATTTAGAAGCTGTTCTTCTATGCTTCGGTCCTGGCAAATGACAAATGATAAGAAGGAATATAAAATGGCTTAGTTCAGGTATGGAGATTTAAAAGATCTGATCAAAGTAGCTAGCCATTTATGGTAGACAAAACCCGCTCGCATTCAAATTATTTTTTTGTAATGAAAACAAATTACAGGTATCAAAATTCATGAAGTTTTCCGTTCATTTTTCCACATGTGCACAAGTTAAAATGTAAGTGTTTAACTTTGGATTTTTGTTTTATTTCTGCTTTGTTCACATTACTCGCACAAGGGAAATGTTGCATATTTCTACGGCTGGTTGTAAAGTTTGAGTTGACCAGAACCAAAACAAAAGGCACAACCAAAGTTTGAGAATCCCTAAATTAATAATATAATTAATTTAGACCAATCTGAGTCTGACCAGACGCCAGAGTCACTGTTTAACTCTCACAGTTGACTGTTAAATTCGTGTCAAAATAAAATGGATTAAGCATAAATATTATCAAGAAATCTTGCTAATTTAATGGGATAGTACATGATGTAATTGTAATTCGAGGGCCCCAGATCAGATATGGCTTTGTTTTATGTCGGATCGGTACAGAAAAGGCTATGTATGGGACCGGTACGCGGTCACGGTGATGACTACGAAAGTGCGGCCATGTTGGCCAAACGTACACTTTTCGCGCCATATCGGCAAAAATGAGTGTTTTTAACGTAGCCGTCACACAACTTCCGGTTGAAAATCGAAAAATGTGTAACTTTCATGGCCATAAAATCTAATAAAATACATCGTGCATCAATCGAACTCTGCGCTTTTTCACTTGTGCCAACATTGTTTTTGTGAAAAATCGAAGAATTGGGGAAAAACATCTCTTATATCGGTCAGGAACACGCTAAATGCAAGATAATGTCAGAATACCTCCTACAAAAGAAGGAAAATATGGACACATTTCAATGAATATTTACAATCACTCAGATGCGGTAAAATTAGGAAAATTTCATATCAAAATACGTAGAAAAGTATGGAGAAACACTTACCCCTACATGCTACGCAGCACAGTGAAAGCCAAAGCAGCTGTGATAAAGTTTGTTGACCTGTGCAAAAGTCTCGCGAAATCTCGCAAATCGCGGGACACGAAATACGACGGTTTATCGCACTTCCGGGTGCTGTATAAATTTGGTCATTCTGCCTAATTATCGCGGGCGTTGAGGACTGACTGTATTGATGGAAACAAATAATTGTGTAGGATATTCTTAGATCTATCTAAGGCATTTGAAACCATTGACCATTACGTCCTCCTCAGGAAACATGACCTTTATGGAATACGTGGTGTAGAATTGTCTTGGTTCCATAGCTGCTTGAGATGACTTTGTTGTGGTGGATGTTTAAGTTTCCAACTCAGGGTTCTGTTCTTGTTCACCTGTTGTTTGCAATGACGAAATCGTCATTGCCTTGTTTTCGTTCACATTCTGCCCCATTAATATTCTTTTTTTTCTCATCGTCAGGAAAAATCGCAGTCGTGTTGCACATAGTGCTTGTTATTCCTAGTTAGGTGATTTCCTCATGTCCAATTCCTTTCAAATTTCATAGGCATAGTCTCTAACATCTCATCATGGTCACTACATTCTTCGATTTTCGAAATCATTCATGCATAACCATTCAGGCGCTATTTTGTCCGTTTCTGGTCCATTTTAAGGCCTTTCTTTCTTCCTTCCTATCTCCACTATTCTAGATCCTACACACTTCCAACAAATTCCTGTAGATAGTCTAAGGGATGTTCTTTCATTTGCGCCGTATAACCTGACCTTCGAAATGCCATGTTTGTACTCAAAATTCAAATCCGAAACCGACTCCGTCAAAAATCTCTCAAATTCTTGAAAAATTGACCCCTAAAAATCGAGAACTGCCATTTCTTTCTCATATAACTTTCGTTTTGTTTTTAAATCTCACAGTATCTTCATGTCATATTTGCACATAGCCATGCCGAATTTAACGCTCCAATGGCTATGCAAAACATAAATAGCGCCCTCTAATTTGTTGGTAATTGGCTTTTTTTCTGTGGCCGTTTCTTTATTGTGTCTTGGCAAACCCGTACCCTTTTTAGGATTTAGATACTTGAATATATGCCCTTTCCAGACAAAAGCAAAATTAAATACCCTAACACTGACCGACTTTGCGATACATGCCCTCCAAATATGCAGTTTTCAAGAAAGTTGCGAAATAACTTCAACTTGCTCTAAAATTACGATCCTTATGCCTACGTCTATTTTGTCAGCGCAAAGTTATCGCCCAAAATGATGAATTTACTATGCATTACGCGTAATAGCGCGTTTAAAGCGTGCATTACATTGCACGCACATGACAATGGTGTCCAACTGATTGCAATTAAGTGCCCTTTCGAATGATACGAAGTATGGTATATGTGCACACAATTTTTTGGGCACCTCGAAGCCGGATTTTAAAAATTGTTCAAGGGGGCCATTAAAGACGCAATTTTTGTCCTATAAATCTATTTTACATCACGTGTTTCGATAGGATTATCATAGGAAAAAGAGAGTGGTCTACAATAATAACCGTGAAATTATCTTTCTAATGGTACTAAATACGGCTCATAAAGAGACATAAAGAGAGAGAAAAAAAAACTTAACTCCGGTCATAATACAGATCCAGTACGTTTTCCGCCCATTGCGAGCCCTTTCTAGGTTCTTTCCTATCCCAATTTCTTTCAAGCTTCGTAGGCCTAGTCACTACCATCCCATCAAGGTCACTGTTGAGGCCTTTCTTTCGTCCTACCTATCTGAAATAAAACAGAAGCTACAGACTTCGTACAAATTGCTCTGGATAGTCCGAGAGAAGCTCTTTCGTTTGACACGTAGAAACATGACGTCATTGCACGCACATCGTTGTGACACGATTGCATTTCTAGTTTTTTTTTTTTATAAATGTTAAAATACACTCATTAACATTATTCCCAATACTCACTTTTTGCTGATTACCAGCATGCTGCTGGCCGATAAGAAGGCTGAAGATTTATTACTAATTGCAAATCAAGAGATTCAAAAACTTCGAGCATAGTTTTATTGTAATAGGTTATGGTTGAATGTTCAAAGACCAAATGGGTTATTTTTTGCTCAAATGGTGAAAAGCTTCTAGCTGGTATTACTTTCCTTAATGTGGGAGGCCAAGGTGTTGCACTTAGTGGAAATGTTCATTTTTTAGGGTTAATTATTGATGAGTATTTATCTTGGAAAAATAATTTAGATACCGTATGCGCAAAGTTGTCCCGTAGTGTTTTTGTCATTTTTAGATTAAATTATGTGTTATTTGAAAGTGAGCCGATATCATTATATAATATTATTATTTTTCCTTATTTGAAATATTGTAATTTCGCTTGAGGAAACACTTTTAATTCATATCTACATAAGTTTAGAGTATTGCAGAAGAAGCCAATAAGGGTTATTACTCAGGCGCGGATCCACGGGCCGATTCTACCGGCCCGCCCCCCCCCCCCCCCCCCCCAGCCCCCCAAAACGGTAAGAAATAGGATAATAACGTAAATTTTACCTATTTTTTAAACCAAAAAACAAATGCCCCCCCCCCCCGTCTATCAACCGGCTCAACGGCTGGACGATTCGCTGCTAAATATTTTGTCACGAAATTGTCCCCCCCCCCCCCGCTTATTCACCGTCCGGCTGAGTGGCCCAAAAATTGTCCTTAAATTTGGTTTTATTCTTACCCCCCCCCCCCCCCCTCTCGCTTATTCACCGGGCCGGCTGAGTCTGTGCAATTTTTTGTTCAAGATTTGGGCACCACCCCCCCCCCCCCTTCTTGCGCCGACTGGATCCGCCACTGTTATTACTAATTATAATTATAGACATCCAAGTTCTCTATTATTCCTTTGACTAAGAATGTTACCACTAAGTGGACTTGTGCCGTTCAATTGCATATTGTTTATGTTTAAACTTCAGTATATACCTGATGAAGGTACGTTTACAGATTTATTCCGCCAGAACTCGCAAATTCATAATTATACTACGCGTCAAAGGTGTCTTATTTATCAGCCTTTTGCAAGAACAAATGTCACTCTGACCTCTTTCCTTATCTCTTGCATTCAATAAAATAAATCAGTTTACCTAATAATATACACACAAAACATGGTACAACTCTTTGTAGGTTTAAAAGGTTATCTAAAACGTACCTACGTGAAGACTGACATCATTTTTTCTGTATCTTAGTACTAACTCATTCTAAAATTAGGGTAATCACACTGCCTGTGAACACAGTCTGCCCCGTGCGCGCACGCACGCACACACACACACACAACAGCAGTCAGTTGGTAGAAATAGCAATTTTCGTACATTTATTAAAAAAAATATATATATATATTTTAAATTTGTATTTCATACATCTTTTAAGCATACCTTCAACTATAATTCTGTGCAGTTTCAATGTTATAGGCATTTGGGAAATATGTTAAATTATCAATTAGAACATTGTCTTTTCAGCCATGTGTGACATGGCCCGCTGACCGCCCAATGACTGTTATTCTGCGTGGTGAAAATGCACCTTAATGTATAAAATTCCCCTACAAAAATGCATTATCCTCATACAGGGCTCAAATTAAAAAAGAGCCCCCGTGAGCCTTCTCACGGGGGCTCTTTTAGTGCTGACGTGGCTCTTATTTTAATACAAATTTCCATTGAATTGGTACATTGAACTCCGAAATTCCTTGGTATTTTATCAATATCATTTATTTAAGTTGGCATTTTCCCTCTTAGAAATTTACTTGTTACATAGCTGTTATTGACTTTTATCCCCGAGACGATATTCTCCCCATTTCTTACCGTTCTGTATATATAATTCCTCCTCATTATTCGGAGCATCCTTATTTACATTTTTAAAAAACTTTTAGTCTTTACGATATCCTTCCAAAACACATGGGCGGATCTAGTTTTTTGCTTAGGGTGGAGGGGCCCAGTTTTTTTTTTTTTTTTGGGGGGGGGGGGCCAAATACGATGTGAAGCATCGTCCACGAGCCGCGTAGCGGCGAGGCAAGGCGATTTTTTTTGTGCCATTTTGAACCCCCGTTAGTGATGTTTTCCTGGCATCTACTGACATCTACTAATACTGTGTAGGTCTGGACACATGATAGCATTTTTCTATGCACATCACATTTTCACTTGGCAACCCAAGGGGGAAGGGGGAATTAAACCCCCTAAACCGCATATATATGCCCCTGCAGCATCTTTGGTCTTCTTCTTCTTCTTCTTCTCAATATTGATTTACTGGTCGAGTTACATTTTTTGCTGGTCTTTTAGAATCACTAGATTTCAGAGGATTCACACTTTTCACAACGAAAGACTTTTCCCGTTTCAGTCCAGCTCCAGCAGATATTGGGCGTCAGCGGGCACACCGGTAATAGGGACTTTTAGATTTGCGTGAAGTGATACGTGTGACGTCCATCCAAGGCAGTGCGTTTAAAAGGACGTCGATCGTAGCAATCCACGTTGTTGTTCGGCAAATCTAAGAGTCCCTAATACCGGTGCAGTATAGCCGCTGACGACGGCCGCACTATAGCTGAACTGCGAGACTAATATATGGGAGAGAAAGCGCCATCTAAGTTCCATTTCATTGGTTTAAGGTTTGAAAATTGATACTCAATATTGTGTTAAAGTTATATCAGAAAACATAATTTTTATTTTATAATCCCACGGGGGCGATTATTAATTTTGCAATCGACCCCGTGAGCAACCTGACGGGGGCGATTATGGAGCTCACGAGGGCGAATCGCCCACCGCCCCCGTGTATTTTGAGCGCTGTCGTCATATGTTTCACTTATGAAATCAATTTGTTGTTTACACTCAATGTAGCCATAACTGTACTGGGGTCACCAAATTCTGTTTTTCTCTCAAATTCAGTCCCTGTGGAATGTTAAGCCTGTGGAATTGTTTCTCGGAAAGTCGTCATTAATCCTCAAATCTGACATTTTAAAAAAAGAAAAATATACTGTGATGTAGCTAAAATTCTTATCATTTGATCAGTTTTTCTGCATAATTTTTGAAACATTTAAGGAAATAGCTTTAACGGTGATCGAAGTAATTTCCATTGCCATATTTTATTGGCATTGCAAAAATATTTGGAATTAAATGTTTATATTTGGTGTAAATATGATCTATAATTATATGATTACAAAAATGCCAACAAAATGAACAGTTTGACTTTCCTATATATATATATAATTAGCTGAAATGACCTAATTTACATATTTAATGAATATTCATAATTTTTGTTTTCTTCCAAAAAAAAAAAAAATGTCCATACCTGTCTAATATACATAGGTGGCAAATGGCAACAATTACTTATTTTATTTGCTTCTGTTCAAAACGGTAATAGGATGTATTTTTACCACAAAGATGATATTTTAGTGTCTGATAATTTAATTTATTTTTTGTGTCCGAAAAAATTAAAGAATTAAGTTGTCAACTTTGTCGAATGTTGCCATTTTTGCCAATTTGACCATTCCTGGAAGGTTTTTGGGTAATTTTCCGATATCAAAAACATGGTATAAAATCACAACGCGTTGACCGATTTCAATTCTGTTTTTTGTTTTTTGAAGCTTTCATAAAACTTGATCATTTGCAATCATAAAGTAACATGTGTTTGTTGTACTTATTTTTGGTGTGCTATACCTACTAACATGCCTTTTAACCACTAAGGACATACTCATCAGTGTGTTTGCGTTTATGTGTACGCCGGTGCGCCTGTGTGTATGTGTCGGGGAACTCCTTAAACGCTACGTTTTATAGACGATTAATGTATGCAGGTATAAATGTATAATATGTCACAGAGAATGTATAATTTATGTTATATCCTGCATCAACAATTTGTTGGTTGAGAAATAATTCAACTATTTTAACGTTGCTCTAGAAGTACTGTTTAGGAGTAAAAGTACTATTTGAGAGTACTATTCGTTACTAAATTGTTATATTTAGAATTGTAATTTTCTAAAATGTCAAGAATTTTTCTCTTCAACAATTTGTTTTAAAAATATTTTTTTAAATGCAGGATATAAAACAAATATACGATGCCTTCTTTTCGAGGTACTGGTTAAAACCATGGGCCTCGGTGACTCCAATAGTACCATTTTCCTGGGACCTGTGCCCCTCAGCAAATAGTACTATTGGAGTCATTTATTCTGGATCGTTTTGACCAGAACCTCTCAAGAAAGTATTTATTTGTATACTACTACTACTATAACTACTACTACTAACATGTAAGATATATTTTTTCTTTACATTTATTCGTTTATTCATATTGTGTAACTTATACTGAAGTATGCTTGAATCCCCTTCATCTTCTTCTACTTCTTATTCTCTTTGTTTAGAGGTGTAGGGTAGGGGGGGGGGTTCACATGCAGGAAGTGATGGTGTGAAATTTCTGAACACCAACATCCTCTATCTTTATGTTTCATACAGCAAACGATGTCTTTCATCTATAACCGTGTCTTATTTAATGTATTGAATAGCCGATAACCGATAATCACACATCATATCCTACACACCATGCCCTTAACCATAATTTCATTTTACTTAAAGCCCATCTAAAGTGTTGGACCCGCATATTCACCAAAGATTTGAGGGCAAAATTTCACTTAAATTGTATCATAATAATAACAGGATGTCATTTAAGGCACACTTCTGCTAAAATTTCCCTTCCAAATTTGTGTTTCAAAACAAATATTAATCAAAGATACACAATTTGGGTTTTCTGTTGCACACAAAGCAAACCTAAGTTTTGTATCCTTCCATCAATATTCGACTTTAAACACATCTCGAAAGCGGACTAAGTTAAACCTGGCCTAACTTAGTCCGTGGATTAGTTAGGCCAGGCTTAACTTTATTCCATGGACTAAGTCAATTTCAATTCTCGAAAGGTGGACTAACTGATCCATGGATTAAACCCCTGGCTTAAGTTAGTACATGTACTAACTTTAGTCCATGGATAAGTTACCATGGTTGTAGTTTATGCACATGCTCAGTACCGAAGCTGCGACGTCAAAATGCAATAAGACAAAAGGGCTCTTCTTACACCTTAAAAGAGGCACTCACCAGGGACGAAAAAGGCACTCATGAGAATAGGAAATGGGCATTTGTTGACGAAAAGGGGGCACCCATCATATCTTAATAGGGGCATTTATAACAGGTGAAAATGGGATTGGTCCCTTATTAGAAAGGAAAAGGGGAACGTATCATCAGAGGTTAAAAGGGGCATTGACCACATATTAAAAGAGGCTATTATGAAAATGAAAGGGGCCCTTATAATAAAGGAAAATGTGCATTCGTTGAAATAAAAGGGGCATCGATCAAATTATAATAGGGACGTTTATCAGAGGAGAAAGTGGGATTTTAGTGCAGGGGAGGGGGGGTGGCTCTTATAAAATAAACAAGATCAACATGTTCAAATAAATGGGGTACTTATCAGAGATGAAAAGGGTAATTATGAGAAGGGGAAGGGGCACTTGTCAAATTAGAATGGCTCTTATAAAGTAAAAAAAAGATCAACATGTTCAAATAAATGGGGTACTTATCAGAGATGAAAAGGGCAAATATCGGAGGTGAAGAAGGCACTTATCTGAAGTGAAAATGGGCACTTACACTGTCTCTCATATAGTTGGAATATTTTTGTTTTACCCCAATTTATGGAATTATTTTAAAAAATAATTTAAAAATAATCGAGTTATATAATGGTATACATTCTCAGATTTTATTGAATAATAATTTGCCAATGTGTGTTTCGGGTGACTGCTAAAGCATGTGTATGCTACTATGCTTATCAATTAGGGGACCCACGCCCTTAAGTCATAAATGACAGTAATGAGGATTAATGTCCCACAAAAGGGCACTAATATAGCACGTCGATACGGTTTTGATCCTGGGGCCTCAAAGAGTCGAGGCCATTGATTTGCCACTGAACCATACCTGTACGCAGCGGGGGCTAGGTTAGGGGGCAATTTCCTTAAATTAAAAAAACCCAGAAAATGCAATATATTTTCAATAATTTATTGCATTTTACTCCGGTCCCCAACATAAAAAAATCCTCTGGACGGCCATGCATTATGGCTCAAGGCATGGGCCCACAGAGGATTTTGTTATGTTGGAAACCGAGGTAAAAAGCAATAAATTATTGAAAAAATATTGCATTTTTTTTTTTTTTTTTTTTGTATGTATGGAAACTGCCCCCTACCCTAGCCCCCGCTGCGTACAGTCATGGTTCAGTGACAAAGCAAGGGCCTCATAACTGTGAGGCCCCAGGATCAAAACCATGTCGATATGCTATATTAATTAGTGTCCTTTTGTAGGGCATTAATCCTCATTGCTGTCATTTATGACTTAATGGCGTAGGTCCCCTAGTCGATAAACATAGTAGCATGAACATGCTTTAGCAGTCACGCAAAGCACACATTTGGCAAATTATTATTCAATAAAATCTAAGAATGTATACTATTATCTAGATCTATTATTGTTACATCATTTTTTTAATAATTCCGTAAATTGGGATAAAAAAAAATATTCCACCGTTATGAGCAACAGTGTACTAGAAATTTAAAAGGGCATTTATGAAAGTGGAAAATTGACACTCATTTCAAAGGAAAATGGGAAATTGTCGAAGGAAAGTGGTGCGTGTCAAATTTAAAGGGGCAGTTATCAGAGGTGGAAATGGGAAGGGGAACTTTTCCTATGAAAAAGTAACCTTCTTACGAAGTTTAAGGGGCACTTTCCTATGTAAAAAGGGGCATGTTGGCAATATTTGAAAAAGTATTTATATTGGCATTTTCTCTCTCACATACATACTATCTCACATAATTGTATATTTCTCATTTCCATGCAATATCTCACTATTAAATAGTTCTTTCTTATTTCTTTCCCTTCTCTTTTACACACACACTCTCTCTCTCTCCCTCTCCCTCTGTTTTCTCACTGTTCTATTTCCAGACTTTTGTCATGTATGATTCAATAAATCTACTTGTACACACACTACAAATTAAAAGAAATGGAAGGAATAATGTACAGAAGATAACAACAATTATGTACAATTTATTGATTTTTTTTTAAACAGAAAAATTGTAAATTCACCATGAATACGTATTCTAATACTGAAAGTCAAATATTAAGCTCAAATAGCCTCATAATCTGCTACTTGATATTATAAGAATATTCATACGATAACATACTTTTGCTTACAATTTAGCAAATCGATGGAACAATAATAATACACACATTATTTGTTCAAATATAACTAAGCAAATTCGCAGAAAATTTTATATTTTGTACTTTCAAATGTTCCTTTAATATATTGTGTTAGTCATTACTCTCTTAAATAAATAAATCGAATTTAGATCTCTATTATCATACCCATTCTTATTACGAAAAATAATCATTTCATAAACAGACCAAAAAGCAATCGTCATTATTCACTCGATTTCGGTTTGCGAATTCATTTTGAGTAATAAAACAATATCTTTCTCTATGCTAAGATTCAAAGCACGTAAAACTAATTCCTTTACATATTCAAAGAAGATTTCATTTGCCTTACATGAAATGAAAGCATGAAGCACATCTGCAGTCGTTTTGCAATTTAAACAAAGGTCATCGTATGAGAGACCCCACTTGAACAATTTTTTAAGAACTGGTAGCATATTATATACAAGCTTGAAATTAATTTCACGTAGACGAAATTCTTCAATCCCAATTAAATTTACATTAAAAACAGAGGAAAATTTAACGTCCTTCTGCAAGACATCTTCCTAATACAAACAACATTTATTTATTTTAATTTGTTCAAAACTTATCATACTATACCAATGTTTACTACTCAGAAGACTAACAGGCTTAACTGATTTTCCAAATACAATGTGGGGCATAAAGAATTTATGGTCTTTGAAACCCAAAGGTACCCTATGCTTTTCATTTATCCAAATATTTGGAATTGATTTTTGTAGCTATGTATAGTCAACAATATAAAATTGTTAATTCTTCTAGTTGTAAGGCGGATAAATAATTCATTTATTAAAACAAAAGTACAATTTTTAAAGATATCATTTAAGTATATAATACCACTTTTATACCAGTCTTCATGAAATAACATTTTCTTTTCAAAAACAATATCTTGATTATACCATAAAATATTTTCGTCGACATGTTTCTGTGTCTGACATTTAGCTGATGTGTATTTTGTTATGAGATACCATGCATGTAATATTAATATGTAAAATTGTGGGACATTTCTAAGTTTTAAGAGATTGAAGTATAATCAGTATAATTGCAATTCAGCAGTAGATGAGCCCTCCTTAACAGTCAAACCAATGTGTACACATATCTTTCCAACTTCCTTTTGTATTATCTAAAAACATCCCAAGCCACTTCAGCTTAATACTAAACATTTGCCTTTTAACACCAATCATTCTTATTCCTCGTTCACAATAATCCTCAGTAACAATACATCGTTTTACATTTTTAATTTCAATTTTCCAAAGAAATTTAAATATCAGGATATTAAGTTTTATCAAACAAGTAGACGGTATTGTATCAACAATCATTAAATGTATAACTCAACTAATTGGAAGTGATTTAATAATAGTCAGTCTTACAAACAAAGTCAGGTTTTTTTTCTCCAGTTATCTAGCAGTTTTTGCATCGTTGCTAATTTATTTTGCCAATCTATCTTTAAAGCACACTGCAGATCAGGTGCGATATGATGTCCTAAGTATTTTACTGGTTAATCTGTCTAATGTAAGCCAAATCAAGATAACGACCATCGTTGACAGGCTGTTCCAATCCAAATCAAGACAGTTTTTTCTTTTTTTAACTTCGGTCCCGCAACATCGCCAAAAACCTCTAATTCGATCAAAATATTTTCAAAATAATTTATATCAGATACATAAAAATAAGGTGTCATCTGCATATGCAGCAATTTCAGATCAATACCTTTATCATCAATATCTAGACTTTTGATTCCTTATTTTCTCTCACTTTATTTGCCATTAGTTATGCGGCCATTACAAACAATGAGGCCGAGAGGTGACTCCCTTGGCGTATTTCTCTCAGAACACTAAAAGTTTTCGATAACTAACCATTTACAATTACAGAACTTGCAATATTTGTGAATAGAATAGTCACCCACTTCTGGAAAACAGGCCAAAAATTAAATTTACTCAGACATTTGTTGATAAAAGTTACATCAATTACATCAAAGGCTTTAGAAAAATTTACCATCAAAAGAGCATCGTTTTTACCATTCCTTGCCATGTATTCGATAATATCTTTAGTAAAGCTAGGTCGCCGCTGGAATTTAGGCATCGCCCAGCGATTTTTGGAGAAGTCGAGCAGGCTGTAGAGCCCCGACGATACCTGTGCGGTGCCGTGTCGATTTCCCATCGGTCGCCGGTCGATTTTAGGTCAAAACTGTGCCAAATCGCGGAGCTTATCCGCGCGGTGTCCCGGCAATGACCGACCGATGACCCACGAATTCCTGAGCAGTCTCCCACCGCCCGCCAGCTTATTATAAAGATATTGCACGGCGGCCGGCCAGTGATCGACGGGGCGCCAAGATACGTTCGATGCCCGGCCGTTCGCCGCCCGGGCACCGAACTAATCGAGCATTCGCCGCCGAGCGATTTAGGTCAAAAATCGAAGCCGCTAGGACAAAGGCTGCCTACCGATTTTGGACCTGCCGCTCAGTGACCGACTGATCTCCCGGCGGCGACCGAGCGGCGACCGGGCGGCGACTACCAAAAGCCTTTGACCTAGCGGCTTTGATTTTTGACCTAAATCGTTCGACGGTGAACGCTCGATTAGGTCGGCGCCCGGGCGGCGACTGCACGGTCACCGAGCGTAGTGTGAGCTTCGAGTAAAATTGAGCAGGCGCCGCCCGAATTTTAGCTCCGCGCTAAAACTTCAGCAGCGACCGAGCGATGCCTTAAAAACAAGCGCTGCCTGGGCGGCCGCCGCTCGGTGATCGAGCAAAATTGGCTAAAAACTCGCCAATCGGCCGCCAAGCAGGCTACTTTTGGGTAATGTGACCATAGCATTACATTGCAAGCCGCCAGACGTCCTATTATGTAACCCGGCTTGAAGTCATGAATAATTTAACCAATTACTTTTTGAAAACGTTTCGCAAGCACTGTTACAGTGATTTTATAATCACTATTCAGCAATGTGATCGGTCTCTAATTCTTCAGCTCTCGGTGATCCCCATTCTTGTTTATCAAAGTAAGTATTCCTTTTCTTTGAGTATCCCACATTTTTAAAGAAATAGCGTTGTGATCAGCTCTTATTGATGGTCTGATATCTGTGTTTACAACTCTCCCTAAAAAAAACTTTTATTGACCAGCCCATAATTTAATCTTGAAGCAAGTTTTAGATATTTATTTCTCAGATAAACTGAATAATATTAACATTCATTATCCTCCAGATATCACACAATTCGTATTTCTTTTACTAAAAGTTAGCGGATTCTTGTAATAGGAGCGGTTTGTTCCCTAAACATGTGTAGTGTCTTTTTTTTATTTAATTCAGTACACAATTCCAGTCTCCTGCCATTACTAATTTAGATTTTTCACAAGAATTTGATACGAAAGTATTCAGATTTCTAAAAAAAAAAAACGTTCTCTTTGCTTTTTCTTACACTGTTAAAAAAAGTATTACAAAACTGCGGGTTAAAAAATTGTTGATTAAAAAACGCTCAACCATGGTTAAAAATGTAGTGTTGATTAAAATTTACTTTTAGTCTTGCGTTGGTTAAAAACAGTGTTGATCAAAATTATTCCTTTTAACCTATGTTGGTTAAGTCTAAGTCGTTGGCAAAAATTGTAACCCAGCATGGATTAAAAACAAAATTCTGACAGTAATGATAGCCCCCTTCCGGTTAAAGTTTAATCAATGTTGATTTAAGTACTGGTCACGTGACCCAACGGAACGATATCGAAGCGCGTAGCTAGTGATCGCTCGACATACAAAGTACATGCAAAGTACATGCAGTTTACGCGTGCGACAAAATTAACAATGGAGGTTGTCGCGAGGACCTGAGAAATGGGGGTTTGGACGGTCTTATCTGTGTTTTCAGGTAAGAATTTTGTTTTAATATTATCATCATCAATTCTAAGATTGTAAGGAAGAAGTGAAATAAGGTTCTTGCTCAAATCAAAAACGATTTGTGTCCCGTAGGCTGTACGTAGCTCAACCAATAAGTAACATTTTACTTGCACCGTGCACCTGGCTCTCTCGTAAGCACACACACACACACACACACACTCATCAGTCTGCAAGAATCTTCAACCGTGAAGGAGGCAGACCCAATTACAGAAGGAGAAGTGTAGGCTTATTACGGATCACCTACCCAAATTGCATGCATGAATAATAATCTTATTTTTTTAAATCTAATTGTATCTAATTGTTTAAAACAATTAAATATAAAATAAGATGTCATCATAAAGTAAAACGTCTTTATGCATGCAATTTGGGTAGGTCATCCGTTACACTTACTGGCTGAGCTACAACCTACGGGCCGGGCCGGGACACAAAGCGTTTTTAATTTGAGCCCGGATTTGAGCAAGAACCTTATTTCACTTCTTCCTTACAATCTTAGCATTGATGATAATCATATTAAACAATTTATTACCTGCAAACACGAGGATAAGACCTCCAAACCCCCGTAAGTTTAACCAACGGTGGTTATAACTGTAACCAACAACCCACTAAAGTTTAACCAACGTCGTGTGAATCAAAAAAGAATTAACCTACAATGGTTACAATTTTAACCAACGACCCATGTAAGTTTAACCAACATCATGTGAATCAGCCCCAAACAAAGCATAAATAACCAACAAAAGATTAAATTTTTAATCAACAAATGGTTAAAGTTTAATCAACACCATTTTAACCAACATTGAGCAATTTTTTTAAACCAATAATTGATTAAAATCTTTAATCAACCACAGGTTAAATTTTAATCAACAGGCTGTTGGTTAAAGTTTAACCAACGATTGTGTGATTCACCTGGTAATCCGTGGTTGATTAAAATTTTAACCAACTTGATTAAAAATTGTAATACTTGTTCTAACAGTGTAGTTGGTGCATATACGTTTACCATTGTCAATAAAAAAGGTGCCCATTTTAACTTTTAGTAACAACTTTTGTCCATCATCACTTTGCTCTATACTAGTGACATATATGTCTAAGTGTTCATCAAATAGTATAGGAGAAAAAAGAGAAATCAGTGATATTTTTGGTACACGACAAACGGATGAGTTATCTGTGACTACTATTTGGGCTACATACAGTTATGCCCCAACATGGATGAAACATCTAGTAACTTAAAACAATGACATTCGTTTTCTGTTAGACTGCAGTAGTACACAAGGTTCAAGTTTAATTTAATATCGAAAAAGATAAATAGGATGAATATAATTCCTTGAATTGTTTTTTCAAATAGATAAATCATGTGAATGTATCATGTTGTACAATAATTTTTGTGTCCATTTCCAGACAAATTTTTTCCTCAAATCTTTGGCGGTGAGAAAAGACATGATCCCCGTCAATGAAGCACCTTTCAAGCAGCTGTAGTAGAGAGTATTGGTCTTTAGCACTAAGCTCGGGCCTTTCGTTGGTGATATTTGCTACGTCATATATTTCTCCTATACCCAGAGTATGAAGAACCAGTCTCACCTCTTCAGATGAACGTTCGTCACACCTAGTTACAACAGCGATTGGAAAGCGTCCTGTAAAATGAAAGCCATATTAATTAAAAAAATGTTATTGTTAAGTCACAACTAAATGGAATGATAATGCAATAATTATTCGGTGGGTAAGGACATACCACTGTCTGAGTGTTGGCTCAGTCCATAGAGCGTCCACCTCACAACCGGGAGGTCGTGGGTTCGAACCCCGGCCACGTCATACCAAAAGACGTTAAAAGAGTTGCTGCTACCTTGTTTGACGTTCAACAATAAGGGTTAGAGCAACGTCGATCTGGCGCTGTTCAGTGTTTGCCGGGCTCACGATCAATTGGGCGAACATAATTTCCGTTTCTGTTTAACTAAATAACATTTGGAGTGGACTTAAAAGATTATTATGATTTTTATTATTATTATTATTAGGTGAACAGGTGGTCTCTTGATGCAAAAAGACATACTAATGTTTTTTGTCCATCTAGCTGACTGATGAATGACTGGCATGATGATGTCACAAAAGTAATTTGCTTTTCGAGGCATTTTAGGGATGGAGCTTAGTAGGTAGAACAAAAATAATAGATACAGTAATGTAAAACACAAATGGAAATCAAACAGTCAAAAGATATGTGATGTTTTCATTATTCCACATCAACAAAAGTCGACATAAATTTGTATTTTAGTCACCCTTTAATTGAAAATACAAACTGTAAGTATAAAATTGTGACAGTGCGCATGAGGATGATGACGATGATGATGATGATTCGAATGAAAAAGAGATATAAACATAAATGTCAGAATATTAAAGGTAACATAAATGTTACCTTTAATATTCTGATAAAAAAACATCGTTTTAATTCTGGCTTTAAAGGGAGTCTAGCTTGGCAAATAATGTTTAACACCTATCTACGTTTTGTTTTAGACAACTGCATATAACATAATGGACTTGATTAACTATATTCAGCGACTTAATCTCTACATTATCAGCGTTAAGCAGGGCTCCCGCTTAGCCAAGTTGTATTAGCGAAAAACAAAAACAATTACATATGTAGTATTTAACTGATCCAAATTCATAATGCTCTTAAGTATTTATTATTATTCCATACTTCATTTTACTTCTACTTAATATGGAATACGCATTTGTCTTAATTTCATAATTATTACACATTCTACATTGGGTGTTTCCTTTTATGTATTGTTTTAAAGTTTGATTATTTAATATTAAACATAAATACATAATATGTTCTTGTTAAACTTCTTTATGTTTTTACTTTATATATATATATATATATATATATATATATATATATATATATTTGTGTGTATGCAAATCAGATTATGATAATCATAACTTATTTCAATCGTTTATCTGTTGGGCCTACCAATATAGTCTTAATTAAGTACAGTGTTTTTAGCTTATTACCTATATATTGTCGTGTTATGGTTGTGAATTTGTCAGTGTTATATTACTTTTGTTTATATGTCATGATTATGTTGTTGTTTTTTATCGACACGGCCCTGATTGAAACCAGTTTGCGAACTGTTTCGGGCTTTTACCGTGTATAAATAAAATAAACCCAAACTCAAACTCAACTCGCTTACACCCTTACTCGCATTACTCGTAACATGCTGGTACTGCACTCTTCAAAACTCGTATCAACTCGTCACCTTTAAGTATACGCAAGTGCTATTCGAGATTCCAAGAGTGGAATATCAGCACGACGATGGTGCTGCGAGTCATGCCGAGTCATGCCGAGTTGCCCACGAGATTTACATGAGTTTAGATCGAGTACGGGGACCTACGGCGAGTTTCGTATGAGCAAGATCAGAGTTTAGGGCGAACATGACTAGCATGACGAGCGTACCATGATACGTCAGCTGGTCTACAATTGTGCAGAAGATCAGTGCATGTTCTTCCTCTACCAGATGTAGTAAATATCCTTCTGGTATCCATCTTTTTTTGGAGATCGCAAAAATCATATGCGGCCCTGCCCGGGGAGCAGGGGTGGAGGGGGTGGGGGTAGTGCCCCTAATTTTCAAGTATCCGAAATGTGCCCCTTTTAACATAGGAAAATTACCCATTTAACTATGTAAAAAAGAGCCCATTTTAACATATAAAAAAATCCTCTTTACTTTGACGAGTGCCCTTTTTATTTTGACAAGTGCCCCTTTTCCTTTCTAATAAGTGTCCCTCGTCCTAATGATAAGTAATCTTATTAAATAAGAGTCCATTCTCCAGCTCAAAAAATGCCCCTTTTCATCTCTGGAAAAAAAATCTTTTTTAGGTAGGAGAAGTTACTCCTTTTCCAATCCGATAATTTGTGTTTGTTTTATTTCCGAAAAAACATCATAAAACGATAACACAATAAATAACAAAATCAAAGGCTTATATGACTATAATATAATGATCAAACGGTTTGATAGTCCATTAACCTGTTCCGTGGAGCACTGATAAGTTCCCCCTTCACTTCCGATAAATGCTCCTATTAAAATCTGGTCGGTATCCCTTTTTTCAACTAATGCACATTTTCTTTGATTGTAAGTGCCCCTTTTTCATACCCATAAGTGCCCCTTTTAAAATCTGGTCATTTTCTCTTTCGGGTGCGATACATGCCCCTTTTCACATCTGATAATTTCCTATTTAACAGCGATACGTGCCTCTTTTTCTTTCTAATAAGGGCCTTATCCCCTTTTTAAATGCCCCTTTTCACCTCTTATAAATTCCCCTTTCACAATCAGATCGGGGCCCCTTTTCCGTCGATATATGCTAATTTCCTATTTTCACAAGTGCCCATTTTCGTCTCTGGTGAGTGCCTCTTAGAAAAAGTGCCACATTATCACCTGTGATAGTTACTCTTTGTACTCTGACACCAGCTATTTTTTTCTTTTCTGATTAGTGTCCCCTTTTCCTTTCATCATTAAACGCGCCCCTAGTTTCAAGCGATTAACAGCACCCCCTACTATGTAAAGCTCGGCTGATACGCTCAGTCGCATTTATTGATGATTTACCTATGTTACTTATCAAAGGCCTTTTCAGTATTCCGTTATGATAATGTGCTTATAACTCCATCAGGATTGGGTTTTTTTATTTATTTTATTTATAGGATGTTATTTTTCGCACTGCAATTTCACAAATCCTAAATGATTTCCACGTTTGCAAATATATTTTCCATCACACCCAACTGCAAAGTATGATGCTTAGGGAATATCTTGTACTGTGTACAAAGTGAAACTAATATTGAAATAATCCCTGATAATGTAATCACAATATAGGGCTATATACCAATTTATAACAACAATTATATTTGATATTTTCCTTTGTAGGTGCCCTTTTTTTCTTCGAGAAAGTGCCCTTTTTGTTTCCCCCCCCCCCTCAAAAAAAAAAAAAAATGTGGAAGTGGCTCGGCCGCCCCTGGCCAAAATTACGCATTTCCCGCCCCTTGATCGCATATGCCTGGTAGAAAACTGTAATCACTCGTTAGGAGATCTTTATAACTCGTTGGTAACTCGAGTGACCCGTAATGGGCTCGGTTCACTAGTACATCCATCGTAGGAAAATCAGTGTTGCGTCGTAGATCACTCATGCAAATATCGTCAAAATTAGTGAACTTCAAGCGAGTTCAAGCTCGCGCTAGCTCGCCACAACTCGAGGCACTAACTCGGCTAAGTGACAAACAGACCAAAGTTCTCCTCACATATCGGTTTCGCGTTTTGTTGCACGCACATGGTTGCTGCGGTCACGTCGTCCGTAGTTCGATTGGCCCCGAGTCAGGCCACGGAAAAGACACGAAGTCTTGCCAGTGTACACTCCCTTTAAATGAGTGGAGGGAGCAACATGATGTAATCGATTTTCGGAGAGAGTTCCATATGTCTGGACAATAGTGGATTGTGGATCTATGGGCAATGAATAGATGAAAATTTGAGGAATTACGGGTAAGGTTAGCGTAGATGGCTTTATTCCTAGTGTAAACGTTTCGAAAGGAATAGGGAGCTTATTATATAAATACTTAAACATGAGCATTAAACCTTGTAACACATTTATTTCAAATACTATTAGGGTTTTAAATTTGTGTGAGATAATTAGGATAAACAGGTGCTTATACGAAGAGCTTTCTTTCGCAAATAGTAAATACAGTTGATTTTGGTTTTGGCGCTGGTGGCCCGTACTAAATTGCAATATATTACATGCGGTATTAAATATCAATGAATTATAAATCATAACAAGCATATTACATGGGACAGATGTATTCATTTTCAATATACAATGACTGCTATGGGTGGAGTATCGTTTTATATACTCTAGAGGACTTTGCATCGTGATATAAACCAGAGTCGTGCCCAGGGGTGATTGCAAGGTGCAACGTCCCCGAGAGCCCATAAAACAACTTTTCCTCGAATATTAACTCATAGCCTGCCATAAGGCTGTATGCACGCTATCGTTATGCTGATTTTGTCCATGCGAGAGAGCTACCGCTTGAGTGCCATGTGCGTACAATGCAGCATTCGTAATATCAGTTATTGTTCATGTCCATTGGACTGTGCTGTGTATTTTGCACTCGCTATTCATAGAACCTTCGCGTTAATCAGATGATCTCCAATACAACCTGGCACGGGGGATTTGGGGCTTGACACAATGGGGATTAGCTCTGTGGCATGTAATAAAAATATTCAACCTTTATGAACAACATTTTCTGACTAAATATGATGTATTTGTGCAAAGTTATGTTGCTTCAAAGAAGGGTTTTTGAAAGAAAAAAGGGATTTTCCATGCCCTAAATCTTTGCTGGATCCTGACCCATATTAAACAGGGATTAAACAAATGCTGTGTGCACTGGAAAGCCAATATTGTGGCGCCAAAATTTAACGTTGAAATTGAATTGTTTACAGGATTCGTATAATTAAAATTCTGAACTATTAAGTAACTCCATATATTTACTATGATAATGTAAAAAACAGAGCGCGAATATTGAAACTCTAAGAATCATCTTTACAGCTCCTCCCCCCCCCCCACCCACCTTTCTCTCTCTTTCGCCTCGCACGACTAAGACTGCACCATAGCGATTGAATTGCGAATGTTCAAAACATATATTACGGGGGGGGGGGAGGGTGCTAAAACAATGGTGATGGTGTTGAAGGTGATGATGATAATGATAATTGAAAATATGTTACTAATAAGTATACGAGAGTTTTAAAATATAGTGAATGATGTTTATAGAAATCTGTAAATAATATCAAATATTATGTCACCACTACGTATAGATAAAACAATACACTCTGACATAAATGCTTTCTTTGTATTACATTTAGATATTTTTAGGTTCTTACATGATTTCATTGAGTTAAGGTGTCCATTCCGTTAATTTTGACTATGATGTCATATTGATTTATGCAGGATCAATAATTCAAGATTTATCAAAAGAAATTAAATAAATTATGAGTAAGATACAAATTGATAGTGTTTTGTAATAATATTTGATTTAAACAAATCTTACATGAATCAGGAAGCAGGTTGTTCATGAATTTAAACATAAAAATCTAACTCTGTTGTGCGTTTGTATATAAAATTGTAAGTGTTTTAAATTGATTAAATAATGGCTATATATAGCGTAAATAATGAGAGCCAGCACATATGCGAAGCACTTTTTTGTAATAATAGGGGCAACACCCAGTTACGATATGAAATGTATGGCAAAATGAGCGAGTAATGCAGCATATTATTTTGTATTGTTTTCGTATCAAAATAAAATGTACCCCAACAAATGTTCATCCCCCCCCCGTCCTTTTCACTCCTCGCAAATTAGAAAAATCATGATGGTTCATAGCAACGAGATGACTGAATATACACTGTTGGTCAAAATGGTGGAATAATTATTTTTACCCAATTTATTGAATGATTTTGACAATGATTTATTCCTAATAGATCTAGATAATAGAATACATTCTCAAATATTATTGAATGACAATTCTTCTGTAGGGCCATGAATTATGGTTCAAAGCATGCCTACATAGAAGATTGTTTGATGTTGGGGGTCGGGGCAAAATGCAATGAATTATTAAAAATTTATTGCATTTTCTTTGTTTTTTGTTTTTTTTTGTGGGGGCGTCGACGTACCCTAGCGCCCGCTACGTACATTCATGATTCATTGGCTAAGCAATGGTCTCGTCATTGTGAGCCCCCAGGATTAAAAACGTGTCGATGTGTTATATTAGTGCCCTTTTATGAGGTATTTATCCCCATTCCTGTCAGTTATGACTTAATGATGTAGGTCCCCTAGTTGATTACCATAGTAGCACACACATGCTTTAGCAGTCACGCAAAACAAACACTCCCCAATTGTCATTCAATAAAATCTGAGAATGTTTACTATTATCTAGATCTATTGGGAATAAATCATTGTCAAAATCATTCAATACATTGGGGTATAAATAATTATTCTACCATTATGACCAACAGTGTATAAATCAATTTGTATCTATTTGATGGATAAATTGCATTTATTGCTCACTCAAAATATTTGACATCCAGAAGAAATGTATTTTCTAGCAAGAGACGCTCGTACGAAAATGTGCACGTAGTTTATGTACAATGCGTCTCAGAAAAAAAAGAAAATGAGAATTATCGATGTTTTATCATAACTTAAACCGAAATATGATTAATAAATGAGACATAATTGTAAAGCTTAGATCCTCTTCTTTCATTTGCTGCAACTCATATAGTGCATAATTCACGCATGAGTGATTAAAAACAATTTGAAGAGAAGGGACCACAAAGTCATTTGACGGGCGGTATTTGGATTTCAAAGGGAAAATCACATTTCCAGAAAGTTAATTTTCTGCCCTTTCATGTGGCGACTCAATCAGGAAACATGAAGCCAGGAATAACCCAAATCTGTTTGTTTTATTAGTTATGCTGCCATTTCCATAATTTGATTACACGATTTCGTTTTCACTGGCTGCTTGTAGTAGCAGAAGAACAGAGTTGACAAAATAGTTAACTCTGTTTCGTCTTCTTTGTGCATGGCTGATCATCAGCGAAACGGACTTAAGTCTTGTGTCAACTCTGTTTGTTGCTAAGGTAGTAATCCAGTGAACACGAACTCGTTTAATTCAATTATGGAAATGCAAGCAATAATTTTAACAAACAGAACCACCTTTGGGAATGGCATAGACATAATATCTTGGATTGTAGACATAATAGTGGCTCACATATTGTATACAGTTACCTTGCCAATTGCGCAGGCACTTGATGAAACCGTTATATTCTGCTACCTGACCGCTATGATCGGCTCTAAAAAGACGATAAAAAGCATAACTGTTTAAAGAGAAATGGTAAGAAACGTAAACTAATTAATTCAATTCAAATTAATTTTCTATTTTAAAATGATGTTAATTCATGTGAAAAATATCGACATAGCAAATGATTGGATGCCCTTCAGAACTAAGCTCCTGTGAATAGGTTCGTTGTTTTTACAAAGTGATGAACAACAATATTACATATAAACATAGTAATTTCAACAAAATTATAGTAGAGCAAACTAATACATAAGATTGAGAAATACAGAACATATATGCGCATCAATCACATTTACAACACAAGCATACTAGACACACGAACTCACGTAAAGCTACTGTGAAAATAATAAGAAAAAGATGATTAGGCAAGAAAGGAGTTTGGTAACGGAGTAAGGAAAAAGAGATAAAGAGGGGAAAGGGCGATACATGACAAAAGTAATACATCATAGTTTGAGAAAATAGGCACAAACTATTTCATTTACTTGATAAGAATAATAGTATTTAAATAGACAGAATACAAACTACATGCATTAGTTGATGCCAGGTTGGACACATAATATTGATTGCCCTACCTAGAAACACCTAATATATACAGTTTGCATTCTTACTATTGAAATGGCCTATTAGTCGAGGCGGGTCTGAAGAGAGAGAGAGAGAATGAAAAGAAGGGAAAGGTTAAGCGGAGAGTAAGGGAAAGGAAGAAGAGGAAGAAGAAAATAAAAGGGGGAAAATAAGGGGATTGGGGGCTAAAGGCCTTCGCCAACCCCCCCCCCCCCCCCCCCCCAGCAAAAAGAAAGAGAGAGAGAGAGAGAAAGAAGGAAAATAAGGGAAAGGGAAATAAGAGACAAAGGGATGGGAAGAAGAAAGAAAAAGGGAAAGAAGGAGATTGGGGGCCAACAGGGCCTTGCCTCCCAGGCTGTTGCCCCCCCCCCCCCCCAACAAAAAGAAAGAGAGAAGGAAGAGGAGGGAAAGAAAAAAATGGAAAAGAAGGGCGGATATCAGTTCTAATATTCCCTGGAAGGAACAAATGGCCCTTCCCTCTCCCCCCCCCCCCCCCACCTTCCTCAGCAAATTTAACAGAGAGGGAAGGAAGAAAAGGGAAAGGGAAATAAAAGAAAGGTACGGGAGATCAGATTTTTCCCACCAACGCGGTGTGGATCGGGGGCGAAAGGCCTTCGCCTTCCCACACGGTTCCATGACACATGCTCCGCCGACGCTTGCTCCGCCGAAATGTACTCCGCAAAACGCGACAATTGCTCCGCGACATTTGTTCCGCGACATTTGCTCCGACGTGAAAATGCTCCGCCGACACTTGCTCCGCCGACATTTGCTCCGCCGACATTTGCTCCGCCGACAACTGCTCCGCCGACAGATGCTCCGCCGACATCTTACTAGGTAAAACATCTGCAAGTAAAGCAATGTACTAGGTCGTCATGGAAATTCTAGAAAACAACAGGGAAGGGATCAAAATAAGCTTTGAAGGGCACTTACACTTAAAAAAGAGAACTCATTCAGACGGGAAAATTAGATAGCAGCCTCTCTGCTTATTCCAATTTATAAAAATCATTTTGTTGCAGTTTGATGTTAGTTCTTCATGATAAGCCAATTGCTCTTCTTCCGGTGGTTCCGTGAGTCCCTTAAAGTCATTGAAAACAAAGTACTCGAATGAGACGCGGTGTTTTACACACTAATATATATATATTTAGTAAAGCACTTAACTGAAAAAAGGGAAACTTTAGAAAACGGACTGAATGTTATTGAAAACATAATTCTAAACAAAAATGTACTTCATGTACTACATTACGTTACAATTTCACGAGAGAAATAGAACTCGAGAGGGGAGAAGAGAAGAAGCGATGAAAATAAAAGAAGGCTAATAGCATGAAAGGAAAGAAAAGAGCTAAGAAGACAAGAAAAGGGTGTGAAAAGGAAAAGGAGGAGTAAGAGAGAGAGAGAGAGAAAGATAGCCTTGAAGCTTTGGATCAGCTAATGAGTAATACATAAAACGGGAATGAAACAGATTTTGAGCGGATTATTTATCTTTCGCCGGAGAACTTGCTTACGGAGCTATAACTTGATTTTTTTTTTAAATTAAACATTATGGGGAAAAGCAAAAAACGGATGAGCATTTATTGCACTCATTGCCAGAGGAGCATTCATGCATGTCTTCAACGAGGCCGCACTTTTGGATTAGAGAGCAATTTTATTGTCGGCGGAGCATTGTCTTTTACGGGGTACTTTTGGGGAGGAGCAACAATTATTGTCGTAGTAGCCTTTGTATTTTACTGGGCAATTTTTGAGCGGAGCAAATGTCGGCGGAACAATTGTCGGCGGAGCAAATGTCGGCGGAGCAATTGTCGGCGGAGCATTTGTCGGTGGAGCAATTGTCGGCGGAGCAAATGTCACCGGAGCAAGTGTCGCTTCCGGCGGAGCAAAAGTCGGCGGAGCAACTGTCGTTCGAGGAGCATTTGTCACCGGAGCAATTGTCACGTTTTGCGGAGCAAATGTCGGCGGAGCAAATATCGCGGAGCAAATATTGTCACTTTTTGCGGAGTAAATGTCGGCGGAGCAATCGTCGGCGGAGCATGTGTCGGATTACCTCCCACACGCGGCCCCTCAGCAAACAAAAAGAGAGAGAGAAGGAAAGAAAGGGAAAGGGAAAAAAGAGGAACAGGAAAGGTAGGGGAGATCATTTTTTTTCTAGATTTGTACCCCCCCCCCCTTCAACAAAGAGAGGGAGAGAGAGAGAGAGAGAGAAGGAAGGGGAGTGAAAGGGGAAAGAAGGGAAGATCAGTTGCGATTTTCATCGGTTCTTCTATCATCATTGTACAACTATCATTGTACAAATGTATTTATATATTCATTTATTTATTCCTGTTTGATAACAAAAATATGAATATAAACTCATAACAGCGACAAAACTAAATGCAACAGGAAACTATTTTGCTGGCAGCAAGAAGCGCAAAAATGAGCATGCATTTGCATGTACATGTATATGTATCATTAATATTATTATTTTTGGTCATGATCCCTTCTGTTTTGATAATTTAGTGACTCATACATTCTCACTTACTGTCACTTTACATTCATGTTCACACTCCTCAGTGAAAATCCTTCACGCTACTTATTTATATTCATTATTCGGACCACGTGTGTATATTCCTTCAATCACGCACCGTGGTTCCGCGCGCCCGTTAACCCCGGTTTGAAGTCCCCCCCAAAAAATCGCAACGACTCAGCCAGCCGCTGAATAAGCGGGGGGAGGGGGGGGGGGGGGGGGGGGGGGGGGGGGGGGGAGGGGGTGGTAAAAGGACCCTTTTGTTTTTGTACTCGAAATTCGAAAATTTGGCATTTTTTTCCCGTTGGGGAGGGGGGGGGGTGAGGTCATCGAGCGACTCACTGCTCAGCACCATTCAAAGTAACTACGTGCAATATCTTCAATTCTCATTGATGCGATTCTGATTGAATCACTTATCTGCTTAATTGCATGACTACACTTTGCAATTGTTTTGTCTCCAACATCAGTACCCAATAAACATAACGAAAAGGGAGTACTTTTGATTATGTATTTTATTGTCAGTGCAGCCTTGTTTCCTCGTAGCTAAATAAAAAGAGAGTTATATTGGTGTGATCAGTGAACACGCTTTCCAATCTCCATTGACAATACCCCACAAACTCATAATTCTAAAATTTAATAGACAAGTTGGAGAGTCTTGTGAGAGGATATGTGAAGGCCCTCTGGTGATGTTTTGAAGCTAAGAAGTTGATTCAATTATATAGGGATGATGAGTTGTTGAACAGATAGGGCGGGAACCTCCAGTTAACCCAGGAGGAATTATGTATTATGACGTGTATCATGGGCGAGGGGAGGGTTGGGTTTTCAGTTCAGAGCCACGAGCTAGGTCGGAGGGTTTACTGCATGAAGAATTGTGTTAGATGAATGATATTGCATTAGTATGGGTGAGTGTGTTTGTATGCTGTCTGTGTTGTGGTATATGCGCTTGAGGGGGTGTCTGTTCCTGCATATAGCCCTATACTCACGAGTTACAACTTGGGGCGCGTGAATTGAAACTTTTTTTTTTTTTTTTTGAGGCTAATAGATGTTCATAATTTCATGGAAACTTTACAAACAAAGCGAAAAGGTCACATATTCTGCGGCGCACGGGAGCACCCGATTATTTTGTCCGTACCACGAACGCGACACATCGGTTAATTTTATTCCGCAGAGCGACTTGGTCAAAGACGACTCTCGAAATCGTACGAACTGTGGTCGCTCCCTTAATAACAGACGACGTTGCACATGTTTATTTTACATACACTTTGCAGGTTTGTTCACTTTGCTGTGGGCTACTCAGATGTCTGATTTTAGCCATATATAATAATTTAATCTCTTAGTGACACTAGTACAACATTGTAAATGAAAAACAAAAGCTTTGGTTTCCTTAACTTAAGACCTATTTGGTCTGCTTGACAAATAAGGTTCGTCTATTATAGGTAATTTGGACAAATAAAACGAAAGTACTAATTTCATCTCGTTATAAGCGGGACTTTTACATGAGCTTTCATCACATCATCAAGAATATGTATGCCTATGAATCAACAATTATGAGGGTTGAATTATGTTACTATTATTTCATATGGGCCCTTATGGAAATTGGTTCTCATAATAATTTCATTGCACCTTGTAAATACTTATGGGAATCACGATAATGTTTTCAAAATGATTTTATATTCTTTTTTGTGTATGATTTGTTCTTCTATATAATTATTTTGTATACACTTTGTTTTGCCGAATAAAATGATGATAATAATACTAGTTCTAGTCAAAGTTAAAATGTATAAGCACTGGCAGAGAAAGATTTTTTTTACGAGCAATATTTATTTGACAAGCCCTTTTTCCAAAACGGGAACTTTTATTGGGACGCCATGTATGTATCCAGTTAATTTTCTTAACGGCATTCTTTATTTTTGATACACGTACTCAACAAAATATTAAGTGAAACTCATTCAAGTTTCAATTTGGAAATGTGTTATTCAATTTATACGCAAATGCAATTAAATAATACCATTGAGACAGGATTTTTTTCTACAGTATACATATAAATCAAAATTTGTTGTTTATTCAATTATCGGTGTGTTATCTCTCTTTTGAAGATAAGACAGGTCAAACTTATGCAGGTTTTTATATATGTTACTTATTTATCTTTAAACAAAACATACCCTTTCGACTTGCTCTCATCAGTTTATTCTTTTAATTTGTTTTACATGTACTTGTACAGTGCGTCCCAGAAAAAAAAATCGAGAAGTGACAAAGTTTTGTTTGTTTAAAGTAGTGCTTGCATTTCCATAATTCTCGCTACCCTAAATAGGTACGAAAATCTCGAAATTCGCGAGACGAGGTAATTTTCACTCTCTCGGGTCGTCACTACAACTTCCGGTATAGAGTCCCATCCCGCTGGTGCTAGCGCCTTTGTTCGCTGTGCAGAGTTTTCACGCACGCTAAAATCGATGCCAATCAGTGTAATTTGTACAGATTATAATATGCAATGGAAAGCTTCGGGCAGAATTAGTGACTTTAGCACAAAAGGCCGTTAAACTCTACCGTGAAAGAGAGGGTTGTGATCACGAACGCCTGCACAGGAAGCTGTAATGTCGAAAAGCTATCCCATAATGCAATGCGCGTTTTCAGGATTTTCCCCGGATCTCGGCAGAATCGCTATTTGGGGTAGCGAGAATTGTATTAAACGAATTCAATTTCACTGGCTGCCTGCCGTATTAATAAACGAAACTAACAAAAGACTTAACTCCGTTTCGTTGACAATCAGCCGTAGACGAGAGTCTTCATGTATGGCTGATTGTCAGCGAAACGGAGTTAAGTCTTTTGTCAAATCTGCTCTTTGTTACGGCAGGCACCCAGTGAAAACGAATTCGTTTGTTAAAAAAATGAAAATGTAAGGGCTACTTTAAACAAACAGAACTTTGTTATTCCTGGCTCATTTGTCTTGATTGAGGTATCATATGAAAGAGCAGAAAATGAAATTTCTAGAAATATGAATTTTTCTTTGAAATTCAGATACCGCCCGCCAAATTACTTTTTGGTTTCTTTCCTTCAAATTGCTTTTAATCACTTATGCGTCATGAAATATGCATCACGTGAGTAGCATCAACTGAAAGAAGAGACTCTAAGCTTTCCAAATATGCATCATTCATTAATTATGTTTGTGATTAAGTTATAATAAAACATCAATACTTCTCGGTTTCGTTTTTTCTTGGACGCACTGTATACTAACCATCGTTTTATTTATTTATTTATTTTTGATTTTTAGCGTGGTATCACCTCTTGTTTTAGACACAGTGAGAGAAAAATAAAAGGTGGAAGTTTACGTCATAGAGCTGTATATAACAATTCTATGCTTTTCCTTCATCTAGATGCTGAACAGGCGTTGATGAGTATTACCATAGAAGCAGAAGTAGAAACTAAACTGATAATTAACGGTGGAGTGTATTAACTAAAGCTCTGGAACCCTTTTTACAGAAATTATCGACATTTTGAAGGTTTTTACATAACTACCCAGGTCGAAATTCCAGTTGATACCAGTTGAAACCAGTAAGGATTTCCAACTGGTATCTACTGGTTTGAACTGGTCTCAACTGGTCTCAACTGGTCTTAACTGGTACCAGTTGATACCAGTTGATACAATTTGGAAACCAGTAGAAATACCAGTTGACATCTGAGACCAGTTGATATTACCAGTTGATTTACCAGTTGAAACCAGTAGATGATTACCAGTTGATTTACCATTTGAAAACCAGTATGGTTACCAGTTGATTTACCAGTTGAAAACCAGTAGATGATCACCGGTTGATTTACTAGTTGAAAACCAGTAGATGATTACCAGTTGATTCCAGTTGAAAACCAGTAGATGATTACCAGTTGAAAACCAGTAGATGAGTACCAGTTGAAAACCAGTAGATGATTACCAGTTGATTTACCAGTTGAAAACCAGTAAGATTACCAGTTGATTTACCAGTTGAAAACCAGTAGATAATTACCAGTTGATTTACCAGTTGAAAACCAGTACGAATACCAGTTGACTTACCAGTTGAAAAACCAGTTCAATGTATCTTATGAATATTCATGATTTGCATGTTTTCACAGAAAATATAATTATCATGATCTTTCAAGCAAATGTGACAATGCACATACATTTTGTGATTTACATTTTCTTAGTTAATTATTGACAAATATATTACACATGTCTGATCATGTTTTTCATCTGATTTAAGACGTAAAATGAGATATATTGATATATATGTAATTACTAACCAGAAATAAAGTGTATAAATTTAGATATATATATATGCACGAACAATATACGTCAAATCACACAATACACATCTGTAATCTACTTCAAATGATCATTGTGATGGGGTAATTGCAAGAGTCAGTATACGTGGTCAAGTTGGTGGCCAGAGGCTATTAATGATTATTGATTATCAGTTGATTGATTACTGGATAATCATCTGAAAAATCAGCTGGTAATTCAACTGGAAATTCAACTGGTAAATCAACTGGTAAATCAACTGGTAATTGAACTGGTAAATCAACTGGTAATTCAACTGGAAATTCAACTGGTAAATCAACTGGTAAATCAACTGGTAATTGAACTGGTAAATCAACTGGTCTCAGTTAGCGTTGTTTCAATTTCCATATTAAAAACCAGTTGAATCTACTGGTTTCAACTGGTACCAGTTGACTTACTGGTTTTAACTGGTACCAGTTGCCTACTGGTTTCAACTGGAATTCCGACCTGGGTAAATGAGAAAAAGAAGTTTGTAAACATTATACAATATGATGACGACGGTGAGAGAAGAGGGTTGAAGAATAACATTGAAGCTAATCGGAATTGTGTGGATATTCTCCGTCTGTTGATGCTGTTCGAAAAATTATGATATATTGTCTAGGATTGTAAGCGAAGATTTTGGTTCGCACAAAAGAAAAGAGAACACCACTGTTAATGTATAATTGTTTCTCTTCATAGCACTTTAATGCATTGATTTACACTCAAAATGATGGGCAATAAATGGGGTAGGGATGACCCTGTTTGTGTTATACCACCTAGTGGTGATGACAGCAATAGAAGTGTTTGTGAGACTGATTGATAATTTGTTTCTTCTCTTTGCCTCTTAGAGGTGTATATTCAATATGCAAACAATAACATAATTTTGCTTACAATTTAGCAAATCAATGGAACATCAATAATACACAAACTATTTATTCAAATATAACTAAGCAAATTCGCAGGAAATTTCATATTTTGTACTTTCAAATGTTCGTTTATTTATATTTTGTTAGTCATTTCTCTCTTAAATTAATAAATCAAATTCAAATCTTTATTATCATACCCATACTTATTACAAAAAATAATCGTTTATAAATAGACAAAAAAAGCAATCGTCATTATCAAATCGATTTCGGTTTGCGAATTCATTTTAAATAATAAAACAATATATATCTCTATTTTAAGATTGAAAGCACGTAAAACTAAGTCCTTTTAATATTCAAAGAAGGTTTCATTTGTCTTACATGAAATGAAAGCATGAAGCACATCTTCAGTCCTTTTGCATTTTAAACAAAGGTCATCGTATGAGAGACCCCACTTGAACAGATTTTTACGAAGTGGTAGCATATTATAAACAAGCTTGAAATTAAATTCACGTAGACAAAATTCTTTAATCCCAATCAAATTCCTATTAAAAACAGAGGACCATTTAACGTCCTCATTAAAAGACATCTTCCCAATACAAACAACATTTATTTATTTTAATTTGTTCAAAACTTATCATATTATACCATTGTTTACTACTCAAAATACTAACAGGCTTAACTGATTTTCCAAATACAATAAGTGATTTCAAGTTTGGTGTTAGTGTTAGTGTTAGTGTTTAGAGCAGTCAATTCATCTATCAGTAAAATACCATTCAACCTAATAATAATTTTGTGGACGCTCATTTGCATAATCACCAATGGTAGATGAATGGTACTATTTACACCATTGAAATTTAAATATGAAAGATGCAAATTTTGTAACATTAATCTACCATTCACCATTGGCATGGTAGGCCAATGGTGGATGGTAGGCCAATGGTGGATGTTGAATGGTAGGCCAATGGTGGATGGTGAATGGTAGGCCAATGGTGGATGGTGAATGGTAGGCCAATGGTGAATGGTAGATTGGCCTACCATTTACCATCCACCATTGGCCTACCATTCAACATCCACCATTGGCCTACCATTTACCATTTACCATTGGCCTACCATTCAACATCCACCATTGACATACCATCCACCATTGGCCTACCATGCCAATGGTGAATGGTAGATTAATGTTACAAAATTTGCATCTTTCATATTCAAATTTCAATGGTGTAAATAGTACCATTCATACATTGGTGATTATTCAAATGAGCGTCCAAAAAAATATTATTAGGTTGAATGGTATTTCATTGATAGATGAATGGTGCCCATTCAAGCGTAGCGAGTGTAAGCTCAATGGTATCCGAATGGTATTTAAATGGTGTTTGTGAATGATATCTGTATGGTATTTTCAGTGGTACTTCCGAATGGTATACCATTGGTATACCATTGAACATTTTTTGTAATGGCTGCATTGGGAACGACGATGACCTTGACTCAGACATCTCGAGCATACAACTTTAGGTCTCGTAGTTGACGGGAGTTGGCCATAGTGGAAGATCTTGCCTTTAAAAAGGCCAAAGTTCATGATTCGGGGGAGGGCGATTGATGGTTGCTGTATATACACAACTCTGTCGCTTGTTAGGCAATTTGTCAAACGCCCATCCACACGGAGGCGTTGATAGCTAACAGTCCCCAAAACCTTGTACTTTAGTGTCTCGAGTTCATCGATGATCAGGGAGTCTTGGGCAGATAGTGGTATGTCCCTAATCAGAAGGCGAAGACTATTTTCTTTTTCATCTCTTAGAAGTGGGTTTTTGTCATACACGGTAATGTTTACATTCCGTACATTCAGTCCATACGAAATGATCTTGTGTCTCTTGTCCTGATTTTCTACATACAATCTCCACAGACCTCCGATTTTTTTAATTCCTTTGATATCACAGCTAGGCACACTTTTACAGAGACATTTGAAAATCTCTTCATTTGTAATCACTTTATCATCAATCGTCCTCGACTGATTGATAATAGTTGTGATGGTGGTGAACAACGACGGATGGTGATAATAATGTGAATATCATATTATAACAACAACAACAACAATAAAAAAAAAAAAATCGGTTTTAATAAGAACAACCAAAGTATTCATATATTACAGCTCATTTTGACTGAGCAGTCCAGTGCCAATATGTGGAATGGGAGTATGTCAGAGCTTTTTCCCCTCTATTCGAATAATTGACATCATTCGTGTTTTAAAATGCCTTTTTATATACTCATTTAAATCAATCAAAATAAACTTGATTAAGAGTTTTCTCCAGGGTACCTGCTTAAACAGAAGGTAATAAACATATGCATTTAATCTATCAAATGTCTATATGATATGATAGTATTCTTTACAAATTAATAAGATACAACTGTTCAATGTATCAGTGGCGAATCAAGGGGGGGAGGTGCATTTTAAGAACCCGGCTGCCCCTCCCCCATTTTTAGGATTTGCCGGCTATGCCCTCCTATTTTCGAATCTTGGATCCGTCTCTGATGTATAACAATATTTACAGCATAATTATAGCGCAACATATAATGCAGGTTAAACAAAATATACATTGAATTTATGGAAGGCCTCTCCTCTTCTATGATGTAATGATTGACTAATACACTATTCACTTCATATTTCTATTTTTCTAATTACATCTACTAGACTATTAACATCGTCAAGCAGATCAAATGGGCCTAAAGCAAATTTATAGGTTTTCATCTACAGTATTGTAATAGTGTCACTAAGAGCTTTAATTAAATGCATATATTACTAAAATCGGACCTCTGAGTATCCCGCAACAAACCCGCCGAGAGTCTGTACATTTGAAACGTCGTCTGCTACCAAAGAGGTGACCACGTTACACAGTCACATGACACCAACAACAATCACATATAACGCACGTACACATTAAACATTGCGCCCTTCAGCACACACACACATACAGAGTACAGTGAGGGGGACCATAAGACAGTTCGTACGCACGGTTTCGAGAGTGGTCTTTGACCCTCTGCGGAATAAAACTAGCCGATGTGACGCGTTAATGGTACGGACAAAAAAACAATCGCGCCCGGAAGGTGCCCGGTGAAAATTAGTTCAGTGAAAATTCAAGAATCTCGGCTGGTAACGGTAGCTTAAGGGCTCTGTCCAAAGAACAAGTGCATCCATGACTCTCGGGGTCCGGCCTGGGTCTTGAAGGCTCCTGGCTGGGTGCCGTTCTGTTTACTGAACTATGTGTCCTCTGACATCCGCACCTCCCGTATTCAAAACTGCGACATACATTGATAATTGACAGAACAAATCGTGAGGGTTAGCCCACGGCCACTGTCAGAGCCCGCAGGGAACCTGTACGGTGTCACACGGGCCCGTTACGGGCTTCCTACGGCCGAACGGTCAGATGAAAACGCCGGGAGTATTGGGAGCAGCCAACTCAGCACCACGGCGCCCGTACGGCCGAATATCCCCAACTTGTCTGTTTTTACTCGACGTACAGGCTCCGGAGTGTAAATGTGAAAGCCCCATAAGAGAAATGGTTCTTAAATAATTGATTTTGTTTGGTATAAGATGATTGCATACCTTGTTGCTAAGAAGGCATACTTAAGCATTTATGCTAAGCAGTATTGGGAGAGCAGCATCCTTTTCACAGCCGCTTTAAATGCAAACTTTGAATGAATGATCATTTGATCAAAAGGCAGGGAATTTCCTATGTCAGGCCGCTATGTGCAATCAATTCATATACCGTAGCGGTTTGAGCATTGGAAAGGTGAAATCGATTTGACTTCTTACGGGCACCTTACGAGTCCCTTGCGGGCTCCGGGCGGTGCCCGGACGGCCCCTCACGATTTTGTTTGGTAAATTATCATGAAAAATCTTTACCGTACGGCTCCTTTACGGGCCCCTAAAGAGCCCCGGGTGATATGCACAACAACAGGCGTCTGCCGTCCGGCGGCCATTTCAAATGAATATTGCCCGTGCGGGTCCTTCACGGCGGCATCTCAAAATGTACAACGCAGCTTTAAATACACTCTTACGGGCGCCTTGCCTTTCACTCGACCAACTTTCACCGAGTACCTTCCGGGTGCCGCAGAATATGTAAGCACAGATGCCGTAGAAATGCAAATCGGAAGGCTCCCGTACGGTCTCTTAATCCACGGCAAGCCACCGGGTAGGGATAATTGTACGGGGCCCGGTTTATGTGTGACCTGGGCATTAGCAACAACTAACGTTTGCATGCTGGATTCCAGGTACTGTATTTCATTCATTAATAGCAGGTAAAAAGAAAAAATCATCACTACAGTGTGAGTAAAAAAAAAGTTTATACCTAGACAATTGCTAATAATTTCAAAAATCATTTATAAACAGTAAATTATTATACATCTCATAAAGGAGTGTTTTATCCCGAATCAGTTAATACCATTTTGTGTGATATGTGTTCATGCGTAGATGTACAAGAGGCATCGTTTGCTAGAGTGCAACATGTGACTTGCGCCAAGGTGGCTTATGTGATGTTTGAATAAAACAATGGGGATCTGGGTATTAATTCGGTCTTTGCAGATCCAAAATAACATCCCTAACAACATTAATCATACCAGACATATAAAATATTGAAAATAAATATCAACTAAAATTTGTGAGCGCTAGTGTGTGTGTGTGTGTGTGACTTTGCTTCTGCAAAAAGCATATGCAATGCATTTCATTTGATACATTCAATTTATTCTCTCACTCCGCTAATCCCAACATAATGCATACTATAGGCGTCACTTTGGCGCAAGTCGATTGTTTGCACTCTCGCAAAGAATGCCTCCTGTTTCATCCAAGCTTGAGCACATGCCACACAAAAATGATACCAAATTATATGGGATACAGCACTCTTTGATAGTGGTAGAATGCTTTTATTAGAACAACTGCAAAATTGTAGCCCGGAAGCTAAATTACATTGGAAGTTTTAACAAGCTCAGTTTTCAAAAGCAATTTAACAAAACTTAGATATAGACAAGTACAACTAATACACAGTAAAATAGATCATAACTTATTACATACTCCATACTTGCAAACAAATTGACGGTACAAGTAGAATAGATTCGTCATTATTATTATTTTGTTAATTATTGTTAAGTGAAGAATATTCATATTTCAAATATAAATCATAATTTACTGTTCATAGATGATGTAAAAGATAATTAGCAATTTTCTAGGTGTAAACTTTTTTTTGACCCACACGGTAGATCCCCTGGAAAAAAAAAACATCCATGCATTCGAATATATAAATGAACCTAAAACGAGTCTATTGGCCACCACGGTTGTAAAGATGAAACATAAATAATGCAGTCTGTACAATTTGTATATCCCAAATTTGAGAGTATTCAAAAAGAAAAGGGGGCGCTGTCATCTCTGTCGCAAGCTGCAGTACAAATAAGTATCGCCTTTTTATGTCTTAGAATTGAATCGTTCAGATTTTTCAAACTCGCTTTGAAATACAGTATGTTATATTTAGTAGTGTAGTGTTATAAAGTAGGAATTAAACGATTCTGGGGAAGTAACAAAAAAGTTACAGCCTTAATGTTTAATCGATTCATTAAAATTGGTCTACAACTTGTTATAATACTTACGAAACAACCAAGACTGTGCAATAAGATTTCTGGCCATGAGCGATTCCTTGCGCTAGTCCTTGTGATGTCCATTTAACAGGCACACCCGTTCGGCAATTTCCCTCTGGAAACAAAAAAGGTATTTTTTTTTTGTCAATTATTAAACGAAAATAATTGGCTTTATTTTTATTTTTTAAATCTTGATAATTTTGATTGGTAAGAAAACACAATGATTAAACAAAATATCCGTAACATTTATTATCATTTGTTGTCGATGAAAAATCTTCTTCAATGAATTTATAAGACAAAATAAAATTATTACACTATTTCAAACTAAGCGTAATTTCTTGATATTTACAACGTACAATGAACTGTTTACCGAGTAAAGTAAGAACATTAAAAGCTTTAATTAGGTGGCTTAATGTTTTTGCCTGAAAGAAAATAAGCGGGAGTAAAGTCCGTTACTCTTCTGCGTAGCGCAATCCAAAAAGCTGCCATCTTAGGACATTAAACAGATAATTTGTCTCGGGTGTAAAAGATTTGACACTAGTTGCCTATTCATATTATACAGCTAAATAACACGAGTACATACTTAAGAGATTTCTGGGCTATTAAGTCTTAAAAAGTACGATAAACTTGCTTCGTCATTTTGTTATGGATTTGTATGAATTCGGAATCACAGAAAACAAAAGGACAATCTTTTAGTACTTTAATTTGTGAAACAAGATGTCTTGGCAGTGGAGAATTCAAAGTTGAAAAACATAAGATGATCTATTAAGGAGGGGTAAGACATGAAAGAGGTGTAGGGGTGCTTCTGGATCCATGCACGGCTAACTGTGTTCTTGGCTTTTGGGCAGTCAGTGGCAGAGTCTTGTTGATCAAAATACAAGGAAAACCTTTCAGGATAGCGAAAATAATGGTTAATGCACCCATAGCGGAAAGCACAGATATTGACATTTTGTATGAGCAATTAGAGGCAGCCAAATCACAATGCAAAGAATCAAATGAAATTGTAATTGCCATGGGTGCCATGAACGACAAGGTGGGAAGAGGTAGATATGGTGAAACAGTAGGGCCATATGGTATTGGAGACAAAAATGATAGAGGGGATATAGATGTTTAGAGAGGTGTGAGGCCAAATGAATGGTTATGGTTAATACATGGTCCATGGCACATCCAAGAAGGGTATATACTTTTAAAGCACTGGGGATCGTGTAAGAAATCAGACGGATTACATCACAATTATTGAACGGTTTAAAAGAGGTGTACAGGAAGCTAAAACATATTCGGGGCGGACTGTAGCAGTAATGACATTCCAGTTGTGGCAACTCTGCATTGTAAGCTAAAGATTACGATAAAACCCAAATCAATCCAAAAGGTAGATTTCGAACAGTTACTGAGTTGAGATGTTCGCCTCCGATATATGCAATAAAAGTACAAAACAGATTTGATAGTCTCACCGACCAAGGAGAAGAGGTCACTTGGGAATCAAATAGGAAAATACTTGTAGAAACAACTGGAGAGAATTTACCTTAAAAGGAAAAGAAAAGTAAACAGAGATGGATGACATAGGACATTCTATCAAAGATGAATACACGGCAGAAGATCAAATACAAAGATGGAATTGAATACACAGAGTTGGATAGAGAAATTCAAGAACACTGCACAAAATCTAAATATGAATGGCTAAACACACAGTGCGCCGAGATAGAGAGAAATGTCAATGCAAACGATCGTAGGGTATTTAAGAAGGTAAATTAACTTTCTGGAAAGAAATTTCGGAGCTCCAATTTGGGATGCATCAAGGCAAAGCGCGGATCAGTACTGGTTGAAAAGGAAGAGATACTGAACAGATGGACTGAGTATATTAGCTAGCTTTTTGACGATGTAAGAACCTCCGCATTATGTGGGATATATTGAAAGTCCTAGGATTCTGCTCTCACAAGTGAAGTCAGCGATCAGTATGATGAAGAGAAACAAAGCTGCAGGTCCTGGTGGTGTATTGATGGAGATGGTCGAATCATTTGAGAACTATGGTGTCATGAAACTTATTGAAGTCATTAATAAAAGATATGATAATGGAAAGTTTTCAGATGACCTGTGCAAATCAATATTTTTTACTCTTCCCAATAAACTTGGAGCAGTGGAATGCGGGCACATAGAATCATCAGCCTCATAAGCCATATCACAAAGATCATCTTGCGAGTTCTACTTCAAAAAGCAAGGAATCACCTAACTCCACAAATCAGTAATTTGTAGTTCGGTTTTGTCAATTCTAAAGTGAAAACATTGTAAATAATATGTTCTGTATGTTGTATAGTTCCCTCTCAAGACTGATTAGCTTTAAAACAATGTTTCTTGACTACAATCGACCGATTTGCTTTTCCGTTTGGAAATTATGTTCATGTCCGCAGCTACCATGGAATGGCTGTAGCCGCTATTTGAAATTTTCCCGGAGCACCGGTAAATTTTGATCAATACATTTCCCGAAAGCAGAATTGTTTTAGGGGCTAAATTCGTAGTGCTTTAAGTGAATCTACAGGGGCATCTAAATATATCAACATTCTAAAGAATGACTATTCATCCGATTTTCAAAATTTTCCAAGACTTTGCATCACCTTTATACAAATCCGCATAGTCAGATTTTCACTTTATTGTCCAGATTTTTACTTCTATTTTACAAATCATCCGTGTATCCTACAACTTCTTCCCTATGTTCCTATGAAATCCATTACAAAAAAAAAAATTAGCATACCATGTTCCAAACATTCTGCATGCCGAGCGGAAATCAATTTCATGAAACATATTCTTCTATCAATCTTCTGTTTGTTAGACGTCAGGCATGAAGATAATGCTTGTTTCTGTGAGTTATAACACGATTATGTCTGGGATGTCAGTGCAATATACATGTAGGGGCAGTTTGGTGCAGATTCTGTTTAAAGCACTAAATTTGCCCCAAATGTCGACCATATCATGCTATTCTGATTTGTGACGGGCGACGAGAAGGGTGCCCCCTGGGTCTGCCATTTGATGATAAGTAATCCTGGTATATATTGTTAATCTTTCTGAATATAACCTCTGGAAGTGGTAACCTAAGTTACTTGGTACCGTCCATTATCATTATAACCCGACATTTTAAAAGTATCTAATATTTAATATACAGTCGACTTAATGCATTCCTATTTCACTACAACCATTTAGATCCTTATCAAGATGGCTTTAGAAAAAACTAAATGATAAAACACATGTAAAATCGATTTAAAAAACAATATTTGTATTGATGTACTACTACTACCTCTATCCTGAGAATAACATTAAACATTTCTCGGTGTTACTATTGACGAAAACCTAACATCGGTAAAAACAACACATTAATACTACATATCACGAGTTGTCGACAATTTATTCAAAGTTAAGGATATTGTACAATGCATCAATCCCCCTCCCCTCACATATCCAATTAAAATTTCATAAGCTTTTAATGAGTACTATATAAATGTAGGCCTTAATTTAGCAGCTAATATTGATTCAGGTTACATGGAGCATAGGCGCCGGAAGTGGGGGAGGGGGGCAGGGGCGGGCAGGGGCGGGCAGTTGCCCCCAGTCAAAAAAGTGGGGGGCAAAACACATTTTTGCCCCCCCCCCCGAAAAAAAAAAAAAAAAAAGTAAAGGAGTAAAGATGGTTTGTATTTTTAACCCCAAAAAACATAAAAATAATAAAAACCTGAATTAAATGACGTATAAAATTCCATTCAAAGAAAAGGAACGTTAACAGGAATTGAATTTCCTAAACATTGCGCATGCTACCTATATTTATCAATGGATGTTTTTATAATAGTAATACGCGCATATCGTGGACATATTGTGGGAGAATGGGAAAGCGTGTCTGTTTTTTTGTTATAGGGGTGAGAAGCTCACGAGCCCCTGAACGCTGGCGTACTGATGGGGGGGGGGGGTATTAATTTGTATTCGATACCAATGATTTACAAATGTTGCTGAAATGACATGATTTTTCGGGTATTTTTTTCTCAATTTTGTTGTAAGTCATACCCGGATGAGTTTGTTGGAAAATTAAAAATTCCCTAACTTACAGTCGGGCGAAAATGTGCTTATTTAGAAGCCGTTATGTCAGGGTCTGTAGAACGGCCGGGCTCGGGGGCTTGAGCCCCTCTCACTTTTGAAAAAGTTTGTTACAGAGAAAAAGAAAGAAATAGAGAGAATTAAAAAAAATGACCTGCCAATGTCACAAATGAGGTATCAAAATATGCTCATCTGACCGTAATTAAATGCCTTAAACCCCAGAGCTTAAGGAGGCTCCGCCCCCGGACCCTACCAAAGGCCCTAAGGCGGTCCCCTGTATGCTAATCTGACCGTAATTTAATACCTATAACCCCCGAGTTTCCGGGGGCTCTGCCTCCTGGACCCGACCAACTTGGCCCTAAGGCAGTGCCCTGGATGCTCATCTGACCGTAATAAAATTAAATGCCTAAAACCCCAGAGCTTACGGGGGCTCTGCCCGCGGACCCCATCAAGGGTCCTAAGGCGGTCCCCTGTATGCTCATCTGAACGTTATTAAATACCTAAAACCCCTGATCTTCCGGGGGCTCTGCCCCCTAGACCCCACCAAGGGCCCTAAGCCGGGCCTCTGGATGCCCATCTGACCGTAATTAAATGCCTAAAACCCCAGCGCTTACGGGGGCTTCGCCCCGGACCCCACCAAGGGCTCTTAGGCGGTCCCCTGTATGCTCACCTGACCGTTTTAAAATACCTACAACCCCCGAGCTTCCGGGGGCTCTGCTCCCCGGACTCTCCGCCAATTAGTGGCCTGCCAGTATCACAAATAAGGTATCTAAATATGCCTAAAACCCATGGGCTTCAGGGGGTTTAGCCCCTGGACCCCCTGCCGGGCTCAGGCCCTGGACCCCACGCCAATTTACGCTCTACCTGATCGTTAATAATCCACTTTGAAAAACGTTCCGCGGGGCCTGCATGTAACGTGTAAGAGTGGTGGTGGTGCAGATTTTTCTTCTGCCCCCCCCCTTCCAAACGTTTTTGCTCGTTTCGTCACTGCCCCTGGAAGGTGAGCCCCCTGGAATGTTAGCCACCCAATCCCAAACTGCTTCCGGCGCGCCTGACATGGACTACAGTAAGTCCTTGAATTTCCCACGTGAAAATTCCTTATTTCTTACTCCAACCAATGTTCATGAAGTTTTTAATGTGGTTCAACACCTAAATTCTACACAATCTAGTGGCCATGATTGTACACTGTCGCTCATATAGGTGGAATATGGTTGTTTTACCCCAATTTATGGAATTAAAAAAATAATAATTTAAAAATAATAGATCTAGATAATAGTATACCTTCTCAGATTTTATTCAATAATAAATTGTCAATGTGTGTTTTGCGTGACTGCTAAAGCATGTGTATGCTACTATGCTTATCAACTAGGGGACCTACGCCCTTAAGTCATAAATAAATAAATGACAGTAATGAGGAGTAATGCCCCACAAAAGGGCACTAATATAGCACATCGACACGGTTTCGATCGTGGGGCCTCACAGTTGCAAGGCCATTGCTTTGTCAGTGAACCATGACTGTACGCAGCGGGGGCTAGGGTAGGGTGCAGTTTCCATAAATAAAAACAAATTTAAAAAATGCAATAAATTTCCAATAATTTATTGCATTTTTCCCGGTTCCCAACATAAAACAAATCCTCTGTGTGCCCATGCCTTGAGCCATACTGCATGGCCGTCCATGTTTTTTATTTTTTATTTATGGAAACTGCCCCCTACCCTAGCCCCCACTGAAATTGTATCATTTTTGCTGAGGAAACGAGTATTTCTTACTCCTATAAAAAAATTGATACGCTCATAATACGGTTAAATTGTGAATTAATACAAATTTCTAGGTGGTTTAAATTTAATAAGTTATCATTAAATTTTAGCAAAACAAATTTCATTTATTTTAAAAAGACTAATGTACATGATATAAGGAATTGTAAAACACGGGGCCTCCATTTAACGTCCTATTCGAGGACGGAGTGTTTTCCACTTAACATTGCATTCGTCTGTGGCACAAGGGGAGAGGTGCGTTAACACACAACGCATGATCCAGTCATCCGTCTGGGTTGGATTCGAACCCGAGATCTAAAGCTCAACAGATAGATGCTTTACCGACTGAGCCCACTCGACTCGCATCGACGAGTATTGTACGTATAGTTACTAAGCCTTAAAGCTTATGTTATGTGTCAATCTTTCTTCATGATTATAAGGTGGTCTGTCGTTCGACAGATCACCTATTGTTTTCGTCAGAATTTTCTTTATTAGGTGGTCTGTCAACGACAGATCACCTATTGTTTTCGTCAGAATTTTCTTTCTTCTTTATTTATTCTTTATTAGGTGGTCTGTCAACGACAGATCACCTATTGTTTTCGTCAGAATTTTCTTTCTTCTTTATTTATTTATTCTTTATTTTTATTTATTGTTCCCACTTTTTTGTTCCGACGATAACTCACGATCAGTTTAGTCAATTTCGTTCAATTTTGGCACAGTCATAGGTCATTGTCATAAGACGTGACAGGAACATTTTCAAGGTCATCAAGTCTTCATGACGTCATCCAGGCGCCATTTTGTGTTTTTTGGGGTACTTTTTACTCATGATCATATCTTCATAACGGAAAGGCATTTCTCATTTATATTTATCATGATTAGGGTCAATATCCGTCCGGTCAGTTTCAGGTCAATAAACGCGCGCGCATGCGTACGTCCGCGCGTTAGCGCGCGCGCAAAAAATAAAAATGCTTCAAATCGTCTCAAATTAATTTTGCATACGTTTTAGGCCATTTTAAGCATTTTGCAAAAAAACGCGCACACGCGCATGGGCGCGCGTTTTCGCGTGTCCTGGCATTTTGCAACATGAAATCGCCAATTTTTTTCCGTCATCATATCTGACACATTCTTTCAAGCATTTTGATACATTGTTATCCTTTTTCTGCCCTTTAATAACGGAATGAGCGTCCGTTTAAGATAATGTCCGTGCGTGCGAGCTCTTGTAATACATAGCATATATGGGCAAAAACATCCCATTTTAAAAATCGAAATAGCTCTTCAGATAGTCCGTCGACCCCCAAGTTTGATATCATGGTTGGAAAGAGCATGAGTTGGAGATATGATTTCATACCACCATGACTCGTACAAAGTGAAATAAAGTCATCATATTGGCATCTAAACTCAAACAAATGCATTTTGTTGATGACGTCATTTTTGTCTTTGTTTAATTGAGATTATCTCACTTATCGGTGATCGATCTTCTCCCAGATTTTGATATCTTGTAGCTGAGATAATTCTCTATCAGAAATATGTCATTTTTTTTCATTTGTATGACGTCATCATAGTAAAATATTCGATTAAAGGCGACAATGCATAATTTGTCATATTTGCGTGTTATGTCTATGGGAGGTCACTTTTTTCAAAACATGAATCTGCATGACAAGGTGTTTTGACCATTATCTCGGTTGTTATTCAACAGTTTTCTTCAAAATCTTAGTATGTTGTAGCTGAGACTATTTGCTATCTAAATATTTCCTCATTTTTTTAAATCAGTTGTCAAGATAATGCTAATGCTCATCATCATCATTAACATTATCGTTTTTATCGTCATATAACATATCATTATCATCATCATCATCACCTTTACTATCATGATCATCACCATGTTCATCATGATCATCATTGTTTACATGTCTATATAACTTGTCCCATTCTCAAATCTATCATAAGACTTAGACAGACCACCTTATTCGTCTTCGTGACGAATTAAATTCTAGTTAGGTGGTCTGTTATCAACAGACCACCTATTGATTTCGTCAGAATTTTCTTTATTATTATTATTATTATTATTCTTTATTTTTATTTCTTCCCGTTTTTTGTGCCCACGATAACTTCAAGTTTGGTTTAGTCAATTTGATTCAATTTTGGCACAGTCATAGGTCATTGTCATGACACGTGACTAGAACATTTTCAAGGTCATCAAGTTATCGTGACGTCATCCAGGCGCCATTTTGTGAAATCACATTATCCATCATATCTTCATGATGCATCAGCAAAGGTCATTCATATTCATATCATATATACTTTAGGTCAAGGGTCAACAGGTCATGTCATAAAAGGTCACATGAAGGTCATGATGCGCGCGTACGTGTGCGTCAAAATTTTAAAAAGCTCAAAATCACTTAACTAATAAAGGAGAGTACGAATCAGGTCATTTTAAGCATTTCAAAATTTTTCGTCCGTACATGTCCCCGCGCGCGTTGCGCGCGCTCATGACGCGCGGAAAAAGTCAAATTCAAAATATTTACATGACTTGGATTCCTCTTAACGTAATTGACAAATTACATTAATTTCAGTCACTCTTCATATTTCATAAGGCCGTGAGCGTGCGTCAAAGTTCAAAATCCGCGCGTGCTGCTATAGGCAATATAATGCAAATTTCATAAAAAACATGCCATTTTAAAAATCGAAATAGCTCTTCAGATAGTCCATCGACCCCCAATTTTTATATCATGGTTGGAAAAAGCATTAGTTGTAGATATGATTTCATACCACCCTGACTCGTACAAAGTGAAACAAAGTCATCATATTGGCATCTAAACTCAAACAAATGTTTTTTGTTAATGACGTCATTTTTGTCTTTGTTTAATTGAGATTATCTCACTTATCGGTGATCGATTTTCTCCCAGAATTTAATATGTTGTAGCTGAGATAATTTTCTATCAGAATATTGTCATATATTATCATTAGGATGACGTCATCATAGTAAAATATTCGATTAAAGGCGGCAATGCATAATTTGTCATATTTGCGTGTTATGTCAATGGGAGGTCACTTTTTTCAAAACATGAATCTGCATGACAATGTGTATTGACCAGTATCTCGGTTGTTATTCAACATTTTTCTCCCAAATTTTAGTATGTTGTCGCTGAGACTATATGTTATCTAAATCACTCCTCATTTTTCCGATAAGATGTCAGAATTACGCTCATGATCATAAACATGATCATTATCATAATGATGATAATCATCCTCATCAACATCATCATGATTATCATCATAATCACTACTATCAAGATCATCATCATCATAATCATCATTGTTTACATGTCTATATAACTTCTCCCTTTTTCAATATAGTAAATATTATAATCTATTATAAGACTTGAAGACAGACCACCTTATTCGTCTTCGTGACGAATTAAATTTCTAGTTAGGTGGTCTGTTATCAACAGACCACCTATTGATTTCGTCAGAATTTTCTTTCTTCTTTATTATTATTATTTCTTTATTAGGTGGTCTGTCAACGACAGATCACCTATTGTTTTCGTCAGAATTTTCTTTCTTTATTTATTTATTTATTTATTTATTTCTTCACTTTTTTGTGGACAAGATAACTCAAGATCAGTTTGATCAATTTCGTTCAATTTTGGCACAATCATAGGTCATTGTCATGAGACATGACGGAAACATTTTCAAGGTCATCAGGTCATCGTGACGTCATCCAGGCGCCATTTTGTGAAATCACGTTATCCATCATATTTTCATGACGCATAAGCAAAGGTCATTCATATTTATATCACACACACTTCAGGTCAAGAGTCAACAACGCATGTCATCAAAGGTCACATAAAGGTCATGACGCGCACGTACGCGCACGTCAAAATTTTAAAAAGCTCAAAATCACTTAACTATTGAACGAGAGTACGAATCAGGTCATTTTAAGCATTTCAAATTTTTCCGTCCGTACGTGATCCCCGCGCGCGTTGCGCGCGCGCACAGCGCGCAGAAAACGTCAAATTCAATTTGTTTACATGATTTAGATTCCTCTTACCGTAAATGACAATTTATATTAATTTCAGTCACTCTTGACCTTTTATAAGGCCGTGAGCGCGCGTCAAAGTTCAAAATCCGCGCGGGCTGCTATGGGCTATATAATGCAAATTTGATCAAAAACATCCCATTTTAAAAATCAAAATAGCTCTTCAGAGAGTCAATTGACCCCAACTTTTATATCATGGTTGGAAAAAGCATGAGTTAGAAATATGATTTCATGTCTCATTTGACCCTTAATTAACTCATGACGTCATCATAATGGCCTCCAAACTCAAAATTTCAATTTTCATATTATGACGTCAGCAGATTTTTAGAAAATTGATTGTATCTCTGTAAATGTTGATCAATTTTCTTTCAAATTTTGATATGTTCTACCTGAGAATATTTTCTACAAATGCAGTTACAACAATATTTCATTTTGACAATGGCATCATGGCGTATTTTTAAGATTAAAGGAGGCATGTCAATTTTTCACATTTTGCGTGTATTCTCTATAGGACATGACTTTTTCTCAAAACTGGATTCTACATCCTGTCTTTTGCGAGCAATATCTCCGTCGTTTTAGCTTTGTTTTCGCTGAGCTTCGAGTATGTTGTAGTTGAGACAATAAGCTATCACAAATGTGCCCTTTATTTTTCGATCAGATGCCGGGATCATGCTCATATCTCACTTGCAAAGTGGGATTTGATCATTCCATTTTCCGTTTACGTGTAATCTCTATGGGAAATGTTTTGGTGTATCGGTAACGCACTTGACTTCCGACCTCGAGGTCCCTGGTTCGAGTCCGGGGTCTCCAACAAATTTTTTTTCTTCACTTTTTTTCTTTTGACCTTTTACTGTACCATCTCCTTTAAATATTAAAACACGTACAATCGCAAATAATGTAATAGACAACCATATTTACTTTATTATTACCCTATTATCACTTTATCCATTACTTTTTGCATGTAATCCTTATTGGAGATGACTTTTTCTCAAATCTGGATTCTACATTCTTGTCTTTTGCGAGCAATATCGCCATTATTTCGGCTTGATTTTTGTTGATTTTTGAGTATGTTGTAGCTGAGACTATACGCTATCTCAACGTTCCCTCATTTTTTAATCAGATGTCATCATGGTCTGTTGATGATCATCAATATCACCATGATCATCATCATCGTCATCACCATTACTATCACGATCATCATCATGATCATCATTCTTTACATGTCTATATAACTTCTCCCTTTTTCAATATAGTAAATATTGAATTAAAGATGAGCATGAACATAGGAATTAAAGACAGACCACCTAATTCGTCCCCATGACGAATTAAATTTCTAGTTTTTATTTATTTCTTCACTTTTTTGTGTGTCGGATAACGTAAGATTGGTTATGTCAATTTGATTTAATTTTGGCACAGTCATAGGTCATTATCATGAGACGTGACAGAAACATTTTTAAGGTCATTAAATTATCGTGACGTCATCCAGGCGCCATTTTGTGAAATCACGTTATCCATCATATCTTCATGATGCATCTGCAAAGGTCATTCATATTCATATCACATATACTTTAGGTCAAGGGTCAACAGGTCATGTCATCAAAGGTCACATAAAGGTCATGACGCGCGCGTATGTGCGCGTCAAAATTTAAAATTGCTCAAAATCACTAAACTATTAAACGAGAGTACGAATCAGGTCATTTTAAGCATTTCAAAATTTTCCGTCCGTAAGTGTCCCCGCGCGCGGTGTGCGCGCTCACAGCGCGCGGAAAAGGTCAAATTCAAAATGTTTACATGATTTAGATTCCTCTTAACGTAATTGACAATTTACATTAATTTCAGTCACTCTTCATATTTAATAAGACCGTGAGCGTGCGTCAAAGTTCAAAATCCGCGCGTACTGCTATGGGCAATATAGTGCAAATTTGATCAAAAACATGCCATTTTAAAAATCGAAATAGCTCTTCAGATAGTCCATTGACCCCCAATTTTTATATCATGGTTGGAGAAAGCATGAGTTGGAGATATGATTTCATACCACCCTGACTCGTACAAAGTGTAATAAAGTCATCATATTGGCATCTAAACTCAAACAAATGTATTTTGTTGATGACGTCATTTTTGTCTTTGTTTATTTGAGATTATCTCACTCATCGGTGATCGATTTTCTCCCAGATTTTGATATGTTGTAGCTGAGATAATTCTATATCAGAAATATGTCATTTATTTTTCATTTATCTGACGTCATCATAGTAAAAAATTCGATTAAAGGCGACAATGCATAATTTGTCATATTTGCGTGTTATGTCTATGGGAGGTCACTTTTTTCAAAACATGCATCTGCATGACAATGTGTTTTGACCAGTATCTCGGTTATTATTCAACAGTTTTCTCCCAAATTTTAGTATGTTGTAGCTGAGACTATTTGCTATCTAAATATTTCCTCATTTTTTCAATCAGATGTCAGGATCATGCTCATACTCATCATCGTCATCATCATCATCATCAATATCATCATTATCATCATCATCATCAATGTCACCATCATCATCATCATCATGGTCTGAAGATGATGATCATCAACATCACCATGATCATGATCATTATCATCATCATCATCATCATGGTCTGAAGATGATGATCATCAACATCACCATGATCATGATCATTATCATCATCATCATTAACATCGTTTTTATCATCATATAACATTTTCATTATCATGATCATCATCACCTTTACTATCATGATCATCATGTTCATCATGATCATCATTGTTTACATGTCTATATAACTTCTCCCATTCTCAAATCTATCATAAGACTTAGACAGACCACCTTATTCGTCTTCGTGACGAATTAAATTTCTAGTTAGGTGGTCTGTTATCAACAGACCACCTATTGATTTCGTCAGAATTTTCTTTATTAGGTGGTCTGTTGAAAACAGATCACCTATTGTTTTCGTCAGAATTTTCTTTCTTTATTTATTTATTAGGTGGTCTGTTGAAAACAGATCACCTATTGTTTTCGTCAGAATTTTCTTTCTTTATTTATTTATTATTATTCTTTATTTTTATTTATTGTTCCCACTTTTTTGTTCACAGGATAACTCAAGATCAGTTTGATCAATTTCGTTCAATTTTGGCACAGTCATAGGTCATTGTCATGAGACGTGACAGTAACCTTTTCAATATCATCAAGTCTTCATGACGTCATCCAGGCGCCATTTTGTGTTTTTTTTTGTACTTTCAACTCATGATCATATCTTTATAACGGAAAGGCATTTCTCATTCATATTTATCATGATTAAGGTCAATATCCGTCCGGTCAATTTCAGGTCAAAAAACGCGCGCGCATGCGTACGTCCGCGCGTCAGCGCGCGCGCAAAAAATAAAAATGCTCCAAATCGTCTCAAATTAATTTTGCATTTGTTTCAGGCCATTTCAAGCATTTTGCAAAAAAACGCGCACACGCGGATGGGCGCGCGTTTTCGCGCGTACTGATATTTTGCAACATAGAATCGCTGAATTTCTTCTGTCATCATGTTTGACACATTTTTCCAAGCATTTTGATACCTTGTTCACCTTTTTCTGACCAGTAATAACGGAATGAGCGTCCGTTTAAGATAATGTCCGTGCGTGCGAGCTCTCGTAATACATAGCATACATGGGCAAAAACATGCCTATACAAAATCCATTGTAGCGCTTTAGGATGCAAGTTGAACCCAATTTTTTTTCCATATTTTGATAGAGTATGAATTGGAAATATGATTTCATGTCTCATTTGACCCTCAATTAACTCATGACGTCATCATAATGGCCTCCCAACTCAAAATTTCAATTTGCATATTATGACGTCAGCAGATTTCTGGAAAATAGACTGTATCTCTGTCAATATTGATCAATTTTCTTTCAAATTTTGATATGATCTAGCTGAGACAATTCTCTACAAATGTAGTCACCACGATATTTCATTTTGACAAAGGCATCATGGCGTATTTTTGCGATTAAAGGAGGCATGTCAATTTTTCACATTTTGCGTGTATTCTCTATGGGACATGACTTTTTCTCAAAACTGGATTCTACATCCTGTCTTTTGCGAGCAATATCTCCGTCGTTTTAGCTTTGTTTACGCTGAACTTTGAGTATGTTGTAGCTGAGACAATAAGCTATCACAAGTGTGCCCTTTATTTTTCGATCAGATGCCGGGATCATGCTCATATTTCAATTACAAAGTGGGATTTGTGCATTCCATTTTCCGTTTACGTGTAATCTCTATGGGAAATGTTTTGGTATATCGGTAACGCACTTGACTTCCGACCTCGACGTCCCTGGTTCGAGTCCGGGCGTCTCCAACAAATTTTTTTCCTTCACTTTTTTTTCTTTTTGACCATTCACTCTACCATCTCCTTTGAATATTAAAACACGTACAATCGCAAATAATGTAATAAACAACCATATTTACTTTATTATTACCCTATTATCACTAGATCCATTACTTTTTGCGTGTAATCCTTATGGGAGATGACTTTTTCTCAAATCTGGATTCTACATTCTTGTCTTTTGCGAGCAATATCGCCGTTATTTCGGCTTGATTTTTGTTGATTTTTGAGTATGGTGTAGCTGAGACTATATACTATCTAAATGTTCTCTCATTTTTTTCAGTCTGATGTCATCGTGGTCTGTTGATGATAATCATCAACATCATCATGATCATCATCATCATCATCGTCATCACCATTACTACCAAGATCATCATCATAATCATGATCATCATTGTTTACATGTCTATATAACTTCTCCCTTTCTCAATATAGTAACTATTATAATACATCATAAGACTTGAAGACAGACCACCTAATTCGTCCCCATGACGAATTAAAGTCTAGTTATTATTTATTTTTATTTCTCCCTGTTTTTTGTTCATCGGTTAACTCAAGATCGGTTGTGTTAATTTCTTTCAATTTTGACACAGTCATAGGTCATTGTCATGAGACGTGACAGTAACCTTTTCAAGGTCATCAGGTCATCGTGACGTCATCCAGGCGCCATTTTGTGAAATCACGTTATCCATCATATCTTCATGATGCATCAGCAAAGGTCATTCATATTCATATCACATATACTTCAGGTCAAGGGTCAACAAGTCATGTCATCAAAGGTCACATAAAGGTCATGACGCGCGCGTATGTGCGCGTCAAAATTTAAAATTGCTCAAAATCACTTAACTACTAAAGGAGAGTACGAATCAGGTCATTTGAAGCATTTCAAAATTTTCCGTCCGTACTTGTCCCCGCGCGCGGTGCGCGCGCTCACAACGCGCGGAAAAGGTCAAATTCAATATGTTTACATGATTTAGATTCCTCTCACCGTAAATGACAATTTACATTAATTTCAGTCACTCTTGACCTTTCATAAGGCCGTGAGCGCGCGTCAAAGTTCAAATTCCGCGCGTGCTACTATGGGCAATATAATGTAAATTTGATCAAAAACATGCTACTTTATAAATCGAAATAGCTCTTCAGATAGTCCGTCGACCCCCAATTTTTATATCATGGTTGGAAAGAGCATGAGTTGGAGATATGATTTCATACCACCCTGACTCGTACAAAGTGAAACAAAATTTTCATATTTGCATCTAAACTAAAGAAAATGTATTTTGTTGATGACTTCATTTTTGTCTTTGTTTAATTGAGATTATCTCGCTTATCAGTGATCGATTTTCTCCTAGATTTCGATATGTTGTAGCTGAGATAATTCTCTATCAGAAATATGTCATTTATTTTTCATTTAGATGACGTCATCATAGTTAAATATTCGATTAAAGGCGACAATACATAATTTGTCATATTTGCGTGTTATGTCTATGGAAGGTCACTTATTTCAAAACATGAATCTGCATGACAATGTGTTTTGACCAGTATCTCGGTTGTTATTTAACAGTTTTCTCCCAAATTTTAGTATGTTGTAGCTGGGACTATTTTCTATCTTAATACTTCCTTTTTTTCAATCAGATGTCAGGATCATGCTCATGCATGCTCATCATCATCATCATCATCAATATCATCATCATCATTATCATCATCATCATCATCATCAATGTCACCATCATCATCATCATGGTCTGAAGATGATGATCATCAACATCACCATGATCATGATCATTATCATCGTCATCAGTAACATTATCGTTTTTATCATCATATAACATTATCATTATCATGATCATCATCACCTTTACTATCATGACCATCATCATGTTCATCATGATCATCATTGTTTACATGTCTATATAACTTCTCCCATTCTCAAATCTATCATAAGACATAGACAGACCACCTTATTCGTCTTCGTGACGAATTAAATTTCTAGTTATTATTATTATTATTATTATTCTTTATTTTTATTTCTCCCCGTTTTTTGTGGCCCGGATAACTCAAGTTTGGTTTAGTTAATTTCATTAAATTTCGGCACAATTATAGGTCATTGTAATGAGACGTGACAGGAACATTTTCAAGGTCATTAGGTTATCGTGACGTCATCCAGGCGCCATTTTGTGAAATCACGTTATCCATCATATCTTCATGATGCATCAGCAAAGGTCATTCATATTCATATCACATATACTTTAGGTCCAGGGTCAACAGGTCATGTCATCAAAGGTCACATAAAGGTCATGACGCGCGCGTATGTGCGCGTCAAAATTTTAAATTGCTCAAAATCACTTAACTATTAAACGAGAGTACGAATCAGGTCATTTTAAGCATTTCAACATTTTCCGTCCGTTTGTGTCCCCGCGCGCGGTGTGCGCGCTCACAGCGCGCGAAAAAGGTCAAATTCAAAATGTTTACATGATTTGGATTCCTCTTAATGTAATTAACAATTTACATTAATTTCAGTCACTCTTCATATTTCATAAGGCCGTGAGCGTGCGTCAAAGTTCAAAATCCGCGCGTGCTGCTATGGGCAATATAATGCAAATTTCATCAAAAACATGCCATTTTAAAAATCGATATAGCTTTTCAGATAGTCCATTGACCCCCATTTTTTATATCATGGTTGGAAAAAGCATGAGTTGGAGATATGATTTCATACCACCCTGACTCGTACAAAGTGAAATAAAGTCATCATATTGGCATCTAAACTCAAACAAATGTATTTTGTTGATGACGTAATTTTTGTCTTTGTTTAATTGAAATTATCTCACTTATCTGTGATTAATTTTCTCTCAGATTTTAATATGTTGTAGCTGAGATAATTCTCTATCAGAAATATGTCATTTATTCTTCATTTCGATGACGTCATCATAGTGAAATATTCGATTAAAGGCGACAATGCATAATTTGTAATATTTGCGGGTTATGTCTATGGGAGGTCACTTTTTTCAAAACATGAATCTGCATGACAAGGTGTTTTTACCAGTATCTCGGTTGTTATTCAACAGTTTTCTCCCAAATTTTAGTATGTTGTAGCTGAGACTATTTGCTATCTAACTATTTCCTCATTTTTTCAATCAGATGTCAGGATCATGCTTATGCTCATCATCATCATTAACATTATCGTTTTTATCATCATATAACATTATCATTATCATCATCATCACCTTTACTATCATGATTATCATCATGTTCATCATGATCATCATTGTTTACATGTCTATATAACTTCTCCCATTCTCAAATCTGTCATAAGACATAGACAGACCACCTTATTCGTCTTCGTGACGAATTAAATTCTAGTATTTTAATTGAATTTGTACAAAAACACAATTCAGTTAAAATAAATTTGTGACCACTTTTTTGTGGGCACGATTACTCAAAATTGAACCGTCCAATTTCTTTCAAATTTGACACAGTCAGAGGTCATCTTTATAAGACGTGACAGAAACATTTTCAAGTTCATCAAAATATCGTGACGTCATCCAGGCGCCATTTTGTGAAGTACTCTGAAAATCAACTCATGATCATATCTTCATAACCGTAAATAATTTCTCATTCATATTTATAACGATTAAGGTCAATATCCGTCCGGTCAACTTAAGGTAAAAAAAACGCGCGCGTACGCGTCCGTCCGCGCGTCGGTGCGCGCAAAAATAAAAAATGCTCATAATCATTTTTTGATCAAATTAGAGTACATTTTAGGCCATTTCAAGCATTTCGAAAATTTCGAAAATTTTCGCAGCATAAATTTGCGCGCACGTTTGTGTTCGTAATGGTCATACGCAACCGAGAATCGCCTTTTTTTTGTCTATCATAGTATTGCCCAATTTATTCCGAACAATTTGATACCATGTTTATCTCTTTATGACCATTAATAACGAAATGAGCGTCCGTTCAAGGTAAAGTCCGTTCGAACCCTCAATTAACTCATGACGTCATCATGATTGCCTCCGTTCAAGGTAAATGTCCATGCGTGCGAGCTCTTGTAATACATAGCATATATGGGCAAAAACATGCCTATACAAAATCCATTGTAGCTCTTCAGAATGGATAGATACTCCCAATTTTTTTTCATATTTGGATAGATTATGAGTCGGAGATTTGATTTCATGTCTCATTTGACACTCAATTAACTCATGACGTCATCATAATGGCCTCCGAACTCAAAATTTCAATTTGCATATTATGTCGTCAGCATATTTTTGGAAAATTGATTGTATCTCTGTAAATATTGATCAATTTTCATCCAAATTTTGATATGTTCTAGCTGAGACTAATCTCCACAAATAAAGTAACGACGTATTTTTCATTTTGACAATGGCATCATGGCGTATTTTTGCGATTAAAGGAGGCATGTCAATTTTCACATTTTGCGTGTATTCTCTACGGGACATGACTTTTTATCAAAACTGGATTCTATATTCTTGTCTTTCGCGAGTAATATCTCCATCATTTTATCTTCGTTTACGCTGAGCTTTGAGTATGTTGTAGCTGAGACAATGAGCTATAATAAATTGCCCTTTATTTTTCGATCATAAGCCGGTATCATGCTCATATTTCACTTACAAAGTGGGATTTGACAATTGTATTTTCCGTTTCCGTGTAATCTCTATGGGAAATATTTTGGTACATCGGTAACGCACTTGACTTCCGACCTCGCGGTCCCTGGATCGAGTCCTGGCGTCTCCAACAATTTGTTTTCATCATTTTTTTTACTTGTTGACGTGTCAATGATCATGAAAATTGAAGACAGACCACCTAATTCGTCCCCATGACGAATTAAATTTCTAGTTTTTATTTATTGTTCCCATTTTTTTGTTCCGACGATAACTCAAGATCAGTTTAGTCAATTTCGTTCAATTTTGGCACAGTCATAGGTCATTGTCATAAGACGTGACAGGAACATTTTCAAGGTCATCAAGTCTTCATGACGTCATCCAGGCGCCATTTTGTGTTTTTGGGGGTACTTTTTACTCATGATCATATCTTCATAACGGAAAGGCATTTCTCATTTATATTTATCATGATTAGGGTCAATATCCGTCCGGTCAGTTTCAGGTCAAATAATAATGCTTCAAATCGTCTCAAATTAATTTTGCATACGTTTCAGGCAATTTTAAGCATTTTGCAAAAAACGCGCACACGCGCATGGGCGCGCGTTTTCGCGTGTCCTGGCATTTGGTAACATGAAATAACCAATTTTTTCCGTCATCATATCTGACACATTCTTTCAAGCATTTTGATACATTGTTCACCTTTTTCTGCCCATTAATAACGGAATGAGCGTCCGTTTAAGATAATGTCCGTGCGTGCGAGCTCTTGTAAAACATAGCATATATGGGCAAAAACATCCCATTTTAAAAATCGAAATAGCTCTTCAGATAGTCCATTGACCCCCAATTTTTATATCATGGTTGGAGAAAGCATGAGTTGGAGATATGATTTCATACCACCCTGACTCGTACAAAGTGAAACAAAGTCATCATATTGGCATCTAAACTCAAACAAATGTATTTTGTTGATTACGTCATTTTTGTCTTTGTTTAATTGAGATTATCTCACTTATCGGTGATCGATTTTCTCCCAAATTTTAATATGTTGTAGCTGAGATAATTCTCTATCAGAAAAATGCCATATATTTTTCATTTGGATGACGTCATTATATTTAAATATTCGATTAAAGGCAACAATGCATAATTTGTCATATTTGCGTGTTATGTCTATGGGAGGTCACTTTTTTTCAAAACAAGAATCTGCATGACAATGTGTTTCGACCAGTATCTCGGTTGTTATTCAACAGTTTTCTCCCAAATTTTAGTATGTTGTAGCTGAGACTATTTGCTATTTAAATATTTCCTCATTTTTTTTAATCAGATGTCAGGATCATGCTCATGGTCATCATCATCATTAACATTATCGTTTTTATCATCATATAACATTATCATTATCATCATTATCACCTTTACTATCATGATCATCATCATGTTCATCATGATCATCATTGTTTACATGTCTATATAACTTCTCCCATCCTCAAATCTATCATAAGACTTAGACAGACCACCTTATTCGTCCTCGTGACGAATTAAATTCTAGTTTAATGATAGTATCATGTATGTTACGATGATGATGTATTATTTGTTCAATATTCGACTACCATGGCTATGCTGCAAGTAGTTTGTAATTTTGGAAATAGACCATGAAAAAAGATAAATTAAATTAAATGGATCACATAATCTGAAAGAATAACAAACTCAATAGTTCCAGTTGCATAATCAACGCTTTGGCTTCCTTGTGTTGTAGTAAGTCGTACATTCTGAATAATTTTATTCATTTTTGCATTGATAAACATTGACAAAAGAGTTTGAAGACCTCACGATCACCGTGTTACATAACATAAGGGGCTTGCCTCATGGGGTAGGAATCACCGCTTACAGGCCCCTCCTTTACATCACACGCTTTTCCCCCTCTCATTAGTACAAATTGGTTTTGGTAATTCTTCAATAATACATATTGGATGTTCCATGCAATTGTTATGGCCTCTTAGGGTTACCCAATAACAAACGGGTACATTGATTAATGTAATTTTATCACCATGCCTAAGGATGATTCCTGTCAAGTTAGGTAAAATTTATAATGAATTTAACACACATTGGAAATTCTGTATTGTACCTTGCAAGGTCCTTTATATTTGTTTGATGTATAAGAAACCCCATTAACTGATGTTTCGAATGCCCATTTTTGTTTCTTTTTTCCAGTGTACTAGATGCAGACTTCTTACAAATTGCGATAGACATAATAGCATGAATATCGTTTAAACATGCACCCGCGAAGCAAGGATTTTTGTTAAGGAGGGGGGGGGGGGCGGCAGTGAGTACGCCAAGCGTGCGAAACATTTACAAATCGTGCGAAGCGCGCTCCCTAGGGGTGGATGCAAAGATGAGGGAGTTTCCCCTCCCTCGCGAAGCGCGGAATCTTTGACGTTTCATTAACATTATTATAGAAAAAACACGAATCGTTGTACCGTTCTCGACTCTTAATCCTTGCCTAATTGTCTAAAACGTTCTTTGTCTACTCCCTTTTCTTCCTATTCCATTTTTTTGGGGGGCCAATGTTTTGTTTTGGGGAGAGAGGGGACCGCCTCCACCGCCCCAACCACCCCAACCCCCCCCCCCCCTGGCTACGCGGCTTCTAATACAATTGCAGTTGTATTTGCATTGATGCATTTTTTTAAATGCCTCGTTCTTGTTCACCATATTGCTACGGTTGTCTCATTTTCGCCAGTGTCAACAGTCATTTGAACCTTAATTTTCCCAGCAAGTTCAGCCTTACATCTAATTAGCTTTGACGGATGTGTGTTAACGTATACATGTAATACTTGTGGCAAGTGAAGTTCATCCATGGCATGAATGGAGAACCAGGCGATGACAGAAAACATGAGTGTTGTTGATACTCGTGCCCCCTTTTCATGTCTTTTTTTTTAAGGATGTAGAATATTTTGGAACCAAACCACATATTTAATGTCAGATCTTTTTGTTGTTACATATGAAATTCAATTTGTTTTTACTTACCAATGTACTTGATGACTTCCATTTGAACATTTTGTTTCGTCGAATTTTCAGTGTTGATACCACGAGTATCAACAACACTCAGGTGTTCTGTCAATGGAACGGTCAAATATTCCAACGTGTGGGCTCCTTGATAATGCTCAGGCGCTGTCTGTAATTGCCTTGCTTTAGACAATTCTCCTTTAACAGCACAGATTAGGGAATTTATCAAGGATGTTTTACCAGTACCAGTTTCACCAAAGAGACTTATAAACAAATGGTCGGGGAAATGCAACTTCTCGCCTTCACATCCTGATTGACCTGGTCTAATGTTTAAGATTTTGGTACGATATTGAATAATGTTCTCATATAAGACCATTTCTTTCGGGAAAAGCTTGCCGTAGCGTTGCCCGATCTCGTCATGGATTTTCTGCTGCTTCTGTTCACTCACTACTTTCTGGTATTTTTGCTCGAGATTTGTCATCTCTTGCTCGTATCCCAGCTTGAGATTTGCCCTCTTCTCACGCTCGTCCTGAAGTTCCTGCTTGGCATCGTCTCGTTGCTTCTGCTCACGTTGGTACTGAAGTTCCTGCTTGGCATCGTCCCGTTGCTTCTGCTCACGTTGGTACTGAAGTTCCTGCTTGGCATCGTCTAGTTGCTTCTTCTCATGCTTGGAGCAAAAAGATCCCATAGCGATATACTTTATTTAAGATTACACAAACAGAGTCGGTGGTTCTTTCCCGGGTAGCCTATTTTGATTATGTTAATGTTTGAGAAGATTACGTACAAAGCTGAACAGCGGAATGATGCAACACCCACCTGACACGGTGCTCAAACGTCATTGGTCAGAACCGTAAACGTATGAATTTGCTATAGCTAAAGTGTGCTTCATATGACGTTCATTGGGCGGAGAACAAGACCAGCAAATGGCTAAACGCATTACCTTACGACTGTATAAACATGTTTATTCATATATTCATATATATCAGTATGTGTGTGTTAATATCATTCGCAAGGGTGTGTGTGTAAGTTTATGCATATTCGGGGCTGAATTATCATTACATTCTCGTACACAAAGACATGGCCTGATAACAGAGAACCCAGAGGAAGGTTTGACAGAGGATTAGCGCAATGTCTGGAGATAGTTCGAGAGTCAATGTAGGAATCATTACCCTAAATCTAGATGAAAATATTGATCGGTTTATTGTAACACTCGAAAAGGGTCGGAATTTGAATTTCTGTGCATCTAAATTGCATTTCAACGATCTCGTGAACTACAAACCACCTGAACTCTGGAAAGCAGTTATGTTGATACATTCTGTAAAACTGGGCAGGCTTTCCCTTACAGATGTTACTGATTCGAGGTATGATCAATTGTTAAAGACCCTTTCCGAAAAATATGGTAAGATTCTCTTATATTCGACTTCAATCATATTTAACCCACATATAAATATGTTACTTAAAGTGAATATAGACTTCCGCAATAAAGGGCAGTCGTCTGTTCAATTCGTTTATTGATTCGAAGCAGAAACCCAGACGAAAGTTTAAAATAAATCAGACCAAGAATGAGCTTGTTCTGACTGTTTCAAATACTCTATTATTATCTATGCGAATATAAACTTGACAATTTGGTCAGTGGATTGTGACGTAGTTATTGACAACTCCCTTGTTTGTCCAGTACAACAATATCAATAACGTATAGTGTTATTATTAAGTGCCTTCTCCCTTCTCAAAGTATAGTTTGTAGGAACAATCAATGATCCTACTGAGCTATTTATGTTGGATATTGATACCTTACTTATTTCGTGAGTTGAAACAACGCTACCTTACAGATTCAGCCAATTTGAAGTGCCAAGAAGATAAGAATCGCATCATGCAATATTCAATTACTTTCCAATTTTTTTGACCAGATTCCACTTTACCAGTCTGCTTCTCTGAATTTCCTTCTTTCTATCAGAGCGTTTGTTTATTAAGATTGGATTACTATACAGGAACAAATGAACGTTTATAAGTGGGAGGGAGAGCCAGCCCCGTCCCCAAACAAACACATTTTTTTTTGTGAAATACCAACAAAATCAGCAGAAGAAATGGCTTCCCTAATACGAATAATAAGAAATAAGTTAAGAGACTTTTACTACGTTCAGACAATTATTATATGCTTGCGAGAAAACACTCAAAGATGAAATAGATATTATGACAAAAACTATGCATGACCAAGTAATTAGTAACACAATTATTAGATTTAAGTCATTGATCTTGGATTTTATATTTGAGTTTGAGGAAACATTTCCATTTTTAATATTATTTTGATACAAATCTAAACAAATATTCTCCAGAAAAGTGTGCCTCGAGACCAATGACCACGATTTGTATTTTCTGTCTTGAAATAGAAATTTCTCACAATGACACAGTTTTAACTATCATTAAGTATTTTTCTCGCACACAATTCACAAATTATTTTGGAGAATATTTTTACAGATTTGTATTAGATTAATATCAGAATATATTAGCTTATCCTCAAACTTGCTGAAAAGTAAGTGTACGATTTTCTTATATTACCGTATGCTCCGGGGAAAAGGATGACGTCCTATTCACGATGCAAATCAGTTTTCTGTAAAATTACATTGCAATCCCCCAAGTAATTGTCTTATTTTCAGACCCTTTTTACGGTATGGTGGTACGTATTGTGCTGCACAAAAATTAAATCAATTTACGTTTGGCCATTACAACTAGTTGGTTGTTGCTGTAGAATGTTTGTGTACCAATTACAGCTCATTGTATGTATGTTATAACCAAAGTAAAAATGATGTCAGTCAGTCACTCAATAGTGAAGTCTACAAGGTAAACGGTTTTCCCTGGATAATTTGAATACTAGGACACTGCCAATGTTTAAATCTCTCAGATATGGCATACATATCATACATGTCCTATTCATTAGATGTTGGCTGCAAAAGGGATATAGTCTCTTTAAGCCACGGAAAAAAGAGTTACCAAATTATGTTATATTTCAATGAGAACACAGAGGCTACCAGGAAATCTGAAATATGACGTAATATTGTCAAGTGTGATGTCATATCACCTTTGCCAGCCATACACTCAAAAGTATTTGAGTTATTTGAGTAAAGATAATGCAATCAAAAATATATTCAGTACCAAACAAATAAAGCAAAGTGCACGTTTATATTGCATTGTTATGCGTGTTAGTTTTGGATCCACATTATTAGGTGAAAGGTCAGCAATATTGTACTTATTATGACGGTTTTGAGAATACAGTAGATGTCCGCAGACATTATTGTCACCCACGATTGTCGATAGTTGATTATAACAAAGTACTCTATTCACTGTGGAGACAAAGACCAAATTAATGAAAATGAAAATTATGAGGAACTGAGGGAAAGAAGTCTTACCATAAATTAATACTAAAACTGACTGGTTGCTGCTGTAATAACAACTATTATCCGTTGACTGACTCAATGCGTGACAATTTACACCAAGCATGACAAATCAAACACTCACTCATGTCACTGTTTATACTTTTTGCAACTGCAGCCCTACGAGGCTATGTCGTTACTACCTCAATGTATTATAAATCTACCGGATCTAGCTCCTGAATGCTGCTTTAAAGTTTATTATGCACATGTCACATTTATTCATGTACCTTATTTTCCAGAACCTCTGACAAGGTCGTGTTGTAACAAACAACAGGTTCAGTTTGATCCTCCGGAGTATCGGTGCGTAGTCGTGATGAACGTAGAGCATTTTTAAATACATCCATGTCTATGGAATTTATCTTTTGATATTTAATCTCCTTCACGTGCACAATGAGGTTCTCTACATTCACATTGATGGAATTCGTACCAAGGATTTTAGTAAACCATGGACCCTAGTACAGATGGACTAATAATGAGAGTCTTTCTTTGATCACATCATTACCACAACCACCTGATAATGTGTATGTTCATAAGGACATTTATTTGACGCGACAATGTTTATTATGTAATCACGCATCATCACAGACAAAATAACTTTTACATTTCTTCAGATTCTTTTCGTTAGGCCAGGGCCCAAATGTAGCTTCAGGATAAGTATCGTGATTTAAGACCAGTAAGGGGAGCAATAAACCCCAAATTATGACAATTTGTGTGATATTGGATTGATTAATAAAGAAGTGGACACTGCATGGTTGACACAGGAAGCTGTAATGAATGGAGATCCCGTCCAAGAGGCCCCTTTGAAGCCATCCGTGGCACCGCGTGTCTTTTGTTTCCCCTACCGTAATCCCCTTAATCCCTCTCCGAGACCATACAGCTCTAAGTCCTCCCGTACCACCCACAGCCCAGGCCAGCGAGTCCGGCGGCTTATGCGTTGCCGGCCCTCACTTGGGTGAAAAGTGGTGATGAATTAACAACTTCTAACCCTCGTCCAACAAATGCGCAAATATATAACACAATTTTATTTAGTTCTTTATGCTATGGGCACATTACGCAAAAGTAGCCTACTCGGCGGCCGAGCGGCGAACTTTTAACCAATTCTGCCCGGCGGCTGCCCGGCCACCGAGCGGCGGCCGCCCAGGCACCGATCGTTTTTAGGGCATCGCTCGGTCGCCGCTGGAGTTTTAGCGCGGAGTTAAAATTTGGGCGGCGCCTGCTCACTTTTCACTCGCCGCCCAAAATACGCTCTGTGCCTTGGCGGTCGCCGCCGCCCAGGCACCGACCTAATCGCTGGGGGATGCCTAAATTCCAGCAGCAGAGGGTTACATTTCTTTTTGTTAAGCCAAGTTAATCTTGAATATCTTTTTTCTCGGGAAATTCTTTCGAGACGGTATCTCCATTTATTACAGCTTCCTGGTTGGCATACATCTGGACTTGCAAAATTTTGAAAAATACATATTATGTCCTATTACCTGCTATTCCTTGGAAATGGATAGGATAAGTTTTAAAATGAAGTTTAAAATCATCGTGTTACAGCCAAAAAAAATTCTTGTAAACTACTTCTAAGTTTGTATTGAAGACTTCATATACGTCAATATTCATGTGTACGTCACAACTGCACATGCATTTCAGTGATTTTAAGCGATTCAGCTTCTTTTACACAGTCATTTTTTTAGAGTTCCAGGCATAGTTCTGTTTTTTGATGGCTGACTGGCGGCGGTCGTGATGAGATCAAAGCTTGGGAGCATGTTTGGAATGTCATTATCATACTTTTGACAGAGTCAGATGCATGCATATGTTATCGTACTGATCAGATTCCATTTGTAGTAGGTCCATGATTAAACGAATTCGCTTTCACTGGCTGCCTGCCGTAGCAACAAACAAAATTGACAAGACAAAATAATTAACTTCGTTTCGTTGAAGATCAGCCATAGAAAAAAAGACCTCATGGATGGCTCATTGTCAACGAAACGGTGTTAAGTTTTAAACAAATCCTCTACGTGGGCATGCCTTGACCGATAATGCATTGCCCTACAGAGGATTTCTTTAATGTTGGGGACCGGGGGAAAGTGCAATAAATTATTGATAATTTATTGCATTTTCTTAGTTTATTTGTATATGTGGGGGCGGCGACGTACACTAGCCCCGCTGCGTACAGTCATGATTCAGTGGCTAAGCAATGGCCTCGTAACTGTGAGGCCCCATAATAAAAACCATGTCAATCAGTTATATTAGTGCCCTCTTGTGCGGTATTAATCCTCATCACTGTCAGTTATGACATAAGGACGTAGGTCCCCTAGTTGATTAGCATAGTAGCACACACATGCTTTAGCAGTCACGAAAAACAAAATATCGCATATTATTATTCAATACAATCTAAAAATGTATAATATTAACTAGATCTATTAGGAATAAATCATTGTCAAAATCATCCAATGAATTTGGGTTTAAAAAACCATTCCACCATTATGACCAACAGTGTATATTCAAGATATATCACAGCTTGCAAGTTCGTATACATCTTCAAGTATGTATTACCATGTCTATACAAGCAATTGTGAGAGTAGGTCCACATCACAAGTATAGAACATTTTAATTAATGAACAATACACACATACTACTGTGTATTGTGGAATAGGATTTCAATATTTTCGACTTTTTCATTATTGTCAGTTTCATTACATTTTAACCAGTTTATTTATTCAATAATTCATCTTTTCCTCAGAGCATGTGCTGTGAATTTAGACTATTTTTTAACGTTTTTGTAATACTATGTATATGAGATTATACATGTAGATCTTTTTGCCATTTCTTTACCAACAAATTTACAATATTGTTTAGAAATATAGTTAAAAGCATGAATTATTCATACTCCGTGTAAGATGAATTTTGGTTTTGTTTGTATGTGTGTGTATGCGTGTGTATGTGTGTGTGTGTGTTCGTGTTTGTTACTTGAAAATGAAAGGTAAACCTGTACCGGCCGCACAGAAACGCAGTTAGTAGCAGGTTTGTTAGCGCTAACAAGTCACTAACAAATCAGCCACTAACAACACGGGTAAAATGACCGTACAGGAAGCACTGTTAAAGCGCTGTTACACACTCACGCTGTCACTGCGCTGTTAGTGAATTTGAGCTATAGAGTTAGGTAAAATATATGATTTGTGCGTAGATGTGACGTCATTCCGGCGACTTGCGCATGCGTCGGGTTGTCTGGCGTCGTCAGGCCGAATTTGCAAACTCGTTCCTCGATGATTTGGGGTTCGTCAGAAAACTAGTGACCCGTCGTTATAATGACGTCATCTTGCTACATCGCAGCGTAAATCAGAAAGTAAAAACAGAAGGAGAAACTGATAAAATGATTTTAAAAAAAAGAATAACATGAGAGAAGATGATGGAAGGAAGAAGCAAAGGATAACAAAAGGAAAGACAGAAAGAGAAAGTGATAGAATGATAAAAAAAGCATAACATAAGATAAGATGATGGAAGGAAGAAACAAAGGAAAAATAAGGAAAGACAAAAAAAGAAAGTGATAAAATGATTAAAAAAGATATATATATAACATAACAGAAGGTGAAAGAAGGAAAAAGCAAAGAATAACTTTTAAAAAGACATCATTTTTGCATGGGCGCTAATTTACTTAATTTATGCGTAAACCACTGACCTCAAGAAGTCAATGATTTGTTTACTGGTAAATTAAAATGGCGCCCATAACCGTAAACTGATGCATTTAGTCCCTTTAGTGCGCACACATAGATATAGTAAGCGCATTTACCTATTTACCCATTTACGCATAGTGCTGCGCAAGAATAGGCCCATGCACACGCAATATTAAGCGCTGTAACCTCTACACGCACTACTGCGCAATGAAAAAGCGTGCAATAGGACTGGAAAATATTGCACGCTTTTTCATGATTACACAATGCAGCTCGGTTGCGAATAATGGGAGGGACGTTTAGACGATGGGCCAAGCCTCAACTTTTTTTTAGTTCCGTGGTCTCCCCCTGGGAAGTACTTTATTTTTTCCTAAAGGATCAATAGACATATATCTAAGAACAATGGCCAAATGTTCCCATCTCCACATTTGTACATTTATTCACAATTTTAGTATACAGTTGCAAGATGTAGCAGACAGCCATTCTACAATGATGTCATAGCTGTTCCTTAATTGTCCAATCACAGCTGGGGTCTTAAGGCCCATATACCAATCACAATCCCTCTACGCTTGAGTCTTTGTATGCATGCAGTGTCTGCTGCCATGGAGTGAGTGCAGTGCTTGCTACTGCAGCTGTATAATCGCGCATATTTACATGTAACTCACCGAAAAAAACTAATATTGAGAGGGCCAGGAAGAAGCAAGAAAGATCAGGACATGAAAGTAATTAATTGATGTCATGTCAAAAGCATTTTGATGATTAAACAGTAAAGTTTTCATCAGGTGTTAGTCACAAGATTGTTGGCCCAGTTTGTTTACAATACAGTCCCATGTGTTGGTATTTGTGTTACTGTTAATGTCTCGGTTCTTCTGAGAGGCCTAATCTTTAAAAAAAAATATCTTGATATTACCCACAAAGTAATTATTACCTTCATAAGATATACAGGTACTATACATGTAGGTAGGCTATCCTCATGACAATCATAAGAATATAAAAATAACTTTGTACGGTCTATATTTTGAAATATTAAGCAGACACTTTCACACGCATGCAATAAAGCAAAGTTAGGTCACATATAGCTGTATTACTATCATGGCTTTGTATTAAAAGCTGTGCTATTGATTCTCAATATTTCAAACCCCACTGTACCAAACTCAACTGATTTCACTCAAAATCACTACTTTAGTGACAATTAATGACACCTAAAGAGCAGTAAAATACAATGTATTTAATTTACTGATGCTAGAAAGAAAATAGTAAGTCTGCTGTCAAACTTGCCGATCAACCACATCGACATGATTTTGTGCATTTTGGTATTGAAAGTGTTTTGACTATTCATGTGTGCTAATGCTGCCTATTAACACGTAGTGCAGTGCTAAAAGTCAAGACGTATTATCGTTGACTCTCTATGCTTTGCTGGAGTGAGTTAGGCTTGCTGTCGGACCTTTGGGGGTCTTGCAAATAATTCTTAAAGAGAAGGTTGAGTTCTGGGAAGAGGTGAAAATAATTTGTGAGCATTACTCATTCTTATTATGCAAGTGTGGAAGAAAATCAGTTAAGACATGTTCCTTGAAAAGCATGGCTCTTTAAACGCCTTCATATTCTAAATATGCATGTAACATCGTAAAAATCGGGGGCCGGCTTTTTACGCCACGTGTTCGCGTAGTCCCATATACATCTTTCTGTGCAAGTGTTTGTAACTTTACCAAGAATTGGCCACATTTCTTATCATTTTGATGATTCCAGAACCTTGCAGTACACACAAATTCTAATATGCTAGATGATCAACCTTTTCTGGTCGGTTCCACACCCTTTCTTTCACAATGCAATCGCATGACCGGAACTTAACTTCATCTTTAATACTAGAAGTGGAAACATGAGCACCCATAATAGTTTAACATCATTGTAAAATACTTGAATTCAATCAAAGGTTCCACTTTAGTTACAATTGGTGACATCTGAATGGCAGTAAAATACAACGTATCGTATAGTAAATTTTACTCACGGCCTTGTTGGAAAAAACAACAACTAAATATTAAATTTTGACTGCTGTCTCTCCTGGCAACTGTCTCAGTTTTATTTATTGTATGCACTTCTGTCTTACTGCGGATGCTGAATCTCCGTGCTCATACATGTAATATAAGGTGATAAACTGTTTACGGTCGATCTCGTATAGTACATGAGTAATTAAATGTCTATTGACACATTAAAGTTCAAACAAACATTATTGGGTGGAAATTATAAATAATAACACCTTGATTCAGCTAATAGTAATGCCACTCAAAAATAGCTTGGGTAGTCATTGACCATGTTAGCAAGTCAGCAAATGTTACGAAACAGGTCAACCAGGCCAACTTCCAGGTCAGCCCTCTGACGCGATGCGGGATCCCGCTTTGCCGGAGTAAAAATCTAGAACCAGAACCAGAACAGTTATTCAGATTTCAATCTGTTTAACTATTTTAAACGATTACCATCGTCATCATCGCCCCCTTCTGTTTCTCTTTCACCACCTCTCTCTCTCTCTCTCTCTCTCTCGATCGATCGATCCCTTCCCATCTTTATGTCTACGTCTGTCCCTCTGTCTGCCTGTGTGTGTGTGTCTTTCTCTCTCTCTCTCTCTCTCCCTCCCTACCCATCTATATATCTCTCTCTTTCTTTGTTCCTTCTCTTAAATAGCTAACACCCCAATCCAGGCAACTCGCTGTCTGACAATATGTACTACATGGGTTACATATACATATTCTATCTCACTCTCTCTCTTTCGCTGTCTCTCTTGATATATCTCTCTCTCGGTCTCTCTCTCTCTCTCTCTCTCTCTCTCTCTCTTCCGAGGCGGTAGTCATCTTGAAGATTCTTGAATTTTAGGCACGTATTAACGCTAAGTTGATCGGTATTGATGACCAATTTATAATAACAGTACGTAGTCGTCCAAGGAAATTAGGAGTAACTCGTGGATATGTAACTTAAATGAACTAACTGACCAGCTCCTTTTCTTCTGTCTTTCCTTCCATTTTGTTCATTCTTCTTTTTCGTCTCACTCTTCTTCATCTTTTTCTTCTTCTTCTTTTTTCTTTTTCTTCTTCTTCTTCTTCTTCTTCTTCTTCTTCTTCTTCTTCTTCTTCTTCCTCTTCTTCCTTAAGTTAAGACAAACAAATGCACCCTTGCTTTTATGATGATTTTCTAATCAGAGTTTGATATGGCGCATTGCTACCGATGTTGCTATATTCATAATTTTTCTTTACGCTTCGTAATGAAACAGGTCGAATAACGCTTCCCATCTTCTGCTTACAGTCATATTTATTTGACTTGCTTAAAAATTACAATAATAATAGACATTTGAGGATCAACATGGCGGCGCGATCGTAACCGCGCAATATAAAGACAGCGGGGCTTATGCGGAAGCGTCGCGTCGCGTTGACATTAGAATCAGATAATGTTAACTGTGTTGTCGAATTTGACCACCCTCAAAAGTGCGTTGACCTTTCAAAGTTTGTTACCATAGCGCCCTCATTTAAGGTCGACATTTGTTGAAACCTTATGACTAGACGATTAATTTGATATGCATATCGAAACGATTGGAGTATATTTGAATCTTGACCCCTGTTTGATCTTTGTCGACCCCGCCCGGAAATGCCCAGCATTTTCAAGGGGGCAGCCCAAGTAAAACATGTTTGGTATTCATCAGGGAACACAAATACAATTTCAAACCTTTGTTCCAAGAGTTTGGTCACGGTACCTACAGAATGATCAACTACTACATAAGATACTTTCAGATAATCGTCCAAGAAGGAAAACAGAAGAGCTCAGAATATTGGGACCTCCACCATGTCGTATTTGGGGATCGGTTTTGATTGAGGAGTCTATAAATGAAGAGACTGGAATGTTAACCATCAACCGGCAAACACATACTTCTTGCAATCTCGATTCTATACAATGTAACCGATTGGGAGTTGCTAAATTCTGCCAATTAAATACATCTATATTGGACTGGAAATAGAACTTGTATTAATTCTCTTCATTTATATACTCCTCATCCAAACCGATCCCCAACCACGGGAGAAGGTCCATGGCTGAATCATCTTTCCAATCGTATACTGTGGGAGCAGCCTTATGTATACGAAAAATATAATTGCCAGACTACTAGGTTTTACCTAGGATTATCTTGCAACTAATGACCAAAAACCAAACTTGACAAGGTAAATCCAGGGGAAAATGAAGGCAAACTTGTAGGATGATTCAAGGATCGGCTGAATAACATTTACATTGTTACATCAATCAATTAGATCGTTTCACATGCATAAGTGATTACACAAAATTTGGAAACAAATATATTCCTTGATAAAAGGTAATCCCCTAAGGTTTTTGCTTCATTACTTCAATCATCTCAAAATTTCTTTACATCGTAAACAACTGGTTTGATGGGTAAGGTATGTTATGATTCGTTATTTTGAAGTTACACCCTTTGACATGAAAAGAAAACCCTGGAAAACATAAAATCTATGGTGACACACTAAAACTTAAACTTAGGACCCTCTGTGCATCAAACAAATGTTATGATAAATTACAACTATCTTGAGTCGTGTTCTTATTAGATTATCAAAGGATTTCTGAATCAAAGGTATCAAATGATCGTCTATGTGTAGTACTAAATTATTTGAATGAATATTCCAGAAAATATATTAGATGTAAACTGTAACGATGAAATAGATGGAAACAACTAATCCTTTGTATATATATATATATATATATATGAAGAGCTTGATTCCAAAAGGAGCTAAATCCATATTTTATCAAAAACTGAGTTTTTTGTCTTAAAATAATGGTTTCCTACATGGGAACAAAATGCACTATATCGCATTCTAAAATTTCACCAGGAAGTATGAATTTTTTTTAGTTACAATATCATGTTTCATTCCAAAAGGAGCTAAATCCAAATTGGTTTCATTCCAAAAGGAGCTAAATCCACTTTGGGTTAATCAACTTTTTTGTTTCTCCTCTTTCCCTTCAGCCATGTACCTTTATGTTGTTATTTATGTTAAAGGTGTCGCCCTGGACCAATAATATATGATAAGAAAAAAATCTACCATTTATTTCTGATTTTGTTACTAAATTATTAAAATTTATGGATTTAGCTCCTTTTGGAATGAAACATGGATTTAGCTCCTTTTGGAATGAAACGGATTTAGCTCCTTTTGGAATGAAACTGTGATATATTGTTTACTTTCTTTGCAAAAAGGTAATTTTACATGTGATGTCACTGTTATTATTTAAAAGGAAAGGTTTGCAACTAAATTTAAATAAATTTCAGTGACTTTATTGAGAACATATTCTAAAATTTCACAAATTTTAGGTACAATATCATGTTTCATTCCAAAAGGAGCTAAATCCACGAAAAAAAAAATCTAAAAATTAATAAAAAATCAGAAACAACTTCTAGATTTTTTTTAAATCATATATTATTGGTCAAGGTTGACACCTTTAACATATATAACAGCATGAAGGTACATGGCTGAAGGGAAAGGGGAGAAATAAAAAAAAGGAGATTTACTCAGAATTACCTAAAGTGGATTTAGCTCCTTTTGAAATGAAACTCTTCATATATATATATATATATTATGTGTATAATTTTACTTTCTAGGGTCAAGGATGATCTGTGTTATCGCGCATGACGTACGTAATTTCACCCATAGCTTCCGTAATGTACAATTGTCTACACTCAAAACGACCCAGCCGCTCGTCTTTCAACATACTTCAGGAAATGTTATCATTTGTGGCACACTTGATAAATTACACCCGGAAGACGTTAATAAACTAAACAATTTTATGGACAACGTGAATCCTGCTCAGAGAAATCAGTTTCAAAACAAGGAAGTCTCGGCCCATACGGTAAGTATTAGGTAAATGTTCACCTCTCCTTAATCCCGTTAAACAAATATAAGAATACTCGCTAGCGTGAAGAATGAGACGCAAGAGTTCATGGGCGTGTTCGATCCTCGACTCATATCCATGTACTTGTTCAGTTACATGGCTATGCCGTGGGGTCAACGTCGAGTTGGTTCAGGAAGCAGAAGAAGGGAGTGCGTAATTTAGGTCGATCACCAGCCGATTACGAGCCCAGCTTGTCCCTAATAACAATTTTAATTATAAACACAATGGCAAACCATCTCGGAGATAATAAATACAAGCAAACTAATATACTAATAACATGCAAAACATATGCAACACTTTGTACTTATTTTGATATCTTTGATTTAATACATTTGGTAATTAGAATAGGCACCATCAACACATTGTACAACATTATTTCGCTCTAATTGGACCCAGAATACCGAGCTTTGTAAAACATTTCTATACTTCAACTATCACATTTCAAATTTATGAAAGTGTATATTTTGTTCGTTAAAAATAAACATTAGTTTTATGAAATATGAAATTCCCAATTTAAAGAATAACAGGCTAGCAGTATAAACACTGTGGAAAAATACAATTGTACCCCTCCCGACTAATCTTTTATATTTTAAGAAGTCACTGAGAAGTTACCATTTGTAACATCATTAAGCAACAGTTGCTTTTACGTTATATATATTTTTTTGTTTTGTTGTAAATGGTTACCTCAAGGTAGTAAGTGAAACAAATATTTAACAAAATCTTAAATTCTTCTTGATATTCTTGTATTAAACCCCAATGCAGATAAGATTTCGAGGAAGAGAAGAATCTGCAAATGGAAGCAACGGTATTGAGCAAGATGTTCAGACCAACCCTAACATCTTAGGTATAAGCAATTTGCGCAGACAATGATATACGTGACGCACACAAAAACACCAACACACACACATGCAAGCCCGCACGTTTCCACGCAAAAACAACACAAACACATGCAAGCACGCAAGTTTCCACGCAAAGAGAAATGCATGTGGTGAAGTGATAACAATATTAGCATTTTGATTATAATACACGGGACGTACATGGGCCTTGGCTTCGAAGGGAAGGGGGTATTTAAATTAACTCCAACCATTACACTAGACAATTGACCCATAACATCAAAGGTTGGTGATTTTTGTCCCGTTATCTAGGACCAAACGCTATCAGAACCTGCCTGTTCGCCATAACGTCGGCGGTGGATTTGGTTTTCACGCTAACGTATCAACATCGTTGTAAAATGTCATATTATACAAATATTGACTGCTCATGAGGATGCTGGTGGGAATTATCACTCCCAAGGTGGTGTTCTTACCGGCCCTTCTATCACCCCGAGGCGGAGCCGAGGGGGTGATAGAATGTCAGTATGAACACCGCCGAGGAAGTGATAATTTCCTCTACCATCCAATTACAAAGCAGTCCATATTTGTTTTAAATACCTCATCCGTTTCAAGATAGACGTAGTCATCAACAACCTTTACAATATCATCATCACATTTAAATAGGTCTATATGAATTTTTTGAACTTTACCACGAGAAAATACAACAACTTTAGTTTTAGCTGCGTTAACATGAATAAACCATTTTGAGCTAGAGCGCCGTGACAACACGTGTTGCGCGCTGGGGGAATCTTGAACGCTGTGTGTGTGTGTGTGTGTGTGTGTGTGCACAAGTCATGCAGGGGTTAGGAGTTCTATCACAGGATTTTGGAGTACTATCACAGGGTTTGATAGAACGACGCAATGATAGATCGAAATGCTCCTTGTCATGTGATATAGTCTAGACCAATCAGTGAATGACAATCTATGTATGAGGTATATACTATACAATATCATTTCTGATTCTAAAACACTGAAACCAATTAAACCCTTCGAAATGTATGTAAATTGAGCTTCCCATTTTATCATCTGATACACCTAAGAATTACGTAACTTCTTTTTCAATTATAGGCAAATCATCTATAAAACAATTACAATAAAGTACATGTTGAGAGTTTATGTTTTTGAAATAAATACGATTATAATTATTAGTATTAAGATATACGTTACTGCATTTAGATTAAGATGATGATTTATTTAATTATAAATTGAGGGTTGTTATATACGAATGCCAACGTCTTTATGTAAATAGAATTATGTAAGGAGTGGTGATGCATTAACAATATCATTCATATACACTAAGAATAGTAAGAAACCTAATAAAGAGCTTTGCAGGTACTCTGCACTAAACGGCGAAAATATGAAAACTTTTAGATTACAAAATTGTAAATTAATGTTTATATACCTCATGCAAAGATTCTTATTCACTGATTGGTCAAAACTGTATCGCATGACAAGGAGCACTCGATCTATCATTGCTTCAAAACGCCAAAACCCTGTGATAGTACGCCTAACCCCTCCGCGACTTTTTCACACACAAAGAGCGTTCGGGAACTCAAATGCCCTCTAGCGGCCAACTCTTTGTGTGACACAGCGCTCAAGCCATGCAATTTACGCAGAGCCGCAATGTACACAGTACAAGTGCTGCTTTTAAGTGGATCCCGCCATTTCCTCAGAAATTAAGAATTTCTTGAAATAATTTGATGATGTGTAAAGTGTATTTGTATAAGTTAACATGAACAAATTAATACGTACATACATTTTTGTTATACCTTCTGTAATAATATCTGTTATACCTTTCTTTATATTTCTATTGGAAATGGGCCATCCACCCAATGAGAGGAAATAAATAAATAAAAATAGATAAATAAATGAGCGGTCAATATTCGTATACGTTTACGCTAATAGTCTTCAAAACAAGACAGTAGAGTCCCTTTAATTCCATATGCTTTCAAGTTGCAAATTAATGTACGGTGATCCATGGTATCGAATGCCTTCGATAATTTTATAATAACACCTACAGTGTGTTTTTTGTTGCTGAGGGATTCAGTTATTTGGTCAAATAATAGTTTGAACAAAAACACCTTGTACCTTGTGCCCACACACTGCTTAGTCTGCTGTCAAAGACCCTATTATATATTTGGTGTATATTTAAAGGTAAAGACCAGTTATGGTCATGTGATTGCATTGTAAAATAAACGTTGTGGAATTGATCAGAAAAGGTTGATCATCTAGCATCTAGCATCTGCAAGGTTCTGGAATCATCAAAATTATCAGAAATTTGGCCCATTCTTCGTAAAGTTACAAGCACTATACACAGAAAGATGTGTATAGGACTAACCTATATCTCTCACAGACCATGAGAGAAACAAATTTACCAAATATATGAATTAGCAGGCGGTTTCCCGGCAAATTTTTTATCATCATGTATTAGTAAAAACATATCCTTTTACATGATTGGTAAGTAATGAGAGCTTCCATTTCATTTTTTGAACTTGGGGCGTTTCCAATACTGGTCTTTACCTTTAATAAATAATTTTGTTTGCACGAAACTTTTGCATGTTAGTAGTAAGCATTAAATACGTCGATTTCCAGTTTGCGGATGGATTCAAGAACCTCACATACATATAACACCTTTTTCGGCAATAAAAAAACAAAATATTCCGCAAGTATTTACAGTGTTACCGGGATACCACTTCTTGTTTTGTTAAACAAAAACATTGTTCATAACGTTTGGTAAATTCTGATAGATTAAATTGTCTGTATTTTTGTCATTTCTAGGACAAGTATAATTTTCTTTGACGGCACAAGCTCTAGTTCCCGCCCCCCCCCCCCACTCAGTGTTATTTAGGGTACGCATATGCGTGTTCCAAGCGACCCCTCTTTTTCAGCAAAAGTCCGGTGTGTAAAGTCAATACGGGTCGACCTTTTTCTTTTGTTACAAAAGGACACTTTGGAAACACGCATGGGGTTCGTCCGTTCTCGGAGTGGTGGGGGGGGGGCTCTAGTTACGACTAAAGTGATAACAAATTCGTATACATTGGCATAATAAACAACGAAGATGTGTCTATCTAATGAGTTCTAATGAATTGAATTCGCATACTCTTCTTGTTTTTTTTAAGGAAAACTTCCTCCAGCCAAGCCATCGAACAGAAACCCTCATAGGTATGTAAACATGAATCGTATATATATTTAGAGGTTATGGTCATGATAACAAGGTAAATGGGGAATTTGATATTGATTGATCAGGAGTGATAGATACTGGAAATGTTGTCATGAATTCTTTAGACAGTAATCGTTCTTGTAATGCTTTTAGAATGCGTTGTTTTTATTGCATTGTTAATTTTTCATGAATGATATGAACGAGATCTATAACGTTTCAGTTTATAACAGTTTATATCAGATATTGGAATGACAAAACTGGAAGGATTGACAAATTATGAATAAATTCATGATTATAATAAATACTGAGAACATGGAAATCAATAACTATAACTATGCCTTTGTTAAAATAAAAACAATGCTACTATAATACCAAAGAGCATGACTATTCTATTATACAATCGAAATGTTTTTTTTTATTACAAAAACAGAATGAGTTACTAAATTAAACTAATTTTATTGAAATCTAGATTTAACATTGATAATTGAATTGCAAAAACGTGAGTCATATGATACAGTTAAACATGCACATATAGAGTGTTTATCAAGAAAAAAAAAGGAATTAACTTTTAGTAAATGTCCATTGTTTATACTTTGACTTTACACTTTATTTTTTGTTAAAAAGTAACTAATATTTTGTCTAATGATATACTATTTATAATTCTGCATAACCATGTGTGTTTTGAACATGATATTCTTACTGCAGACTCATGCAGGGGTTCCTACAAACAAAGGAATTGTCGTTACCCCCTTTTACATTCAATTAGGTCTAATACCAATGTTATGCCGCACTCTTTGAAAACCATTGTCGCCCACAGGATTAAATAGATATATGTGATTTCTCGTCGATTTGATACCTTTGGCAATTAATGTAACATGCAATATTTTGGCAAACCTTTTTATCAGACAGTCATTTTACCTTATACCCTTACGATGTCATTTTCTTTTAATATTGCATTTATTTTTTAAAGATCAAACATCGAACGAGCCGAACCTGTCGGCTACCAAGCAGGTCATTCTCATAAGAGAGAGTTACGCGATGGAGACAAGAACACCCAGTCATTGCACCACAGTCCTTCTCAACCACAAGAAAGCACCCGGGCACAGCTCAATATCAATAGAACCGACGTAGAGATAAAGAAATTCGAACCAGAGAAAGAGAAATTAGAGATAGAGAAAGAAAAAGAGAATTTAAAACTAGAGAAAGAGAGATTTGAACTATTGAAAGAGAAAGAGAAACAAGAGAAAGAGAACGAGAAAGAGAAATTTAAACTAGAGAAAGATAGATTTGAACTAGTGAAGGAGAAAGACAAATTTAAACTAGTGAAAGAGAGCTTTGATCTAGAGAAAGGGAAATGTAAATTAAACAAAGATAAAGATATATTTGAACTACACAAAGAGAGATTTGATGTAGAGAAAGAGAAAGACAAACTTGAAAAGAAGAAAGAGACATTTGAACTAGAAAAAATGAAATTCGATCCAGAAAACGAGAAAGAGAAACTTAAGCAAGACAAAGAGATATTTGACCTAGAAAAAAAGAGACTTGAACTTGAAAAAGAGATATTCAAACTAAAGACAGAAAAATATAAACTGGAGAAAGAGAAAACAAACACGGTGTGTAAAATTGATTTAATCGCGGCTAGTGACGTTTGAACAATATAAAAACAATTGATCAGAGAATTAATATTCATTCGATAGTCTGAATTCTACTTAAACAATACAACGAGATACAATACGAGTTCAGAAGTGTAGAACGTTGACAAATAGATAACTAGACTTGAAATCGTCACTTAGATGAATTAGGTGATACGTATTCTAATTGACATAATGAAGAACGCATGTTCACGATTTCATCTAATGAAATGAAATGCTCCTCCCATCATGGTCTATCCATATGTCAAGTTTTAACTGTGTAGAATATTAATCATTATGGATCTATGGAAGTTATACTGAGACAATATGACCATTTACCATGTGCAATAACATGTTACACCTTTGACCCTAATTGACATAATGGAGAATGCATTTGTTTGCATTGACGAATATCGTCATTGCCTTGTTTATTTTTAGTTCAGATTCTGCCCCACTAATATTTTTCGTCAGGAAATCGCATACGTTTGTTATCATTTTTAATGCCCTTTCCTCACGTTCATTTTCTTTCATATTTCATAGGCATAGTCTCTAGCATTTCATAACGGTCATTTCATTCTTCGATTTTCGAAATCACCCATGCATACCATACAGGTGCCATTTTTCCCGTTTTTGGTACGTTTTAAGGCCTTTTTTCTTCCTTCATATCTCCACTATCCTAGATCCTACAGAGTTCCAATAATTTTCCCTAAATAGTGCAAGATATGTTTTTTCATCTGCAACACATAACCTGACCTTCAAAATGCCATCTTCGTACAGGAAATTCAAATCCGAATCTCTAACATTTTGGGAAAATGGACCCGTAACAATCTAAAAATGCCATAACTTTCTCATACCATGTCAGTTTCGTCTGAATTTCTTGCAGTATCTTTATCCCATTATTGCACAAAGCGATGCTGAATTCAACGCTCCAATAAATATGCAACAAAATCAATACCGCCCTCTAAGTTTTGGGAATTGGATTTCTTTCTATGGCCGTACGTATATGTACTAATTCTTCCCATTGCGACCACACCAATCCCTTGTTTTTCAAAACTAAAAACTCTAAAAGCTGATAATATAAATATACTACAAAACAATAGAACGAAAGGGGTGTTTTTAGGGGGGTGGGGGTGTGCCCCCTCAGAAGTTAAAGATTTGTGTTAAAATTGATGGATAGATGGCTTGATTTGGGGCATACTTTTTGCCAAATTAAAAAAAAAAAAAACAGTAGAATGCAGACGGTGTCTGAGGGGGTTTGTGTGTGCCCTCCTCAGAAGTTGAAGATTTTTGTTCAAATTGATGGATAGATGGCTTGATTTGGGCCATACTTTTTGCCAAATTTAAAAAGAAAACAGTCTTAAGTTCAACTAACAAGGAACAAGAACGCAGGGAGTGTCTGAGGGGGGAAGTGCCCCCTCAGAAGTTCAAGATTTTTGTTTAAATTGATGGATAGATGGCTTGATTTTGGGCTTATTTTTTGCCAAATTAAAAATAAAACAATCTTAAGTTCAACTAACAGGAACAAGAACGCAACGGGGGGGGGGGGGGGTTAGATAGATGAATTTGTCGTTTCCATTATCAGCCATAAAGTTTGGAAGATACAAGGGATTAATTTGATTTTTTTCAGTTGGTGAAAGGATTTTCATCGTAAACCACTGTTTGAATTTCCGGTAATGTGAATGTAATATTAATGACGCTTCTAGTTATATTAATAAAATCTGATCGCCTGATTTGGCTTGATTTTTCTCAAAACAGAGAGAAAGAGAGGAAGAAAGACAAAAAAAAAGAAGATTTTAACCCCGAATCATTGGGGGGGGGGGATATTTCGCCACCTGAAAATTCGTGAGGGGGGGACGTGTCCCCCCGTCCCCCCCCCCCCAGGATTGACGCCCATGTTATTGATCCTGTCGTGTGTAATTATACTGTATTCATGTTCGCGTGTACAGTGACTGTACATTCAACCATGATGTGTAATCGTCCATGACCTAGCATTGTTTATACATCCATGAATGAACCTGCATTCATTAAGCAGATTTATTAGATTGAATGTATTATTACCAACGCTCCTTCTCTCCCCTTTCATTTTCTTCTCTGCAAATCCCTTTTTTAATTTGTGTAATTGTTGTTTTTGTAAGTTGAGGGTTGCGGGCACGCCAAGCTACTTTGCTTAGATGTAGCCCTCCTGCTTTTAATGTATATTGATTATGCATTCAATATATTAGTTTAATTTCGTTTATTATCTGTAAGAAATGATTTACTCTTAAAATAATGTATCAAACCATAATATGTTTATGAAAATATATGATGGAGAAAAAAATGCAGAAACCAATAAATCAAATCAAATTAAATCGTCTTACGCAGTGGCCATTTTCGCGAATTCCAATGTTCGGAGTGCGTTGACTTCTTCACGAGCAGTCAGTTGGTATACTGGCAGTGTTGATTTAAATCGACGCTCTTAGTGAACTACATTCTGTTTCACTAGGTGAGACGTATATTCGTATCAACCCTTGATTCTGTGAAGATTTGTTTTTATTATTTGTTATTTATTTATTCTTCCTCAAATTTGTTCGCACGATAGATCAAGACTTGTTAAAGCCATTGGCCAGAATTCACAAAGGAGGTTTAAATTCAACCCACGGTTTTTATAATCCATGGGTTATTTAGCCCGGGCCGAATCTAACCCGCGGTTTGAACCTTGCTGGGTATTCAGAAAGCGAGGTTTAAATAACACATGGTCTAAATCTAACCCATGGTTTTAACGCGTGTTAAACCGTGGGTTAGATTTAGACCATGGTCTAAAAGAACAACAAAATGAACTTTTCATGCTCAGGATTTAAGCATTGAACTGGGCAAATATTTGACGCTGCTTAAATTGTTGAATATTGAAAGGAAAATATCAACATGGGTCCACATACATCAAATAGTACGCCCCCCTTTTAAAATTGTAGACAGTATATTATATGTTATTACAGATTTTATCTCACTTGTTATGGCATCGCGTGATCCTTTTCGTTAAGTGTATGTTTGCTTTGAAAATATGACACTCTACAAACATATGGAGCAAGCAGTGGATATTAATTGTTATGGCATCGCATGATGGGGTGTATTAAGTTTATAAATGATGTTTGCTAAGGAAACATTATTTAGTTTTTGTATGCATTTTAACAAAATTGCCTAGCTGACATTTTCTATGCTGAATCCATTGTCATAAAATGATATTAACAAATACACAAAATATATATACCGGTACAAAGGCTGTGATTTTACATTACTATACCTACTTTAGAATTGGGAAGGCTTCCCTTATCACATTGATCGGACGAATTATGTTTTCATATTTTTATTCAAAGGTATCAAATATTTGGCGCTGATTATTTTGTTGCATATTTGAAGGAAAATATTAAAATGGGTCCATATTGAAGGGATAGTTGAGATCTGTTGCAGAGGACGCTACACACAACAAGTTTGTGTGAGATAAGGCCAAACAAAACAATTTTTTGGTTGTCCCCGACCGCCCTCTCGTCATTTTCGGGCCGCTCGTATTTTTTTCTTCTATTTTTTGTTGTTGTTGTTGGGGGGGGGGGAGCAATCTTAAGTGCCAAACATACCATCTTATGCATTTTCAGGTACTAAAAGAGCACTAGAAATTATTTTTTCCCCGAAAATTTGAAAATAGACCTATCGAATTTTTGTTCCTTTGGGGGGGGGGGGGATAAGGTCACTTTTTGTGGTCACCCATTAGCACAATTTATTTGTTTGTATTATTATTATCTAAAATAAAAATAAAAATGAGGGGTGGTGGTTCTTACATAACACACAAACAAAATTTGAGGGGGGGGTCGACCTCCGAACCCTCCCACCCCCCCCCCCCCCGCACCTGCTTACGCGCCTGGTGGAGTCTTATATGTAATCTTGTATACGCCATCATATTTCCTGCTAATGAATTACGCGAAACTATGTTTTTTTGTGCAATGACCTTACAAAGTTTACTAGTAGTACTGACAAGTGCAGGTGTTCGGTATTAACATTTAATGAGAAAATCTCCTCATATAAAAGAATTAGTAAATATTGTAATCCATGAAAAATGTATAAGAATTCAAAGATAATAATATGTCGTCGTTACTAACATTCAATACAATAAAAACATGTATATTAATGTTGGTAATAGTGATAATGATAATGATAATGATCAAAGTCATGATGAACATTCTAAATTTCAAACAAACTTATATGAAAGGTTGGAGAAGAGAAATAAAAAATGGATTGAATTGGAGGGATGAGAGACAAAAGAAAGAACACAAAAATGTATGTCAACTCAATGTTTTTATTTTGCTAATGCCATTTAACATGCATATGTGTCTGTAGTATGAAACCTGTTTAAATTAATCAAAAAGGATTGACGTATACTAAATGTGACCAATGGCTTCCCATCATGTGTGCTGGTATTCCCTCCCAAATGTAGGATGATCCGTAAAAAGATTTCTTTGGCTGCCAATGCAACATTTTTTTCTTCTTAAAGAGTTACCTTTCTATAATGAACTGGAATTTTCCATTAATCCATAGTCAAACAATGTCTATTGTAAAGCAAACACCACAATATTGGATACCTCTTGTGATCTATTCTACCATTGTAATGTTATGGTCTTAATATTACTCAATTATTATGACGTCGTATTATATTGCACAATACAGCTTGGAAACTGGGCGTTCTTTAAAAGCGTTCTGAGTCCACATTTTTAAAGCTAGATTCTATAAATATTGATGATTTCTAAACAAATATTCGTCATATTATGAATCTCCGTCAAATTTTGTTCTACATGTCTCTTTTTTCTTCTTCAATTTTAAGCCCGGTTTGGTTAGAGGAGACCTTTAACAAAACAAAAAAAATGACTGATATAGATTATGCAGGTAACGGCACCCTACTACAGAGCTTAAACATTAAGGCATTGGCACCAGGGCAATTTCAAGCGTTAAAGAATGAAATTCAAAAATACTTGTTCCAATTTGAATTATTTTTTTTACGAACACGACAATAAATACCGACAAATTAATAGTCCTATCAACCATTCACCAATTTTATAAAATGTAAAATTGTATGTACCTGTACCTATCCATCTATGAATTTATGAGTTTTAACAGGTCTACACGGTGGTACAAAGGAGTAATTTGAATTGTTTTTTATTAATACATGTATCGCCGAAGCAGACACATTATTATGATAATAATATTGATCATAATTACGCAAAGTAAGTGTGTAAGTGTAAGGGAATTATAACTAATACGGAGTCAATGGTTTACGCAATAATACAATCACGACTCAACGGCGGAGTAGCAACACTAGCTACGCTCCCGAATAACCACTAAATTCTACGTTAATACGCATCAAGTATAAAATGGACTCCAACAAGAACAAGCGGAAGGAAACTCCAGGATATAATCTGCGAAATGCTAATGTCAATAAGTCTAACAATGGAGGTAAAAACCGAGAAGATACCACCTCAAATTCATCAGAAAATGGCGCCGTATCGCCTCGCAGCGGTATGGACAACAGTGGTGTTAATCGCGCCGGGCGACCGGCAGGGCTAGATTCAAGCCCGTCGCTCGATTCTTCGGACATAATCGACACAAGCTCTAACCTGAATGGGATCAGCGAACACAGTCAATGTGCACAATCGCCGGTACATCTTCCATCCACTCAACTGCCCAGCGAACTGTATACATTCATGACAGAAATGAAACGAATGTTCGGTGAACTGGCATCACAAGTACAATAAACTCGATCGTGTTGTTAATGATATTTCAGCGGTAAAACATGATCTTGAGGTGACAAAAAGAACTGTATCAGATATGGAAGCGAGCCTCACTACAACATCCGATCGACTAATTTCAATCAAAAAGGAAGATTTGCCTCGATTGCGAGCCCAACTGGAGAAAAAACTCGACGAACTCGAGGTCCAAGTCACACTTGCGGAGATGCATAATCGGAAACAGAACTTGCTCGTATACGGTGTGCCTGTTCCAGCCAATCCAAACGAAAACGTGATCGAAACGATTCAGCGAGTCTTCTCCATGCAGCTGAACATATCCAGAGAGGAAGCTTCAAGCATTCCCGTGGTCAACGCGCACCGTCTTCCTCAGCCCCGGTGTGAACATGGTGAAGGTTCTCAGTTCCAGCCCCAGCGATCTCAACCACCTGCCATCATCATCAGATTCGCCCGCATGATGGACCGAGATCGGCTACTTCATTCCTACGAGCATCGACCTCGCCGACAACCAGGACCCCCAGGCAGTGATGCAAACGACCCTTCTTCGCAGTTTAGCTACATCAGCATCCGTACCGATCTTCCTCCCAAGATGAAGCGAGAGAGGGGGGGATAGGCATCAGTGGCATACGACCTGAGAAAAACAAAAACCTATCAACGAGGATCAAAGTTGTCGGAACTAAAGTTCTGTTACAAACCAGGAAGGCAGTCAGAAATGGAGGTGCACAGAACCAATGGATCTTCTGGTCAGGTCAGTGATTACAACGGGTTAACCTCATAGAATAACTCTTGATAAAGAAGACAATTTCAAACAATTCAATTCATGATTATGGCCGTAACATTTTCTTTTGTCGAGGCTGATTTTACCTGAAATTTATAAGTTCATAATTTCAAGAAACAGAACTAGTCTATATAATTATATAGGCAATTATGCATACATGACCACCTAGTCAAAATTGCTGAAGTCTAAAGTTTGTAATTGGACACGAATATTAACACCATGAACATTAATATTAAATCTACTTGTTTTCTAGTATCATCACTCGTGAGATACTACATGTACACTATCCCTACCGGTCTATAGGATGAAGAGTATCGTTTTGAATTGGTGTTATTCTTTGCTTATGTCTACTTGTTTTCTAGTATCATCACTCGTGAGATACTACACGGACACTATCCCTACCGGTCTGTAGGATGAAGAGTATCGTTTTGAATTGGTGTTATTCATTGTTTTTGTCTGCTTCATTATATTTTATATTGATTTCATATAAATCAAAAATAAGAAATTAAAAAATGCAAAATAAGTACATGGTTGGCTTTCTGTACTTATGTCATGATTTTGTTGAAACATCTTTATTATAATCACTGTTATTCCATATTTTAATGTTATAGCGAGGGCATAATTAAAAAAATAATTATTCTGTTTGAAAGAATCCCTTCTGATATACTCTGTTATGACTATAATCCCTTTAAGGATCCAGGGATAATGGTTATTGGTTCAAATAAGCATGACAAGAATACATGCACAGTGTTATTTGCAGTTTTCACTTATTTTTTAGTCATCAAATATATTATGACGTTTCTGTACAAATGCATAACAGTGATAATACCAAGACACTAATTTGATTTGATTGTTAAATTTATCTTGTACCTTTATGCAAATGTATTTTGATAACAATTGTGTTTATTGTGGCCTTTTTCTGATTCCGGTACCTGTACGATGTCCAGTTCGTACTTTCAATGTTATTGTATGAATGAACACATACAAGACTAGTGACCCCCTATTCAATTTTGTATTTGAAATCCCCTGCGACCCACATCCAGGTTGTATAGTAGCTGTGTAACCATTCTTTCTTGGGCAAGCCTTTCCTGTATGCTAATACGCAGATAATGTGAAAGTGGGACTTTACGTTGAACCCTTCTTTATTTGTTTGTGTTCATAAAATAATGCTCTTTTATTCGATTTTGAGTTTAGGGTTGTAAGTTCGGGGCAGCGCGGCGTTTGGAGGGCATGATGCTTTGGGGTGACGAGCATTGTTCACAAACAATGTTCGTCAGCCCAATGCGATGTGTTTTTTCCGAACGTGGCGCTTCCAGTGTTATTGTATGAATGAGCACACGCAAGTAACCCCTCATTTTATTTGTTTTGACCCACATTTAGGTTGTATAGCTGTGTATTATACACATCTTTCTTGGGCACGCCTTTCTTTTTTCTTTCTGTCCGTTGCTTGTTAAATTGAGTATAAATGTGTACCATTTAAACGTGTAGATCTTATTAAAAAAAAAAAAAAAAAAAAAAAAAAAACACGCACAGGATGAATAATGACTGCTTATTTTATGTTCTCTTGAATATGTAATAACACTTTGAAATCGCTTCATTCATATAAGTATTATTTGTATCTTTTGTAAGACGTAATCAGGTTATTTTCAAACATGATTTTGTTCATTGAAGGTTTATGTCCAATCTTGTCATTTTTGTATTTGCACTGATGTGTGTTTAGATTTACTTATAATAGTTATAATTAATCGGGAGTCTTGCTTGAGGACACCGCGGTCATGATACTTGTTGATAATTTTCTCAATATTGTAATTATGTATTTTTTATTTTTGGATATAGAATTATGTTTTTTGATATTCTCACTTTTTTGTCACTGCACGCTCACCCTTCACTCCTTCACTCTTGCGCGCTCCATGTTAATATGTCACTCAAATTAACTGAATCCTGATGTTTTAATAGATGACCAAAATTTAATTGAACACCATAGTGAATATTATACGATAAATGAATTTAATAAGAAGATTGATTTCGATTTTAATAACATTCATGATCAATCTACCTTAAGACCAACTAATAACATTAGTAATCAATTTAGTCTATTTCATATGAATGCTCGAAGTTTGAATAAAAATTTTCTTCCTTTTGAAATATTAATGGACTCTATTAATAATTTTCCCTTTTCGGCCATTGGCATCATAGAAACGTGGTTACATGAAAATTCACCCGAAATGTTTAATCTTTATAATTATGAAATGATACGTAAAGACCGTAAGAATGGTAGAGGAGGAGGTGTTGCCATATACATAAATAATACATTTATTTTCAAAATTCGAACTGATATAGAAATTGAAGGTTCCGAAAGTTTATTTATAGAAGTTAGTATGAGTAAAAATAAAAATATGATAATAGGAACTATTTATAGACCACCAACTAGTGATGGACATACTTTCATAAATCAAATAGATTCCGTTTTGAATAAGATATCGCAGGAAAATAAACATATATATTTAATGGGTGATTATAATTTAGACTTAGTTAATAAAACAAACAATAATATATTGCAATTTTGTAATACTATGTTATTATATTCTTGTTATCCCCATATTTCTAAACCTACTAGAATTGATAATGTAACAATAAGTGAAACATTAATTGATAATATATTCTCAAATGTCATACATGCAGAACATTTAAATGGTATTCTGTACTCAGATATATCAGATCATCTACCTATTTTTGTTATATGCTATAATGTCATTAGTGAGAAAACTAGGAAAAATATTTTCGTTAAAAAGAGGAAAGAAACAGAACAAACTATTGATTCTTTAATTTCTGATTTGTCCAAAGAACAATGGCGCGAGATATTCTCGGTTGAAGATGCTAATTTATCATATCAAAACTTTTTGCATAAACTCTCTTTTTATATAGATAAGAATATGCCATTTATTAAAAAAAAAGATAATATAAGTATAAAACAGCCATGGATTACTCGGGGGTTAATGAAATCAATTTTAACTCGCAATCGTTTGTATAAAATATCATTGCGTAAACCAACTGCTCAGAATAAAGATAGATATAAACATTATAGAAATAGATTAACAACTTTAATTCGTGTATCACGTAAACGGTATTATTCAAATAAAATAGAATCTAATCAAGGGAATGTAAAGGTATTATGGCAAACAATTAATGATCTCTTAAAAACTAAAAAGAAAGTATGCTCTGATATGATAGTTGAAAGTGGTAATGAAATCACGGACCCTCATTCAATTGCTACTGCTTTCAATAACTATTTTGTTAGTATAGGTCCACGTTTAGCCTCGACAATACACTCAAATGAAAACTTTAAGGATTATTTATTTGATGCTAATGAAAATTCATTATTTTTTATTCCAGTGAATGAAAATGAAATATTAGAGATAGTTTGATCGTTTAAGATGAGTAGATCATGCGGTTATGATGGAATAAGTGTGCATTTATTAAAGAAAATTATTTATTATTTGGCCTCTCCCCTAGTTCATATTTGTAATTTATCACTATCGACAGGCATTTTCCCGGACTCCTTAAAGATAGCCAAAGTGATTCCTATTCATAAAAAAAGATGATTTAACTCAAATAAAAAATTATCGCCCTATCTCGCTATTGCCGGTCATTTCCAAGATTTAAAAAAAAAAATGTTTATAAACGCCTTTATTCTTTTTTACAAGAAAATAATCCTCTTATTTGCAATCAGTTTGGATTCCGAAAAAGTTTTTCTACTGATTATGCTTTGATACAATCTTGTGATAAAATAACTCAAACACTTAATAATAAGGAACATATAATTGGGGTTTTATGGACCTGTCAAAAGCTTTTGACACCATGAATCATAACATTTTGTTGCAAAAACTTACTCATTATGGTATACTAGGCACAGCCTTAAACTTGTTTAAGAATTATTTAGTTAATCGAAAGCAATTTGTTTCATTTCAGTCAGTTAATTCCCCTAACTTAAATGTGTTATGTGGTGTTCCACAAGGATCAATTTTAGGCCCCCTTCTTTTTCTTATTTATATTAATGACATAGTAAAGTCATCACCACTTCTTACTTACGTGCTTTTCGCAGATGACACCAACATATTTTATTCTCATAAATGCTTGAATACTCTAATTTATACTCTCAATAATGAATTAGTTATAATCTCAACATGGTTTAAATGCAATAAATTTTCACTTAATTTAGATAAAAACATGTTTTATAAATTTTTGTGCTTCCCAAACACACTTTGATCAGGTTATAAACATTGTTATTGATGATATTTCTATAGTTGAAAGGAAATCGACAAAATTTTTAGGTATAACTTTGGATTCAAAGCTTACTTGGAATAATCATGTAAATAATATTACATCATCAATTTCAAGGGCAGTTGGGGTAATTGGTAAAATGAGGGATCTTGTACCCGAGAAAATACTTTATACATTATATAATGCATTAGTGTTACCTTTTTTTACATACTGGGGGAACTGTAGTATAACTAAGACTAATATAATTTTTCTCTTGCAAAAAAGAGCACTTAGGATTTGTACTCGTTCTAATTACTTAGCTCATACAAATCCGTTATTTTATAGATTAAACATTTTAAAAGTGAGTGATTTGCACTTATATCAAACAGCAATCTGTATGTTTAAATACACACAAAATTCACTTCCTCTTTTTCATGACGTATTTATTCCTAATTCCCATGTTCACTCATATCCAATGCGTAATTGTACTGATTTTCATTTACACAATCCTAAAACTTTGTTAGCGCTTAAGTCCATAAGATATCACGGTCCAGACATTTGGAATGCACTCCCTAGACATATTAAACAGTGTACATCTCTCTATTCATTTAAAGCTACACTAAAAAAAACACTATTTCACAATATAATGTATAAAGGTTTAATAAATTAAAAATAAAAAAAAATAAAAAATAAAATAAAAAAAGCGTTTTTTCTAAAAACTTTAGAAACTACATTAAATTTTGGTCTGACGTTACATAGTAATACTGATGATTCAACATTTTGGCACTTGAGGACACTTGCACACACACGCACCACTTGCACCCTTTTTTTTGTTTAGTTTCTCTCTTATCTCTGTCATTAACGTATAATTAGTAGCCATATAAATATGAGATTCATATGCTAATTCTATAATTATTTACATTGAATACTACTGTCTATATTCACATTTAATTGTAATATATATCATTTGAGTATCATGGCCCCCTCTTCTTGTTAATTTGCCAATATTTCACATCTCATTTTTATTTTAGCTCGGTTGACCGTCTACTCAAGCTTTTGCTTATAACGGCGACCTTCTGCTTTCTTTTTTTATACACGCAATGGCCCAACGTATAAGTTTACTCTTACTCATGTATTATACATTTGTTTCTATATTTTGTATATTGTTTGCATATCTTATGTTTTATATAATTATCCATATTTGTTGTATAACTGATTTGTTTGATTGCAGAAAATAAAGTCTTTGAAATGAAATGAAATGAAATCAACTTGGAACAGTATAAACGAGTATAAACTGCCATTATTATGTCTGATGAAAAAGTGTATGCTGATATGTGAGCGTGTGCGCGCGTACGAGCTCGCGTTTGTGTGTGTTTATGTGTATATCAGTAAACATAACTGTTTAATATCTTGAGAAAGGAAGAGTCATCAACATTTTACGAAAAATAGGGTAGGAAAATGTGAATCATCAATAATAAAATTAAAACTGTAGGAATGTTATTATTCATCGCATAATCTGTTTTCGTTAGGTTTTTGCTTGTTTTGAAAATATGACGTTATTTCAAAACATGAATCAAGCAGTTCATATGATAGATATCATTTTAGTTTTCATGGCATCGAATGATGGAATTTATTGTGTGTATAAAAGATGTCTGCTAACATTTGTATAACACTATTATGTTATCTATATATATGGATATCAATAAAAAAAAATTACCTAATAAGTTTGTTTTGTGTCGTTAAGTCCATCGAGGCTATAGGAAAGAAAATATTGTTTGAATGAGATACATAAATCATTGTAAAATCACGAATATCTGATTAAAGAATTATTTATTACATGATTGTTTTAAAGTATCAAATTTTAAATCAAAGACATCAAATATTTGACGCTGACTTTTATTGCTGCGTAATAAAAGGAAAATATACAAATTAGGCAAACAGTACGCCCCCTTTTCCTAAAAATACTAAAGTGCGATCATTGTAAAGTGGTCATAATACTACGGACAAGATAAGGAACAAAATGATGTTGATTCTTTTGTCACGACAATTATTTCAAAAAATCCGACCCTAAGGCTGTGACTAGTAAAAATACAAATGAAAATTATTTACATTTTGGAAGGTTGCACTGCATACGATTTATTTAAATTATTGTATAGGAGACTATGCAAATAATGCCATCGTCTTAAAGCTAACTGTCAACATGTTCGTGCCTCAAATTTCAAATGATGATCCAACAGTTTTTTAGAAGAAGTTTAATCCAGATTACATTCATTCTGCAATTAAATATTGCTTCGCCACTTCTCATCTTTATTTGTGTGTTTTTTTTTTATTAATTTATTGTATTTATAATTAATATTTTAATTTTATTTTATTAGTTATGTGTTAAGGGGCAAAAGGCGGAAGCCCAGGTTACCTTCCATACGGAAAACGTAAGGTTTTCAACCTTCGTATGCAATTGTAACTATTAATGAATCACTGTAATGCAATACAATATATGCACTCAACATGCAGCTCAAGGGCTGACATTATTGAGTTTACATAACAAAAAATACACAACAAATATATCAAACATAACTAGCCAACTTAGTACCAAAAGTATCATTAGTATTAATCACTTTTTTTTTATTTAGATACTGCCACCCATCTTTATTTGAAGACCTCGGTTCAATAAGTCTTACATCCAAGTTCTAAGAAAAAAACATTTTTTCACTTTCATAGTAAGCAATATCAGTTTGGAATGATACTCTTGCTGATTAAAATGATTGTATGATACAAGCCCGCTCAAATTGTTTTCATGAATTTATGTTTCGTTAATTTTTGTGGATGTATTACCTTTTGAAACCAAAATTGGATATAGGACTTTTTGGAACCAGAATCTTGTATACTGTATGCAAGTTACGATGCACGAACTGAATTGATTTATTACATTTCGGAACCGAACTGATCTTTAAATGCCAATTGGTTTACTTTTTGGGGAAATTAAGCTTTTTCGAAGTGTCAGTGTATGTGGCTACTGGAAATTAGATGTTGGCATTAATAAAGAAAAACACACACACAAAACACACAAAATGTTGATAATAAATTGATGGGACCGAGCTCTTCAATAACGAAGAAATTGCAAGTATATGTTTTAATGGAGTATTACTCCATAATTGGGAGCGCCAGGAGTGTCACGTATGACGACATGAGCGCTATACAAGAACCCACTGTTATTGTTATTATTATTTAAAATAGAATACCCCTCCCACTCAACCTGTACATATAAGCTTGCAAAATCGACACCCCTCCCCCTGCTGATCACATAAGGTACATTATATTTGTATTTCTGTCCATTAATTTGTAGAGAAAGAGTATTCTTCTTTTCATAACAAATTATATGTTTCATCATGATAATTTGATATTAGTACAATAAAGTATTATCATTATATATCCTTTTTACATTGCCTTAGGCCATATACATTCATGTAGAAACGTCTAATTTAGAATGAAAATGAAATACCTGTCTCATAATTTACATTCCTTATTACGTAATACGTGTGAAAAACTATTATTGAAATGATAACTTTTAAATTTGACAACGTCAATTACCCTAGTGGTTCATATAAATATATAAATATATTTTTGGGGTGGGGAGAGTCATTGCTTATGTCAAGAGGGAAGCAATTTATGAGTACGATGACAAAAACAAATCTCCAAAATTCTCAGCACCATTACAATTGTCTATAATAATGCTATTTTTTAAACTCCATAATTATGATTATGCAGGTTCTTAAATTGATGAAAAATGCATAGTAATATATTACTTGATTATAACCGTTAAAGTCTTTACAATTTGGTTTGCTTTTATAATTTCCCTTAAAATGTTTCCATACTTCATTACGTTTCATGTTCATGATTGTTTGGCACCATGCCAATAACACATTTGTATTGTGTACTACCAGGTGTTATGAACATGGGTTTTAAATGCTCACTTCTTATTGTTCAAGTCTTGTTTGGCCATTAATCTTTAATACAAAATTACACATATTCGATTCATCTTTATTCAACGATATAAAAGAAAATAGTGCAATGCAATAAAACATATTGACATAATCATACACATGTATAAAATTAACATATCGTTAGGGGCAACCAAACAAGATCAAGATCTTGTGGACTGGTGCTTCTATGACAAAATTAACAAATTATATAAAGTAAAATATTAATTATAATCACAAGCGGAAACATCCAACACACACACACACTCACCTAAGAGAAGAGAAGGAGAAAGAGAGATTACATGTACAGTATACATATATGAGGTTAACTTATGAAAAAGATATATGGAAATCAAGAAGTATATTTATGAATAAAGTGAATTTTAAGTAAGACTTTGAAGGAGGAGGCTGTCGAACATGGACGAATAATTGTTATTAAAATGTTGTGGTCCTACATGTTTAAAATAATTATACATTTGCTTATTAGAAGTTAATTGAAGGTGAAATTGGGAAGCTGAACGTGTGTAATACTGATGAAAATCATTATTAAAGTTAAACAAATTAATTATATTGGCTGGGGCCATTTTATGTTCAACATAATACATCAGTACTGCGACTTGAAATTCATATATATGATAAATATTAAGTGTTTTTAATTTAAAAAAGAGGGGGCGAGATGGCGCTAAATAAGGTGACTTTTAACAAATGCGTAAGGATTTTTCGTAAGTTCGTGAAATGGTTCTAATTTGCTTTTCCCAACGTTGGCCCAGGTAATGTTACAATAATGGATACAAGGGAGTATAAGTGAATTATATAGCTTGAATAAATGTTTTTGGGGTAGAAAAAAGCGCAATTTACAGATAATTCCGATTTTTTTTAGAAATCTGTTTTAGTATTTACATACGATGGTTTTGAAAAGTAAGTTGATTGTCAAATAAAACTCCAAGATATTTCACGGAGTCAGAAAAATTCAAGTATACATCATTAATTTTCACTTTGATTGTATGGGGAAGAAACTTAATATTAGGTTTAGAGAAATACAAAATACATGTTTTGTCATGATTAATTACTAACTTATTGTAATCAAACCAGTCAACTATTTTGCCTAACTTTTCATTGGTCTTATGTAGGAGCGTATTAAAGTCTTTATGTGAGGAAAATATATTGGTATCATCAGCAAATTAAAACAAATGAGAAAATGAAGTAACATTACACAAATCATTAATATACAGCAAAAATAGAAAGGGACCGAGTATGGATTCCTGCGGAATTCCGCATTCAACCTTGGAAAGAGATGGATAAAAATTATTATACCTTGCATATAGGGACCTATTCTGTAAATAACTATTAAACCAGTCTAAGGCTACACCACGAATTCCAAAATACGGTAATTTATACAAAATAATATTATGGTCAATCAGATCGAATGCCTTTGATAGATCGAGGAAAATACCAAGTGTATGAAAATTATTATGAATATTATTTAATAGTACATCATGTACTTCAATCAGTGCAAGCTCACAAGAATGATTTGATCTGAAGCCAAATCAGGCATTAGTTAATAATTCTTATTTATATGATTAGCTATATGGTTATACATGATTTTCTCTAAGATCTTTGAGAAGCAGTGTAATAAGGTAATGGGTCTATAGTTAGAAAATAAATGTCTATCCCCTTTTTTATACACTGGAACTATTCTACCAATTTTCATTTTATTTGGGACAGAGCCAGTGCACATATATAAATTAACAATATGAACCAAGGGAACAACAATTGAATGAATGACTTTCTTAATAAGATACATGTTAATGTCATCAAACCCTGTACTCTTAGAATGTTTCATTTTTTTAACAACATTAATTATTTCTATTTCACATGTTCGGTACAAATAAATCGATTTATTGCAAGAATGGCTAAGATAAGAACTAAAGTGAGTTTTCGGTGATTGATTTAACTTAGATTGAGCAAGGGAAGCAATGTTTGAAAAATAATTATTGAATTTTTCAGCAATATCATCATTTTCTATTTTAACATTATTTTTCATAAAACAAGTAGGGAGTCTATCTTGCTTACTTTTCCCAATTAGCTCATTAATAATTTGCCAAACTTTTGAAAGATTATTTTTATTAACTTGTAGGAAGTCACAATAGTATTTTTCACGAGCAGTTTTCAACTCACGATTCAATATATTTCGATACCTTTTAAATTTATTATGAGATGTATCATTGCGTGTTTTACAATATTCTTTATAAAGCCTGTTTTTTGTATTGATACATCTTAATAAAGAAAAAGTAATCCATGATTTTCTTGGTAGAGAATTCTTTTTATGATTACCTTTCAAGCATTTATTACTAACAACATCATTAAACTTATTCAAAAAACGATCATATGCGAGTTTAACATTATCAAACTGAACAATATCAGACCAATCAATATTAACTAATTCTTTTCTTATGGAATCAATAGTTGTAGAGTTAAGACATCTTCTGGATTTGTTAGCATTAGTATTTTTATTTTCTTTGAGATTAATTTGAGTAATAGAAAAAATTGGCAAGTGGTCTGTTATATCGTTATAAAATATACCAGAACTAATATCTTTACTGCAGACATTCGTAAATATATTATCTATAAGTGTTGTCGATGATTTACAAGTACGTGTAGGCTTATCAATCAATGGACGATATGATTTATTATACAAAATATTTACAAAGTCATTAACATGATTTACAGTAGAACAATCCAGCAAGTTAATATTAAAATCACCCATAATGTAGACATCTTTATTTTATTTTCTTTTTCTAGTTTCTGTAAACAAGCATCAATTTCACAATTAAATGCTTCAACATTTGTATGGGGATCTCTATATACAACAGCAATGATAATATATATTTTTTTTTTTGCACATAAATTTCAAGAAAGAGTGATTCACAAATTGCATCTAACAAACATAAATCCTGTCTTACAAACACGTTCAGAGAATTTTGCCTAAGCATTGCAACACCACCGCCTCGACATTTCCCCCTATCATTATGAAAAAAGTATACCCACTGAGATTGAATGATGAAACTGGAGTATTGCTGTGGATCCACGTTTCACTAAATCCATATACAGAGAATGATATGCTTTGGGTTTTACAAGTATACTTATCGCGTTAGGGAGACTGACATCGGCGCGGGCGTCAGCCCGAGCGCCTATCATCACTAGTTCATGCGAAAAGTTTTATTTTCTTTCATGTCCATTGTTTCGTTCGTAGAAAATCTACGAACCCCCTGTAAAGCTCTTTCATGAAAATTTATGTAGCACGGACCAAAATAGGCCAATGACCGATGAGGAAACTGGAGGTAATATTTGATTGGTTGAATCAAAGTGATCAAACACCAAATAAGGATAGTCTTATGAATCATGCATGAGAATACGCTTGTCACAAATACGATACACATAATATGAATAATGATGAGTTCACCAGTGATGATAGGCGCTCGGGCTGACGCCCGCGCCGATGTTAGTCTCCATAACGCGATCAGCATATTTGCCATAAAGCCAGACGCATATCGGATAGGCTATATAATTACCTGAAATGACCTAATTTGCATATTTGATGAATATTCATGATTTTTTTTATTTGAAATAAAATATATTTCCATACCTGTCTGATATATATAAGTTTCACTGATGTATCATGTTCGGTTTTGATTTGATTACACATGCGCATATTAATTAGGCGGACTTAGTTATTTTCACAACTTTTTCATACCTGCAGATTCGCAAAAATGGCAAAAATTACTTATTTTGTTGGCTTCTGTTTTCAAAACGGTAATAGATGTATGAATTTATTTTTTTGTATTCGTTACCACAAAGATGATATTTTAGTGTCTGAAAATTTAATTTATCATTTTTCTCCAAGAAAGTGATGAATTAAGTTGTCAACTTTGTCGAATTTTGCCATTTTTGCCAATTTGACCATTTCTGGCAGGTTTTTCGGTAATTTTGCGATTTCAAAAAATGGTATAAAATCACAACGCATTGACCGATTTCTATTCTGTTTTTTGTTTTTTGAAGCTTTCATAAATCCTGATCATTTGCAATCATCAAATAACATTTGTTTGTTGTACTTATTTTTGGTGTGCTATACCTGACAATAACAACAATATAATCCCATGAATTTCTTGAAATATTTTTGACTGCCTCGTTCTTACCTTTGATATCGAAACCCACCCGTATGGCAAATCACTCCGCCACCCTTAACTCTTATCCTGCCACAGGGCTAATCCCCCCAGTGCCAGATTTATAACGAGATAATCGAATTAATTGTCTGTCTCTGCCTCTCTCTTTTCTCTCCCTCTGTCTATCTCTATCTCACACTTTTCCTGGGTCTCCTGTGCTGTCTGCACTTTTATCCCCCTACCTCTCTTCTATATTTCCCTCCAGCCCTATGGTGATTGTGGAATATAATTAAGCAACACTTAGCTGTTAAGCGAATTTTATGAATTTTATTAAATTATATATTTATGTGTACACTGATTTATTTAGAAAATTCATTCACTGCGTGATATGTCTTAAAGGTACTATGTCCCTTTTGCAGCCAACCTCAAATTTTGTAGAACTTTGCAGGAATTATGAATATGTCATGTATGTCCTATCTGTGAAATTTAAACGTTAGCAGTGTCCTCATACTCAAATTATGCAAGGAAACCCGTTTACTTGCTAGACTTCACTGTCAGACACTATTGAGTGACTGACTGGCTTTTTTCTTCTTTGGTAATAACATACATGAAAAGAGTTGTAAAGGGTACATGAGCATTTGTCTACATCAATAACCCACTTCTTGTGATGGCCAAGATTAAACTGATTGAATCTTTGCGCAGCATAAAACGTATGACCATTCAGTACAATTGTCTGAAAATCAAGACTATTACTTTTGGGCTCTATAGCCCTAAAGTCGATTTGACAACTAATAGTCATTATTTTCCCACTTGAAGACATTTTCCAGCCCCACCTTTTTTAGGGAAGTTCTAAATAAGTATTATCTTTCAAATGCAGTTGGAATTTAACTTTTTCATTTTGTTGGCCTGCAAATGGGACATAGTACCTTTAATGATAATGTGTTTTTTTGCAATACTCTTCCTACCCCAGACTCTTCTGTAATTCTATCTGATATAACGGATCATTTTCCTATTATGTCACATTTTACCCTTAAACACTCATTATTAAAACCTCACAGACCATTAAGACGTAGACCTAACCATGAAAACATTGCCATTATTGGCGCATTGCCATTCTTGGCGCATCTTTAGACTCTGCTGACTGGTCTTACGATGATAATGACGTAAATTTATCTTTTAATAATTCCTTAACATATTTCATAATCAATTAGATATTCACATTCCTAAAGTTAAAGACAAAGGGACTACCTACAAAAAATCACCGAGACTTCCATGGATTTCTAAGTCACTTTTACGTTGAATTAACAGAAAAAATAACTTATACTTTCAATCAGGTGATAAGTTGAATGTCAGTAATTATCGACCAAACTCTTAATTATCCTACTTGTCGAAATTCTAGAAAAAGGTGTTTATCGTAGAATTTTTTTTTTTTAAAGTATTTTTTCCAACTTTCAGTTTGGATTTAGAGAAAAACATAATACAGAACATGCCTTATTGAATGTTATTGACAAGGGTAGCGCATGCTTTAGACAAAAGCTCTCACCTGGTTGGTATCTTCCTGTACTTCTCTAAGGCCTTCGACACCATCAATCGTGACATCTTATTATTCAAACTTTCTCATTATGGGGTGCATCGGAAGGCCTTGGATTGATTTAGGAGCTACTTACCCAATACGTATTTTTGAATGATCATACTTCCAATACGCAAAACGTAAATTTAGGAGTACCGCAGGCAAGTTTGTTGAGCCCTTTATTGTTTATTATTTATATAAATGACTTTTGTAAATCATCCGATGTCCTCTCATTTATACTTTTTGCAGGCGATTCTTATCTATTTTACTCCCCTAGAAATCCCAATTATCTAGTCAATGTTGTAAATTATGAACTTGAAAAAGTAACCCAATGTATAAAAGCAAACAAACTATCCCTTAACCTCCCCAAAACCAAATATATTTTATTAAGTAATCATATTGACACACTGCTCAAGAATATCATTTTTGACGATACCCCCTTAGAAGTTGTTTCATTCATTAGTTTTTTTTTAGACATAACTGTTGATAAAAAAAAACTTTTGTTGAAATAACTTATAGATAATACATGTAAGATCAGTTCACGGAATATTAGCATAATAAATAAACTTAAATTTCATTTTCCGACATCATCCCTACTCATGCTTTAGTCATCTTTAATTTTACCATATCTGAATTATGGGATACTTGCTTGGGGCAACACGCAGCAAACTCTACTAAATAGACTGTTATTATTACAAAAGTCTCTCCGTATTATCTACCATTCTGCTCCACTCTCACACACACACACACACACACACCAGTTATTTGTTAATGGCAGACTATTACAAACAAATGACCTGTATCTATTTAACTTTGGACAATCTATGTATAAGTATTTAAGAAAGACCCTTCCACATATATTTGATGCCATGTTCCCTCTAAATCGGTTATTTCATGATTACCCGACTAGACTGTCAAACGAGTTTCACCTACTACTCTTTAGAGCTTTTTTAGCGAAGAAGTCTTTTTATGTATGATGGTCCTAGATTTTGGAATTCTCTCAGTGAAGGTATTAAAAATAGTCCATCCCTAAATTCTTTCAAGAAACAATTTAAAAATATTTGTTTTCAAATCTTATGGTAATATACAAGAATAATCTGATAACAGTTGGTAATCATCTTAATTTTGTCATTTAGGTCTTCATCATCTGCTCGATTAATTACATTTTGTTTGGTCTTATGATCTTACCTTCCCAAAATTAACATTATAACTACCTTTTTTTTCGGTCATGATTTTTCCTGCTTTTTCCTTCTTCCTTCTTCCTACTTTTCCCTTTTCCTTCTTATCTGTTTTACTTCTCCTTAATGTTCGTTTCGTGGTTGTTTGTTGTTTTGTAATATTGTCTTGTGTTTTCGTCTTCGTAGGCAAAATTTGAAACTTTTTTTTATTATGGGGGATCCATAAACTACAAGCACTGCTTTTTAGTGGACCCCCCCCCCCCCATTTCCTCAGAAATCAAGAATTTCTTGTAATAATTGTATTATGTGCAAAGTGTATTTGTATAGTTTCCAGAAAAATGAATTATGCATGACAAAAAACAAATATATCTTTGTTTACCTTTTTGTTGGGAATGAAATAAATATGAATATGAAGAAAATGAATATGCAACCGGGGTTTCTATTAAAATACTACTGAATATGGTGATGGTGAATCGGAGGAAAGAAAAAAAAAACTCGAAGGAAAAACCGCAAGTAATCAATAAATCAATGTCCAATGGGGAAACAGAGAGCCAATGGTTTTTGTCATGGGGCATTGCCCTTTATATAAGACAAAGTGAGAACAAATATCAATCGGATTAAGTGGAAATTCGAACAAAATGGTTAAAGACTTAAATCCATTAGCCCCATTAGTTATCAGTCCAAATTATGACTGCACGAAATGTTGATTCGACCACCTGTCTAGCGGATAAACGGGGTATAGACTTAATGAATGTGGACGATCTGTATATTGGATCAATTGATCTTTGACCAGATTGGGATAAACCATTAGAAGTGCAATTGGCTTGAATTTGCGAAACTACTTCGATGTGTTAGGCCAAATGGATGGTACGCAAAATGAACTGTAGCAAGTTTCGTTATTATGCACAATGGTATTAGACGAAATGGTAAGTATACAGAATAATAATTGGATCGAAGGATGATTAGACTATACTCCCGAACCTAAAAATTGTTGTCATGTATAATTCACCAGATGCTGGATACGCCATTTTCTTCAATTATCAATGTGAAAATATATTCGACACAAATTACACTGTATGTTTTTCGCATGCTTAAAACGGCAACGCATCATGACAATTATGTGGGGAAAATGTGACAAACAGGGGCACCAAATTTGTTTAAATGTTAGATTTTCGAATAAAAATTGAATTTGTTACAGATATTGTATTTACTGCAGTAAATTGTATTACAAACGTTCAACACAACAATGGAAATTCAGTGCGGAAAAGACGATGTCGTGTAGTTTGTGTGTTTGTGCACAATTTTCAATTATTGACAGGTAACAAGGCAGTTTAATGAGAATGTGTGCTATACAGTTTGCGCCAATTCAAGGCTGACACGTTCAATTGTGATTTAGTCGCCGGCAAACATGCTGAATTTACCATTTTGTGGCATTCTTTTAAACAATGTGTACTTTTAAAAATGCACTGGAATTATACTGGAATATAATCCACGAAGTTAGCTATTAAACGAGTATCCCCGAAACTAGGATATATCAAATAATTTGAAGTCAGTAAAAATTGGTGAAGGGAAAATTCTGCAATTAATGCCAATCACCACATAATTTGGTGACAGCAAAAATAGTTTGGAAAATGCACCATTTTATTATATACGAAAGCCTATCATAGGGTAAACACTTTGCCAATTTGAAAGAAATAAAACAATGGACAGCAACTAGTGAACCTCTCCTGTATTGCTTAAAAATTAGTCATTATAGCTCTCCTTCTATATTGTTTCGATAACAAAAAAACTACTAGGTACACCGTATTCCGGAATTAAAACTAAACCAATTAAACTAAACAAAACTGCTGTTGGTGCTGTATTTCTAATTGTTCAGTACTGGCAAACGTGGAACAATTGCGCTTCGTACGTGAACTAACGAACTAAAGAGACATATTCCTATAAATAAAATGGTTAAATTTCCTTCGCCATAAACTGTTATAATTAGATAGTTTACATGTAAATTGATTATGTTTGTTCTTGTTTTGTTCTGCAGACCTACGATGAAAAGGGAGGAATTGCAGTGCAGGAAAGTACAGGTAATAGCTAAATTCGTCATAAAGAAGTGAGAGAGGAATTGATAATTCTTAATTCTTTCTTAATTCTTAAACTCTTATGGTTTTTGTTTCATCCACAGAAAAAAAAAAGATGTTCAAGATGTACATTAGGTGTGTAATTACTATCTTAAACATCCACCTTATACATAAAGCACTATAAGTTTTTCGTAAAGTATAACAAGTTAAGAAAATTGTCTTCTCTTTTTTTTCTTCTTTTTTTCGAACGACTATTCGTTTTAGACAAAATGGATCGTTTTGACATTTAAATTCATATACACTTTTGCTCATAAAGTTGGAATATTTGTTTGTTTACCCCATTTTATGGAATTACTTTGACAAAGATTTATTCCTCATAGATCTAGAATAGATAATAGTATACATTTTCAGATTGTATTGAATAATAATTTGCCAGTGTTTGTTTTGCGTGACTGCTAACGCATGTGTATGCTAATATGCTTATCAACTAGGGGACCTACGCCCTTAAGTCATAAATGACAGTAATGAGGATTAATGCCCCACAAAAGGATAATAATCTAGCATATCGACACGGTTTTGATCCAGGGGCATCACAGTTACGAGGCCATTGCTTTGCCGCTGAACCTTGACTGTACGCAGCGGGGGCTAGGGTAGGGAGCAGTTCCCACAAATAAAACAAAAGAAAAGAAAATGCAATAAATTATCAATAATTCATTGCATTTTACCCCGGTCCCCAACATAAACAAATTCTCTGTACGGCCAAGCATAATAGCTCATGGCATAGGCACACATAAGTTTTTTTTTGTATGTTGGGGACGGGGGGGGGGGGGCAATTTAATGAATTATTGATAATTTATTGCATTATTTGTTTTGATTAGTTGTTGGAACTTTCCCCTACCCTAGCCCCCGCTGCGTACAGTCATGATTCAGTTGCAAAGCAATGGCCTCGTAACTGTGAGGTCCTAGGAGAAAAAAAGCTACACTAGTGCCTTTTGGTGGCCTCATTACTGTAATGTATGACTTAAGGGTGTAGATCCCCTAGTTGATAAGCATAGCAGCATGCACATGCTTTGGCAGTCACGCAGAAAAAACACTAGCAAATTAGTATTCAATAAAATGTGAGAGTGTACATCATTTCTTGTATCGGCCCTCGGGACAGGTCAGGGTAAATCCGTACATAGGCTGCTTCAGAGGTTGAATGGAAATCGTACAATTTTAGTGCAGTTGCCGTGCAGTCTCCGTAGCCTACACACGAAAACCGTACGGAGCCCGTGCAGATTCCGTGCAGAGGTTGAGCGGAAAAGGCGCGGTGACCAAGCAGCCGCCATGCCGTATTTTGGCCTCCATATTCAACACATTTGGCCTGAGATTAGTTTACCGAGCCCGCATCTGCCCGCATCTCATTTTCCGTGCAGCCTCTCTGCGGAGACAGGAGGTGGCTGTGAGATTTTCGTACGGATACACGGGCTCCACGCCCATTACGATTTTGTTTCACGGGAAGTTATACAAATTTGAAAACAAATAGTAAGCCCGTAAACCTGTAAACATGTCGTAGGTGGCACTGCACAGTCTCCGCACGGGCATCGTGCGGAGACCTCGCGTTGGTCGTGCAGCAAACGCATGAGTTTTCGGTGAACATGGAGGCAGTCAAACGCTAAAAAACAGCACGGTCACCGCGCCTCCTCTTCGCAACCTCTGCACTGAAGCTGTACGGGTTCCGTATGATATCGTGCGGAGGCTGCGGAGACTGCATGGCTACTGCACTGAAATTGCACGATTTCCGTAAATCTCCGAGCAGCCTCTGTACGAATTTGCCCAGGCCTATCCTCTAGGGCCAATACAAGAAATGGAACGACGCGCGTAGAAAATGTAAACACAAACATCGTAGCCCGTAGCCTCCTACGATTCCCCCAAAATCGCACGAAAAATCGTAGACCAATTTATCATACGGCGACCGAGTAAATGTAATCCAGACATAATCTAGGCATCATATCAGTACTGGAATGGGGGTTTAACTAGGTGGTAGATTACTGTTATCATTGGCGGATCCAGGATTTTTTTTTGTAGGGGTGCGCACTCATTTATTTATTTATTTTTTGTTGGGGGGAGGGGGGGGGGGGGTTACGTACCTGTTTGTTAGTACATTTTTGGGCGAATAAGGGACTGGTTTCGTTTTGGGGGGGCCAGGGGGGGGGGGGGGCACGTGCGCCCTGTGCCCCCCCCCCCCCCCCCGCCCCTGGATCCGCCACTTTTGATCGTTTTCGTATAGAATAGTATAGACAAAATTAAAAGGGATATTTTCCTTTTAGATTATGATTCAAAGAAGGGGGGGGGGGGGGAAGTTATGTATTTTCGCTTATTTGTTAAAGTACAGAGAATTATTTGGTTATGGTTACTCATTATCGGAGACCCTAATAAGAAATGGAAGCTGTATTTTTTTAATTTTGACGAGAGAGGGTGATGGAATGATAATATTTTATTGTGATATCACACCTTTTTTTTTTTAGTTAGGAGGGCGCTATTTATGTCGTGCAAAACCGTTGTAGCTTGAAATTGTGAATGTCTTGCTGCCAATAGCCCTCTCATAAGCACATTCATACAATTGATCCTATTATTACATTGCTCCTTGAACAATTAACTGAAAAGCTCGTAGAAGCCATCATGGGATGGTGATTTGATGTGGGTCAGAGTGAGCTGCCAGCGTAGACGTAAAAAATGCATTTTCATTTGTAAAAGTTCGACATGCGACTAAGACATGCATGTGTGTGTATGTGTGCGTGCGTGTGTTTGTGTATGTATGTGTGTGTGCGTGTGTGTGGACATGAAACTATTTTATAAACATTTATATTCTCTAAGGACTGATACAAGTGAAAACGATCCTTTCTTTTTTGATGATATTTCAAAGTTAAATGAACACAATAGGGAAATACGTGAGGGTAAATTAACTAAAATTGAAGATGAATGTTTGAAAGTCTTAAATGAAATGAAATTGAATAAAACCCTGGGAAATGTTTACAGTTGAGTTTTATTCCAATTTTTGGCCAGCTTTGGGTGATTTGTTAGTAGAAGTATTGAATGAAACATTTGAAAGGGGTGAATTAACAGCATCTGAAAAACAAGGAGTTATTACCTTAATTGAGAAAGAAGCAAAATATACTCTCCATATCAAAAATTATCGACCCATCACGCTTTTGAATGTAGATTATAACATTTTATCTAAAGTTCTAGCAAAGAGGATGAAAGAGGTTATAAATGAAATAATTTATCATGATCAAGTTGGATGTAAAACATATTAAGGAAGCTGTACGATTGATAGATGATATATTATTTATTCTACGCATTACGGGGAACCAGGGAAAGGGTTTTATGTGCAGTTGATTTTGAGAAAGCTTCATAGATATTTCTTTCAAATATTGAAATTGTTCGGTTTTGGGGGATTCATTTTGCTCTTGGGTAAACCTACTGTATAAGGGGATAAGGAGTTGTGTTATGAACGGTGGTCGCTCCACGGGGTGAAATTAGCCAAGTGTTATATGCAGATGATATGACAACATTTTTGAAGGATATTGATTCGGTTAGAAGGTTGCAATATATGTTTGAATCATTTGAAAAAATTGTGGTTTTAAAGTAAATAAAACAATGATACATTTTATGTGGATAAGTGAGGATGGGAACAAACCTGACGGGCCTTTATTTGGATATTTGGTTAAGGAAATACACATTTTAGGGCTTAACTATATATAAGATCGAAGATTAAAAGATGATCGGAATTATAAAGAAATTCTAAGTGAAATAAAAAAAATCCTCGTTTTTGTCCCTCATTGGGTATACAAAGAAGTTGCACAGATTTCATTTGAATTTATATGGAGGGGAAAGATCGAATTAAACGGGCAATAATGTATCAAGATTATGACTTTGGAGGATTAAGAACGATTAGTTTTGAAATGTCAGTTAAAATACAGCGCATAATGTGGATTAAACGTCGTTTATATGGAGAGAAAAAAAATTTGGATGGAAATTGTTATTTGATCATTGATTACAGTTTGTGGGTGGTTAGGGGCATACGGAATGAATAGGAAATTTAAATCCTGTTAATTTTCGTTTTCTTTGAATGGAATATAATTTGTATGTGATTCTATTCAGGTTATATTATTTGTATCTTATTTTTGTTTAGATAATACAAACCATCTTTACCCCTCTACTGTTTTTGGTTGTCATACTGAAGTTACCCCGGCTCAACCAACAAGGAGAATAACTTGATATATAGTAATTATAGCTTACAGATGAGTGCTTCTTAAAGGTGAATTCTAACACCTCTCTGTAAAATTCCGACCAATAAAACTATAATTTGAGTAATGATGACATTAAAGAAAACTGGAACGAGCAACTGCGGGCGGTCAAGAAATTGTAATCATAATGTTTGTATTCTTGAGCTAAATTTGTTATTTGTACCTTGTTATAGCATTATTGTGCGCTTCCTCCCGAGTTGTAATTGTGGCGTTGAAAACTACTTACCTTTATAGTTTTGCATCAGAACATTCTTCATTATAGGCCTACGCATGATATGGTTATGCGATAAACAATTTTTTTGTTCTCGTTGAGAAGAATGATTTTGGAGAATCTTATTGCTCCTTTTTGTTCCACAGGCAATTCCTTACTTCTAAAGCACGATTTTTGGTTTGCTTTGCTCTAGGGCCCTTACATCTATGACATATATACATGAAAGCTGCTTTGTCATAACATGTATTCATTCCTCTAGCCAAATAAGAAAATATGTGATGTATCTTTGTATTCTAAAGGTGGACGCACTCCATCGGTGGACAATTCGAAGAAGGTAAAGATAACTGAGGAGGATCCGGAAGCTATAAAGAAAGGAATGGACGGTACTATAAAGGGTCAGGAAGATATGATAAAGAAACAGGAACATCAGATACACGCAAATGTATACACGATGAAGGGACATGTATTGACGATAAACGAACATGAACGTATTATGAGGGCACGGGAAGATACGCTACGGGCACGGGAAACTACGATAAAGGGACTGGAAAATACGATAAAGACCCATGAAGCTACGATAAAGGGACATGAAAAAACAATAACGGAACATAACGACATGATAAAGACACATGGAGCTACGATAAAGGGACAGGAAAATACGATAAAGACACATGGAGCTACGATAAAGGGACATGAAAAAACAACTAGATTTGTAATACTTGTTTGGTACAAGTATAGGTGGGCGGGTCCAGCTAAAATTTTAGACAAAATGAAGGGCACATTTGAGATAGCTAATTGTCTCAGCTACATCATACTTAAAGTTCAGCGTAAACGAAGCTAAAACGACGGAGATATTGCTCGCGAAAGACGGGAATGTAGAATCCAGTTTTGAGAAAAAGTCATGTCCCATAGAGAATACACGCAAAATGTGAAAAATTGACATGCCTCCTTTAATCGCAAAAAATACGCCATGATGCCTATGCCAAAATGAAGGATCGTAGTCACTTTATTTGTAGAGAATTGTCTCAGCTAAAACATATACAAATTTTAAAGAAAATCGATCAATATCTACAGAGAAACAATCAATTTTCCGTAAATATGCTGACGTCATAATATGCAAATTGGAATGTTGAGTTCGGAGGCCATTATGATGACGTCATGAGTTAATTGAGGGTCAAATGAGACATGAAAAAATATCTCCGAATCATACTCTATCAAAAGATGAAAAAAAATTGGGGTCACCTTGCATCCTAAAGAGCTACAATGGATTTTGTATGGGCATGTTTTTGCCCATATATGCTATGTATTACAAGAGCTCGCGCGCACGGAAATTTATGTTAAACGGTCGATCATTCCGTTATTAATAGCCATAAAGAGACAAACATGGTATCAATTTGTTCTTAAAAATATGTGGAATATTATGAAAGAAAAAAAAGGAGATTCTATGTTGTGTAATAGTTTTACGCGCGAAAACGCGCGCGCATGTGCGTGTGCGCGATTTTTTATCAAATGCTTAGAATGGCCTAAAACGTATGCAAAATGATTTTGAGACGATTTTGAGCATTTAAAAATTTTGCGCGCGCATTGACGCGCGGACGTACGCGCACGCGCGCGTTATTTGACCTGAAATTGACCGGACGGATATTGACCTTGATTATGGTAAATATGAATGAGAAATAGCTTTCGGTTATGAAGATATGATCATGAGTTGATTTTCGTAAAATTTTACAAAATGGCGCCTAGATGACGTCATCAGTGAAGGTCAATGTTGAAAACGTTATTGTGCTTCGTACATATGCCTATACATATGTGTGCCAAATTTCAAGGCATTTGATTGAGCCATTTTCGTGTTATTTTGTTCACAAAAAAGTGGTTAGAAATAAGAAAAATATTTAATAATAATAATAAACTAGATTTGTAATACTTGTTTGGAACAAGTATAGGTGGGCTGATCCAACAAAAAATTGAGACAAAATAAAGGGTACATTTGAGATAGCTTTTTGTCTCATCTACAACATACTCGAAGTTCAGCGTAAACGAAGCTAAAACGACGTAGATATTGCTCGCGAAAGACGGGAATGTAGAATAGAGTTTTGAGAAAAAGTCATATCCCATAGAGAATACACGCAAAATGTAAAAAATTTACATGCCTCCTTTAATCGCAAAAATACGCCATGCCTTTGTCAAAATGAAAAATAATAGCAATTGCCTTTGTAGAGAATTGTCTCAGCTAGAACATATCAAAATTTGGAAGAAAATCAATCAATATTTACAGAGATACAATCAATTTTCCATAAATATGCTGACGTCATAATATGCAAATTGGAATTTTGAGTTCGGAGGCCATTGTGATGACGTCATGAGTTAATTGAGGGTCGAATGAGACATGAAACAATATCTCCGAATCATACTCTATTAAAATATGAAAACAAATTGGGGTCACCTTGCATCCTAAAGAGCTACAATGGATTTTGTATAGGCATGTTTTTGCCCATATTTGCTATGTATTACAAGAGCTCGCGCGCACGGAAATTTTTGTTAAACGGTCGATCAATCCGTTATTAATAGTCATAAAGAGACAAACGTGGTATCAATTTGTTTGTAAATATATGTGGTATATTATGAAAGAAAAAAAAAAGCAATTCAATGTTGTGCAAAAGTTTTACGCGCGAAAACGCGCGCGCATGCTCGTACGCGCGATTTTTTATAAAATGCTTAGAATGGCCTAAAACGTATGCAAAATGATTTTCAGACGATTTTGAGCATTTCAAAATTTTGCGCGCGCATTGACGCGCGGACGTACGCGCAGGCGCGCGTTATTTGACCTTTTATTGACCGGACGGATATTGACCTTGATCATGATAAATATGAACGAGAAATACCTTTTGGTTATGAAGATATGATCATGAGTTGATTTTCGTAAAATTTTACAAAATGGCGCCTAGATGACGTCATCAGTGAAGGTCAATGTTGAAAACGTTATTGTGCTTTGTACATATGTCTATACATATGTGTGCCAAATTTCTAGGCATTTGATTGAGCCATTTCCAAGTTATCTTGTTCACAAAAAAGTGGTTAGAAATAAGAAAAATATATAATAAAGGCAATTCTAACGAAATTATAAGGTGGTCTGTACGTTATACAGCCCACCGGTGGTCTGTACGTTATACAGCCCACCTGATAAAGGCAATTCTAACGAAATTATAAGGTGGTCTGTACTATATACAGCCCACCTGATAACGGAACATAACGACATGATAAAGACACATGGAGCTACGATAAAGGGACAGGGCAATACGATAAAGACACATGGAGCTACGATAAAGGGACAGGAAAATACGATAAAGACCCATGAAGCTACGATAAAGGGACATGAAAAAACAATAACGGAACATAACGACATGATAAAGACACATGGAGCTACGATAACGGGACAGGAAAATACGATAAAGACACATGAAGTTACGATAAAGGGACAGGAAAATTCGATAAAGACAAATAAAGCTACGATAAAGGAACAGGAAAAAAAAAATAACGGAACATAACGATACACTTGAGAGAAATGAAGTTACGATAAAGGGACAGGAAAATACGATAAAGACCCATGAAGCTACGATAAAGGGACAGGACAATACGATAAAGACACATGGAGCTACGATAAAGGGACAGGAAAATACGAAAAAGACCCATGAAGCTACGATAAAGGGACATGAAAAAACAATAACGGAACATAACGACATGATAAAGACACATGGAGCTACGATAAAGGGACAGGAAAATACGATAAAGACACATGGAGCTACGATAAAGGGACATGAAAAAACAATAACGGAACATAACGACATGATAAAGACACATGGAGCTACGATAAAGGGACAGGGCAATACGATAAAGACACATGGAGCTACGATAAAGGGACAGGAAAATACGATAAAGACCCATGAAGCTACGATAAAGGGACATGAAAAAACAATAACGGAACATAACGACATGATAAAGACACATGGAGCTACGATAACGGGACAGGAAAATACGATAAAGACACATGAAGTTACGATAAAGGGACAGGAAAATTCGATAAAGACAAATAAAGCTACGATAAAGGAACAGGAGAAAAAAAAATAACGGAACATAACGATACACTTGAGAGAAATGAAGTTACGATAAAGGGACAGGAAAATACGATAAAGACCCATGAAGCTACGATAAAGGGACAGGACAATACGATAAAGACACATGGAGCTACGATAAAGGGACAGGGCAATACGATAAAGACACATGGAGCTACGATAAAGGGACAGGAAAATACGATAAAGACCCATGAAGCTACGATAAAGGGACATGAAAAAACAATAACGGAACATAACGACATGATAAAGACACATGGAGCTACGATAACGGGACAGGAAAATACGATAAAGACACATGAAGTAACGATAAAGGGACAGGAAAATTCGATAAAGACAAATAAAGCTACGATAAAGGAACAGGAAAAAAAAATAACGGAACATAACGATACACTTGAGAGAAATGAAGGTACGATGTAGGGACAGAATGATACGTTAACAAAGCCACGGAAAGGTATGACACCGGCACGGAAAGATACGATAATGCAACGGAAACGTATGATACAGGCACGGGAATATACGATAAAGGGGAAGAAAAATATTCAAATGAAATAGAAGAAAAATGGAAAGTGGGTTTGAAGAAATTAAAGGAAGCTATTTAGATGGGTTAGGACATTATGGATAATGATGCAAAAAACAGCCATATCTCGGAACTTAACTGGACCAGATAGAAAACGTCAGCCTCCTTTCATGGCAAGGTAGTAAGAGAGGTAGTAAGAGACACTCATCAAACATATAAAACAGAATTGCACCAAAAATGTTTTTACCTTGCAGTCTGATGATTATATCATATAACATAGTTATTATGTAGCGAAGACATTATAAATATGTTTTTCTAACTGCTTTTTATGCCATGTAAGTAATACATATACATTATATAGGTAATATTTAAGTCAATGTGCTCCCGTCTTATACTGCCCTGTGTATCCAGGCTGTAGTCTAGGCGTGAATCCTTCTTTTTACATGTTTTAAGTTGTTCCGTTATAAACTAGTAGGTACGTAACACATATCTTATATATAATTATGAGAGAGTTTCAGCTGTACTAAGAGAAAGGAAAGGCGATTGAAGAAAATCAAATACAAATGAAGTGGAAAGAGGTTCCAAATTGTTTTTAACGCCTTAACAACAAAACAATTATCGTCTCTTATCAACAACTTTTAATATACTTTATATAAATTTCAAAGGTTTCTTTTTTTCTCGGAAATATCTAGCTTCCTACTGTTGTTTTGTAATAACAGTTTTATTTCAATAATAGCTTATATATTTTAACTGAAACTAGACTGTTTTCAAACAGTGAGTGGAATTAGCAAAATAATTATAAATGTATAACAAGTGACAAGAAATCAAACTTTATTCATGTCATAGGATGGTTCTCGTGTTATATTAGTCAATTTATTTTCAATTATTTTAAAAACCTAAAGTGGAAATTCAAAGAAAATCACAAATGTGTCAACTAATGTATTACTAGATACTGGTAAGCTAACAGATGGCCATCGTACAAGTTTAAGGTCAACTACATATCGGTTGATTTATAAAATAATACAAATACAACCACCTCCATAGCATCTGGGATATACGAGAGATTCGCCAGAAAAATAACGATGTTTTAATGACGTCACATAATGGACCAATACTGCCCAAGCAGACGACATCCCATAAAGAATGAACACAATTGCAAAGCTATCATTTCTCAAATTATAATGAGTTGAGTGTATATAAATGTAATGGTAATTTAAACCATTCAAAAGGGGATATGAAACCGATTCTGATAACTAAAATATTTTGTTTGTAACTAAACAGGATAGGGGTTTAATTGACAATCAAAGAAACCAGATTTTCAAATTGAAAAACCCCGTAATGATATTAAGGACGGCATTTGTTCCCTCTTGAAACGCCGAACATACCGCGGTGTTAGCAGCTGACTATACAATGGTGTCTTATTTTGTTTACAAGCGAATGATTCCTTTATTTTTGTATCGCTGCATTTGTCATCAAAATAAAACCATTCGCGGGGTTTAGAGTGAGGCAATAGATTATACATTTAGCCTGACGGTAGTGAAGTAAGAGAAAGAACTCAAGAGAAGATGAAAAAAAAACAGACTCTGAAAATATGTAAGATGTCATGGGACATCGTTTGCTTGTGCCAATCATGTCCATCCTGTGATCTCACATATCTCAGCAGCGTTCGGAGAGCTCTGCAGGTGCTATGCCGTGGCTGTATTTAAGCGTTTTGTAATTTATAATAATCATTACTTCGAATGTTTCCAAGCATTGAATTTGTATAACCTTGTCGAATCAAAGTTTCAACCTCGCAATAATGAAAATAAAGTTAGTTTTTAAAATCAATAAATATCTACTTTAAATACATGATATTCTAAGAAATGTTACATTGTGTATTTGATTTAAGATCTAGGAGAGAGTTGTATGAAATAATTCTTAGCAATGGTCATAAGATAATATTTTATTGTAAAGCTGGTACATATTATCGATTTACAGAGATTACTTACATAGTCCTATAATATAAAAAATACATTATATTAACCATACATAAATAATTTTCTAATATAGGTGGAAGATGGGCAGGGTAATGAACTTTTGTTTCACTTTTCCATCCTCTTACAAAACCAATGATCTTTAAAACTTTTTTAATGCGGTATTGCCTGTCTATTTTTGTTTGTACCAGGCATTTCAAAAGCTATAAAAAATACCATATTAGGATATGTACAATACTTTATGAAAAGAGAACAGATTTGAATTGTTAAAAGAAAGAAAATGTTGTTGTAGTCTTCCTTTTTTTTTGTCTCCTTGACGTTTTGATCCAATGATTATTTTGTGATTGATTTTTTGTTTTAATGACCAAAAAAGATATACTCCAAAGTTTACGATGTAATTGACATGGATTACAAACATTGTGATCCCAATTCTATACTTTTATGTGAAATGCACGTTAGTTTAAAAAAAAAATCTTTGTTCATATTATTGCTATAACTTTCCATTTAGGTCTCCAATGTTTTCGAGGTCTGTGAACAATTAGGTGGCACATTTTGCTTCATCAAAATGATATCAAAGTTCATACTGGAATCAAAGTTTGCAATCTAAAATCTCAGTTGAATCAAATAAGGTGATGAAATTGATGGTGACTTTGTCACTGAAGGTGATCAATCAATTTTAAGGTTGGTCCTAACAGTCATTTATGTAACATATGCATATAATTGTGTACTTCCGGGTATCAAAATAGAAACTTATATTTTGAATATACATTTTCAACTAAGATGGCGAAATATTTGCGATGTTAAAATTAGGCAACATGTTTGCCGACCTAGAACACTTGAGTTTTTGTAGGTGGGGACTTAAAAGCAAATTAAGATTAAATTATGAAATTTGATATTGTTTATTGTGGAAGCTTATTTGCCTATATGTAAAATTCACTGTTTACAGTCATCTCCAAATGTTTTCATCGCGTTAAGTTTTATGCAGAGCAAAGAGTATTGAAAATAAAATTCGCATGTATACATGTATTAAAAACTTGTTGGTTTACAAGCGTAGAAATGAAATATACGATCAAAAATGCAATCAATTTAATAAATGAACAATTGCGTTGCCTGTTCTGTATCTTCTCTGATCGCACAATACTCCGAAACTTTGGCATTAAATACTTAAATACTTAAAAAAACACGTGCATCGGTGGCCTCAAACAGATAAAATAATACTCGCAGGGGGTGAAGAATGATATGCAAGAGTTCATGGGCGTGTTTATTTCCTTTTAATTATATCTTCTTAAAGATACCATGTCCCATTTGCAGCCAACATCAAATTATGCGGAACTTTGCAGGAATTATGAATATGCCACGTATGTCCTATCTTTGCAGTTTAAACGTGAGCATTTGTCTACATCAATAACCCACTTCTTGTGCTGGCCAAAATTAAACTGATTGAATCTTTGTGAAGCACAAACGGTACAGGGGTCTGAAAATCAGATTTTTTTCTAAAGGGATTGTAATCCTAAAGTCGATTCGACAACTAACGGTCGTTATTTTTTTCCACATAAAGACATTTTCAAGCCATTTTGCTTTGAGGGAAATTCTAAATTAGTATTATCTTTCAAATGCCGGTAAAATTTAACCTTTTCATTTTTTTCTGCCTGCAAATGGGACATGGTACCTTTAAGCCAAAGAAGATCTCATGCATGATGGCCGAACATACTGTCAGATGCTGAGCTAGAAAATTTGTCACTATCTAAAGCTTTACATCAGCCTCTAGCATTTGTAAGTTTTGTTTCAAATACCATGAGAGATACAGTAAAACAAAAGAAACAATATTTGTTTAAAAAAAAAAAAATCATTAATTCAAAAAACAATTTACTGGTGCCAGTAACTTTCTTTTTCAATTGCTTCCATTATTTTTGCCATTAATTATCAGTATAATTATTATTATAATTTTTGTCTCACTATCGTCGATAGTGTTATGTTTGTTGATTAACACTAATTTGATTTGAATTGTATATTGTACAGTATTAAATTGACAAATTCAAACTGATTGTACACACATGAGAATAAATTGTCATTGTCACTGTTATTGTGATATTGTCATTGTCATTGCCCTACTTTTGACCACGCGCTGGTTAAGGAAATATAAGCGGAAAGTTCTAGTAGTAGTAACAGAAAAAGTACTAAATGTCAATATTTGCATCATGTTTCCCGAATACGGCCCGTTGCCTCTTGGGAGAGCCAGTCGGTTCCTGACACAAACAAAACTTCCAACTACTATTAAATTCAGTACGTAGATTAAGTCAGTGTTTTTTCTCGCCTTGTAATATGTATTGAAACGTATTCAGATTCCCTCTTCAGGAGCTTCTAACTTCAGTAAGCCGACTCTTAAGTAAAATACCAGCTGATGATAATTGTGACGTCATATTAATCCAAAATAACGTGCAACTAACGCGTCGTTAATTGCGTAGTCAAATCCTCCAAATAATCTGCCTAAGCCTGTTCGGCAGCTGTATTAAATGTTAGGACAAAATGCTTAGCCAAAATATCGGACTAAATACCAACATTAGCCAAGTATGTTATCTGAGCCCACAACTAAGTAAAATACGCATATTACTGACATATTATAATTCAATACCGGTCCGCGCTCAGCACACTTTTCCACATACCAGACACACAGACTCTTTCTGTCCCTCCCGTTTCGAATGGAGATAACGCCTCATTATTCATTTTGTTATTCATGCAAGTCTTTCATTCTACGCATTATAGAGTTTGATTAAAAAAAAGAGAGGGGTACAGGGAGAAACAGAGGGAGATAAATAGAGGGAGATTAACATAGAGATTGCAGAACGTTAAAGAGTAAGATAATATGTGATAGAGAAAGAGGTGGTGCAAAAGAAGGAGAGAGAGACAGAGACAGACAGAGAGGGAGAGGGGGAGAACGAGAAATAGAGTAAGAGAGCAAGAAATTGGAACATGCGACTTCATTCGACACAGTAGATCTAAAATAAGCAAACCAGTCGGAGAGACATCAACCATTCGTCAAACACACTGGAAACTTTTATTGCAGTGTAAAAATACATTGTCCAATATTAGAAACCATAATGGTACTGGGCAAAACAGAATATATCAACAACATTTTCCGGCTAAATAACCGACGAAAGAGTAGGCGAAAAGAAAGATTCATGAAATAGATAGTTCTCAACCAACTAAAGAACAAAAAGAGAAAAATATTAAACGGTTTAAAACAATTCTGATTCCAAATTTACAATAAACTGTAATAGCTATGATTAATATGCAAATGCAAATCATCGTCATGGTAACAACCAATCATTTCATCCAAAACCGACCAGGAGGATAACAAAAACATTTGGTTTCTACAACAAGCCTTACATTATATATATATATATATATATATATATATATATATATATATATATATATCTCATGGCGTTTTTACAAATCTATGCGATAATACTTTGTATGCAATGACAGAGTTTTGTTGCAAGAAATTGGCAGCAAATCTTGTCTCAGCCTCCCATCAAGAGGTTCCGGTTCATGCCCCTGTGAAAGAAAAATCAACAATGTCACCGCACGCGGTTTCTACAGCGGAACAGAATTGTGCGATATTAAAAAAATGGACGCAACCGTGAATCTTATTGAACGGCTTAACTAGTATAGGCAAATTAGATACACCTTGTACTCTCATCCTTGCCTGTGCATGTCATGTGCTATCACACATGCCAGATGGTTTTACTATTAAGTGGTTATGGATCAAAATTGGTGGCATCTATTAAAGAAAGCAAATAGAGACAGTTTTATAATTCCACATGTTTTCTATAGGGACAATTATAGAATTAATATTATTTTCATAATTTCATGTATAATTCTTTGGCATTCTAATAGTTCTACTATATTGCGCGAGAAGCAGTACACACCAATTAATCTCAGGAATGCTTCATTGGAAAACACTTTAAGCAGGTTTGAGCAGGTTTCTATACATTCAATTCAATATACGCTGCACACGTTTCCAGTGCATTTTTCATTAAGTTCAATTTGGTTTTCATCATTTAATATGAGAAACCATGAGAGACACTTGCATATATTAGATTGGCAACATAAATTGGATATGATAAAAACACTTTATTTCAAACTACTTTTTTTTTAAAGTCGGTAACTTATCACATTTGATATATGATAGCAAATCGGTTATCTTTATACACTATATATATTTAAGGTAAAAACTCTATGAACAATCGATATAGACAACAACGTTAAAGAGAGAGAAGATCAAGAGGGGTTACAAAGCGAGAAAGAAAGAAATTCAAGAAAGAAAATATAATGAGTTTGATACTAGATTCACTGAACACACAGATAAGGAGGTAAGGACACCCTGTTTTTAACATCTTTGCTGATAAAATCTACAGCTTTTATCCAAGAAATATTTGCCCAACTTTGACAAAAGGAAGCAAACAGAAAAAAACAGACAATTAGCTTGCATAATATCCTCTGTTGAAACAGAGGAATCTTTCCAACAATAGTGCTTTTCTTCCAATATAAAACATGAAAGAATGCTCAATACACTCTGATTGTCCACAATTCCAAAGTTTAAAAGCATCTTCCCATTATCTTTTGACAAATGTACATGTGTAAGCTGATTGCATCCTTTTCTCAACGTAGGGCAGAGATTAGGTAATTGTTATTAATATCAATAGTACACTGCTACTACAAGAAAGAGACATAGTGCCATGATTATATATAAGGAGTATATTAAAACACACACTGCCAAAAGCATAACGATCCATATACAATGCCATCTCTAAGATCCAAATTTATGTCAAATTATATCACAAAAAAATCATACAAATGTGTTATGATCCTATAGTTTGTGAAATGTTACATTCAGGTTTCATGCGAGCAGAAATTTTTTTTTTATTTCAGTTAGCTATTGTATTTAAACCTTGTTTATATTTATTATCAACATGTTGATAACCCAAAATGTTGTCATTTACTTAGTGCAAGATCTCTAACTTTCTGAGTTTGTATTGTCTCTCTCTCTCTCTCTTCATCTCTCTTTCCCCATCTTTATCACGGACAATCACAAATATCTCTCTCCTCCCCCTCTCACCCTTTCTTACACACAAACTACACACACAGACAGATCCCCTCTCTCTCAGTTTCAAAGAGAGAGAGAGAGAGAGAGAGAAAAGAATAACAAAGTAGGAGAGCAAGAGAAACTAGTAAAGGGAACATGTTGATACATGTACATACATTGGAGACAATACATATGTAATAAAGATACGAGTCGGAGAGACATCAAACATTCGTAAAACACACTGGAAACTTTTATTGCAGTGTGAAAATACATTGTCCAATATTAGAAACCATAACGGTACTGGGCAAAACAGAATATATCAACAGCATTTTCCGGCTAAATAACCGACGAAAGAATAGGCGAAAAGAAAGATTAATGCAATATATAGTTATCAACCAACTATAGAACAAAAAGAGAATTATATTAAACGGTTTAAAAAAATTCTGATCCAAGATTTACGATAAACTGTAAAAGCTATGATGAATATGCAAATCATCTTTATAATAACAATACTAATAATCAATCATTTCATTCAAAACCGACCAGGAGGATAACAAAATACATTTGGTTTCTAAAATATGCATGCTATTGTATTGTATATATATAGCACGGCCATTTTACAAATCTATGCGATAATACTTTGTACGCTACGACAGAGTTTTGTTGCAAGGAATTGGCAGCAAATCTTTTCTCATCCTTTCAAGAGGCTCCGGTTCAAACAAGGTTTTCTACAGCGGAACAGAATTGTGTAATATTTAAGTAAATGGACGCAACAGTGAATCTTGATGAAAGGCTGAAGTAGTATAGGAAATTTAAATAGTACACAATATACTCTTTAGTCAAGCCTGAGGCCCTATGTATGTCCATTTAAATATTAGATACTACACATGCCACAGGATTTTACTCTTAAATTAAGAGGTTTTAGATAAATATCGGTGGCACCACGAGACAGTTTGATAACTACACAGGTTTTCTATAGGGACATTTCTATGGATGTAAGTGTGGCATTGGCATTCTAATAGTTCTACTATATAGCCTGAGAAGCAGTATACCAGGGGTGATAGTGAGCACTAAAAAAAAATAGGATTTTAGTTTCCCCCTCAACCACGCCCCCCTTGAGTAAAAAAAGAAAGAAAAGAAAGACGATTCGCGGGGAAAAAATGGCATCTAACAACACCCCCCCCCCCCCCCCCCTTTCGAGTAAGAAAATTGAGACAAAATTGGGAAAATTGGGGAAAAAATAGGGAAGAATAGAGATAATAAGAGGGAAATCGGGAAAATCAGGATAAAATAGGGAAGGAAGAAAAAAATTAATAAAAAAAAAAAAAAAAAATCGGGGAAAAAAAATAAATAATCGGGAAACCGATTTAAATCGGGTTTTTTATCAGGCCTGGTATACGCAAATTAATCTAGTGACTTCAAAGTGCTTCAATGTAATCCGTTTAAGCAGGTTTGAGCAGGTTTCTATAAATTCAATTCAGTATACACTGCACACGTTTCCAGTGCATTTTTCATTAAGTTCAATTGGATTATCATTTAATATGAGAAACCATGAGAGACACTTGCATATACTAGATTGGCAACATAAATTGGATATGATAAAAACACTTTATTTCAAACTACTTGTTTTTTTAAGTCGGTAACTTATCACATTTGATATATGATAGCAAATTGGTCTTCTTTATACACTATATAATATATACAAGGTAAAAACTCTATGAACAATCGATATAGACAACAGCGTTAAAGAGAGGGAAGATAAAGAGGGGTTACAAAGCGAGAAAGAAATTAATCCAAGAAAGAAAATATAATGGGTTTGATACTAGATACACTGAACATACATATAGGAGGTAAGGACACCCTGTTTTAACATCTTTGCTGATAAAATCTACAACTTGTATCCAAGACAAATCTGCCCAACTTTGACAAAAGGAAGCAAACGGGGAAAAAAAAACATTTAGCTTTCATATTTCCCCCATCAAAACATAGGAGTCTTTCCAACACTAGGGCTTTCTTCCGTTAAAAACATGAATACATGCTAAATACACTCTGATTGTCCACAATTTCAAAGTTTTAGAGCATCTTCCCATTATCTTTTGACAAAAGTACATGTGTAAGATGATTGCATCCTTTTCTCAACATAGGGCAGATATTATGTAATGTTAATAATATCAACAGTACACTGCTACTACAAGAAAGAGACACAGTGCCATGATTGTATATAAGGAGTATATGAAAACACACACTTTTAAAAGCATAAGCGATCCATATACAATGCCATCCTGTCAAATTTCTGTCAAATTATATCACAAAAGAATCATGAAAATGTGTTATGATCCTACAGCTCCTGTAATGTTACATTCATTCAAATTGTACTTCAAATAAATCAAGCTCCATTCCATGAATACATCTGTATATGCCTGTTAACATCTATTGAATGATATTTTTAAAACGGTTGTACTCTTTAGCAAATTAAATGTTAAGCATTGTTGTTTGCATGTACAATTGCATTATAATGAATTTTGTTACAGCTTCAAACAGTTCCTATAAAAAAGACAAATATCTACAGTGATAACTATCAGTGTCCTACTTCGGGGGTAGGCAAGAAAATCTACATCTATGATATGCTCTGGGTAAAATATCTGACAGGAGAGGAGAAATAAACTCTCTATATACATCCAAAATAGCAATACTGGATCCATAATTATGCAGAAGAAAATATAACAAAGAATTCAAATTTGAACATACAGAAAGAAAACATACTCTTATTGCTCGTATTAACATTTGAATAGAGAAAACAAGACTTTCACAAGTAGCAATTTCGGTTTTGAAATATAGATTAAGGAAGATATAAGTATAGACATTTGCAGGCAGAAAGAATAAATTGATTTCAAAACAAAATACTTGAGGGGCATCTTTATAATGCTCCCTCCGTGCACTTAAAGTCTTCTTTTAAACGATTAGATCACTTAGACTATTTTACAAAATGTACCTTTACTCTTTTCTCCTAATACATGTATATAATATTACTCTGTTATCTCTATTTCTAAAAGACTAATTACTTCAGAATTTCTTCTGAACGTTTACTTTGAAAATTATCCAATGGAAAACAGATTTTAACAACAACGTGAGCCGGGGTATCTCATAAACTCACAAACTAATGAGACATGAGGAACATTGGGTCAACTCTTTGTGTGTAGCCGTTATTATCTGCACTGTTTTTTATGTTTGCTGTGACATTCATTTGAAATTATTCATTTGAATAAGGCTATCTATTGGCACATTGGGATGACGCACCATGTCAATGTGCAAAAGTCGCAGACTGTTTATTGGACAAAAAGAATATCTTATACATGGTGCAGCAAAACACATTTCTAATATCACATTCCTTCATAGCATAGCAGAACTTTACATGAAGATGACTGCAAAGAATTTGATCCATAGAGACTCTAATAATTACATGTATGAGGTTCATTTAGGAAGAAATTAAACACGAAGAGCAATGGATGGAAATGTAGAGTAAAATATACTTTGTTGCATTGTGGGTTCCTCAGATATTTGGGTATTATCATATGCAGTTTCTATCGACCCTCCTCCAATCTCCCTCCTCCCATCTTCGACTCGGTTTTAAAAGAGATCTGAAGTAAATAGAATATAACGCTGGTATTAAGGATGTCCAGGAACAACATATCAAACATGTACAATTTTAACATGAAAGGAGTATGAACATAGGAGTGCAGTTTTGTGATTTAGTATGTCACACACAATCAGTCATTCAATGGCACTGCACGTTTGAATGGAAGAGCACCCTCTTTCGTTGAAAACGTTAAGAAGAGTTGGATTCATCCCCTGCGAAATTTTCGAATTGGCCTATCTAGGTCAAACAAATTAAAATGATGTATTGCAGGTTATTGCATCCTGTGTGGTATTGAGCGTATAAAACAAGAATGGTTATTTTGGAGGTGAATAAAATAAAAATCGCCCTTGGAATTACCAACAAAATACTGACTTTGTAACCTCCACACCTGTACACACCCAAACCCATTTTCACAAATTCTCATCCATTCCCGACATATAGACACATACCCACACAAAACACACACCATGTCCCTACCCACCAACACAAACGCTCTCATCATGCATATCTAAATAAAAATTGTATTATGAAATGACAATTCCTAATCGATATGACCAGTATGCTAGAGTAATGGAATATATTTATGAGTTATCATAATTACTGAATGTGCAGTGCAACGATTTGAATCTATGAAGAAGGCACTGTTTTGGAAATGTGTTTGGCGCCATCTATTTTGATGAAATGATAACGTATTTAAACACTATGGCCTACGTGTATGACCAGCATTTTTCGCACCGACTTATGATAACGAATGTTTGTTCAATCGGTATGTTTAGGGTAATATCCGCTATAATGTCGTAAAGTAGAAATCTTATGATTGATTACCCGTGCGATATGTTTTTGATAACGAATACACCTGCGGAGTCTGTTATGTAATTACACCTTCTATACGCCATCATATTTTATGCTCATAAATTATGCAAAATTGTGTTACCTGAGAATAGCCTTACAAAGTCTATTTGGAGAACTGGAAGGGGCAGGTGTCCAGTAGTAAAAGATAAAGAAAAATATCCATACATAAATGAATTAGTAATGATTGTAATAGAATATAACGTCGCTAATAACAGTGGTTAAAATAATAGTGTTAGATTATAATGATAACAATATTAATAATAATCAGTATGACAATTTAAAACTTCAAAGAAAGTTTAGAAAAGAAAAAATATTAATGTCTTCCTTATGGCTTTTTTTAAATCTCATTTTTGTTAAACATTAATGCATCTCATTCTGTTTCTCTACCTATTTTGCCTTTATAACAGACAACTGACTAGCAAGGTGGACATTCCCTTTGAAGGCGTATAACTTGATTTTCAGACATAATAATAACTAATTGTTTTTGTTGCAAGTATGTACTCTAAAATCTAAACACATCATTAAAATCGTTCCTTCAAAATCATGAAGAGAGTGCAAATAAAGAAAATTGGATCGATACAATGATGTTTATATGCAGGTAAGGCGAGTTGGCTAAGTCTGTAACGCGTAAATTTGCCTATCGAAACAAAGATCGTAGGTTCAAATCCAACAAAGGTTGCTGTTTGCGCTGGGGGTTAGCATGTCCCTTCTACGTTTCATAGTCGCATAATACGTTACATTGGAAAACACTCCGTCCATCGAATAGGAGGTAAACGGTAGCGCCCTTTATATGAGAGTGACCACTTATGCACTTAAACAAAAATACACTATATACACCCACACCTATCGACACATACCCTAAAGGAACCCCACACCCATGCCCATACCCACCAACACAAACTCAATCATTATGAAAATCTAAATAGAAATTGTAAATGAAATAAAAAAAATCTTAAACAATATGACCAGTATGCTACAGTAATGGGATATGATCAGGAATTAACATAAATATGCATTTACAGTGCACAAACATGATTATGTGTCTGTGCCAAAAGCAATATATAAAGATGGTACTGTTTGTACAATGTGTTTCACGCCATTTATCATATTAAAATGATAACATCAATAATCACGATAGCCTGCGTGTAAGACCTGTAGTTTGCTGAAAGGCTTTTGAAAAGTAATCTTCGTTTAATCAGTCTGTATAAAGTAATGTAAACCATACCGTCGTTAAATCGTCGTTATATAACAATATATAGTTTCCGTTTTCATTAACGTATTTGGAATATATAAATATATAAATACGTACTTTTTGTGAATATAGTAAATATATCAATACATAATTTGTCAACTTACAGTTTGTATAAGTACACACTGTTTCTTTTCTGTCCAAGTAATATATTGTTCATTAAAATCAGCATTTGCATACAAAAGAATCACATGTCATTCAACAATAAAAAGGCAAAACAACTATAGAGACAAGACACTAACGAAACAAACTAGCCTGTAAAACGAAGTTAAGCACCATTACAAACCACAACTTGGATACTTATTACGAAAACAAGACACTTGAACTCATTAATTAAGAAATATAAACTGTTTGAAAAGACTTTCGAATACCCCCTAAAGTTGATATGATATGCAGAGCCCACAGAGAGAGAGAGAAAGTAAAAGATAGAAAGAAAGAGAGAGAGAGAGAGAGAGAGAGAGAAATACAGCCGAAGAAAAACCGTCTGATTTTTATCACAAAACAAATACAGAAAATGTTTTAATAATAAGGAAAGAAGAACAACATCCCCGTACACCATAGGAAATTCGTTTAATTCAATTCAATTTTAATATCATTGTTATTGTCTAATAGAAAGTTTTTAAACACTGGTAGGTAATATAAAGGTAAATGCGCCATCTAGTTTGAAATATTTTTAATGACGACATGTTGTTCAATGTTTAGGGCAATACGTGCAGATTTCTAATTTGTCTTTAATATTAGTATATATTTCAGTTGGAATTGACATTAAAGTCATATCAAAATGATGCAAGATACAGATTATTTGCCTTCGAAGCTGTTTTGATTTTCATTACCAATCTGTATCATAAAAACAAAACAATTGAATCAGTTTCAAAGTATATTAGTCTTTTTCTAAAAGTTTAGGAATTGCCACGTCAATTTCATTAAGATATTTCCTTAAATATACTGAGGTTTAAAGGAAAAGGAGAGGATATTGTCCTCATACCCCCCAAAAAGATCTCTCTGATATTGTATGGACAGATTATTTAATTCCATGTTACTTAAAAAGTGAATTTCATGATTATTATGGAGAATTGTACAGCCGGAATCATGATTTGTGATATACTGCGAAAAAAATAATACCATACTTTGGTAATGAGGAATTGAAAAAAAATCAAAAGGGGTAAATGTTACGATATAATCAACAATTATATGGAAGTTTCAACGAATTCCTATGTACATTAAATCCTTTGACGCCATCTATTTTGAAGTATTTTTAATGACGACATGTTCTTCAATAGTGCGTGCATTACGTGCTGTATTTGCATTGCCTTGATAATAAAAATATATTTTGTTGAATTGACATGAATATAATATCTGCTAGATACAAAAGGTCGGCCTATGACACCGTTTTAACCTTAATCACCAATCTCTATTATGAAAAAAGCCCACTTGAATCAGATTTGAATTATATTTATCTAAATCGTGAAATGATTAAGAAATACCATCTCACTCTCATTATGATATTCAATGAATTATGCAGATATATATATATATATATATATGACGGAGATAGTGTGGGGTAAGGGAGAAAGAGGGGGCATCGGTATTAAGATAAGAAGAAAACATGCGATATCCAGCACAACTGACGTCTGGAAATTCTAAGCAAAACGAGAACAGAACAGTACATACATTCTCACGTAAAATAGAAAGTGTTGAAATTGTTTGCGCGTACAATTGATCTTATCAGTGGAGGCAATGAGAAATATATTGTTTCGGGGATATGACGAGTATAACCAAAAACATTGTCATACCACGTTTGTTAATCATATTTCTTTTAACATTATTATGAATGACATTTGGTAATATAAATGCAGTAAACTTTGGGTTAGAAAAGTCCGCCCATTTGTTTACCCTTCACATTTTTCAACACTGCCTTTCGTTAAAGTGGTAGAAATAAGAACCTTTTATAACACAAAGCTGTATTTTTAGAAAGGTGAAGGGGCAATTATTACGAGGGGAAATAACACTTACTACAAATGAAAAAAAAGGACACTTGTCAAAGTAAAAGGGGCATCTATCAGATTTAGATAGAGACACTTATCAGATTTGGATAGGGACACTTATCATAGGTGAAAAGAGACACTTATGACAAAGGGGAAGGGGCACTTTTTAGGAAGTAATTTGAACCTGTTTCCTTCGTAAAATGTGCACTTTTGGGGTACTTGAAAAAAGCTAAGCTCTATTTGTATTTTTCTCTTTCTTTAGTATTTACTTACATTTTCTCTCTTTCTCTTTTAATTCAAATTCTTTCCTAATTTCTTCTCTTTCTTACTTCATGTAACTGACTCTATTTTTTTAAAATTTTTGTTGAGAAGGGGGGGGGGCATTTCGAATTAATTAAAACGCCCAATAAAATCATTTGTGGGATAGAGAGATTCAACTTATTTTGCACCCAGACTTTCCGGTGAACTATCGTATTGTTTATTTTTGATTCCAAAAAGAAGAATCGTATAGCTTTAAATACAAATTAAACACAGCATTGGCACAGAACAGGTTTTGACCTCCTAGGTCATAACATAAGAAGAACACATGCGATATTCTGGTTTCGCAAACCTACTGATGATTTTCTTTTAAAGCAACATGGAATCACTAAAACGAATGGTTACAGGGAACAAGAACGTACATTCTCACGTGAAATCGAAAGGGTTTAAATTGTTCATATTCCTTAGTGAATATCATCTTACTAGCGACACAAGGAGGAGAAGGGCAGGGCCCTGTGTGAATGATTTGTTTGCTCGTGCATTAGGGGAGTTGAGTGTATGAGCTAATGACCTGAGGAGCAAAACGGACGTCCAAAAATTCCAGATCAAGCGAAAACCGAACAAACCAACAACAACAGTTAACCAAACAAAAAGTGAAGACTAAAACAGAAAACAAACCAACAAACATTAACATATTGCACATCGATCTTGGAGGGGGGGGGGGGCTGTGTAACACCTTGGAAAAAGCATTCACCTCCGGTTCGCGCAGGCCCACATGAAAAGGATTATGCCGAATACGAGATTGGTGTTATTTCCTGTTATGTTGATGAGCTCTCAAGATCTTTTTTTTCCCACCCTGAATCAGAGTCTACCTCAGATTATTAAAAAAAACGAGATAATTTACTGTTAGAAGAGGTTGACCATTGACGGCTTCCAAAAAAAAACACATACAAATCTTTGTGGTTTGATAATTTTTTTCAGGATTGTTTGCATGTTAGACTTAGAGGGTTAGTACATAAGAAAGAATATAATAAGTAACATTTCATTAAAAAAATGCATAGTTTTTTCATCGACCTACAACAATGCTACAGGTTTACTTTAATTCCACGCTGCCTTCTGAATATTGCTTAATTTCTTTCAAATTAGATGCCCATATAATTGTTCCCCTTTAGTCTTAATGCTTCCAAGAGTTTGCTCAACTGACTCGACGTTTCAAAAATGCTAATGCATCAAGACTCCGTCAGCGTGTTTTGCAATCTTTAAGTAAGCTTAGGATTGGGGATCTTTGTCTCAGATTCTAAACAAAATCCTGGATTAAGCTCATGCTGCAATGATAATTATAAACCTTTAGGTCAGTCATGAATCCCATGACGTTTACAAACTGATCGCCCATCTGATTATCAAGATATTTATGATAGGAACTCGAAATGTGAAAAACCGTTTTCCTAAAGGTTTTTATAACACTACAGTGTATTGGGGAAAAGAAATATGGTGAAACCGGTCACCCAAAGTTTTTACTTTTTGGAGGCACTTCATGATCATTTTGAAACACATGTTTGTTAGGGCTTCAATACTACACCATATCACAACCATGCCATGATGGCCATGCATCTCAGATTTAGCATTGTTAAACAATGCCTTTAAAGGGATCCGGTAACTTCTTTCAGGTTCTGAAACCAAATCATGGATTAAGCTCATGCTGCAATGATAATTATAACATTTAGGTTAGTCAGGAGCCCCATGACTTTTACAAGCCGATCGCCTGTCTGATTATCAAGATAGTTCTGATTTGAAATCGAAATCAAATGTTTGCGTTTTCCTAACGGTTTTCATAACACTACTGTCTATTGGGAAAAACGAGTATGGTAAAACCGGTCACTCTAAGATTTTTTTTTTCTTTTTTGAGGCACTTCTTGATCATTTTGAAGCGCGATTTTTTTTAGGGCTTCAGTACTATCCATATCACAGACGCTGATGACACGTGCATCTCAGAGTTAACATTTTTAAACGAAAACGGGAATCACCAATTATAGGCTTAACATTGTAGACAGTATGAACATACATTAAAGCTTTTATTTCATTTGTTACAAGGAAGTAGGAAGTCAAAGCTCGTCCATTGTTATGGCTACGCAGAATCTGTTTCGTTACGTGTGTGCTTGCGGAGCAAGCAGTTTATATATGTGTTTGTCCTAATGGCATCACATGATGGGATTTATTATGTTTATAGATGATTTTTGCTCAAGATAACATTCTGATTTCTATATGGATTTCAAGAAGAAATCTGGATTAATTATCATATCGTGTTTTGTTAAGGCCATTAAGGCCATACGAACGAATATATTGTTTGAAGGATACAGTAAACCCTTCCACAATCAACTCAATCGTTTATTAAATAGTTGTTTTCTCGCGTCAAACTTTAAATCAAAGACATCGAATATTTGATGCTGATTATAATTGTTGCATATTTTAATGAAAATATTAAAATGTGTCTACATGAAGCATATAGTACTTCCAATTTCTGTTAACAAGATGACGTGCAATCATCGTAAAATGGTCATACTAGATGTTATTGTCCTACATGGCCTTTTACACGTTGATTTTGTTATCATAGATATGCTGTTCACAATAATAATTTATAACAAATAATGTAAGAAGGTTGTGAACAAATATCATCAAACATACTCTAGGTTCGGGAAAGTTCCACTACATCCCATTGAGTGAAAGATTTTCATTTTCATAATTTCATTCAAATTCATGGACTGATCATTGATGAACCATTACGAATACAATAGATTTATCTTAAGCCTATTGTTATCATTTCCATGCTCATACTTGTTGAATGATATTTAACAAAAATGAAGACGAGTTTTATGTCAGAGTGAAACCACATGTTTACCATCATGTGTAATAAATTACAAGAATATTCAAATACGGGGGAAATGAAAAGACCACATGCTTATCAGTTCCAAACTCCGTTATTTGAAAAACAAACAAAGAACAACTAAACAAAAACACTAAAACAAAAAAGCAATGACAATATTATCTAAACGGAAGATTAAATATGTATCGAATGGAATTCATTTTCGTAAGTGGCATCATAAATCAGTTGAAATTAGGAATTAATAAGAACAATTTTATATTTTCTTGTAAGATAGTACAAATAATTAACGATTATTCCGTTTAAGAACTCTCAAAACTTGTATGCAATTTAGGTGTAATCTTATATGAAAAGAAAATTAGAGAAAATGGTAAAGAAGATAACATGACTGGGAGGAGAAGAAAAAGGAATGAGAAAAAAAGGAAACAACGGATAATATATCGAGAATAGAAGAGAGATAATTAAACAAGGGATTGATGGAGAGAGGGGGAGTGAGAGGGAAGAAAGATAAAAAGATAGAAAGAGACAAAAAAAAGGTAATAGAAGAAGAAAGAAAGTGAGTGGGTTGGGGGCATCATAAAGAAAGACAGGGAGAGAGGAAGGGGTGAAAGTGCTAGAATAGAAATGGATAAATGAATTCATGTATATTTCCAGGCGAGGCGAGTTTGCTCAGTCTGTAAAGCGTTGAACTGCCTGCCGAACCAAAGATCGTAGGGTTTGGAACCAACTAAGGGTATGTTTATGTTAAACTTTTTCTGGCCAGAATCAGACATCTGTTACGCGTTTAGTTTAAAACACGGTTGCGTCCTTTCTCACTTTTGTCGAATCACCGAAAAACGGCGATCACGATCGCCGATCGTAAACTCACAAAAAGGTGCGTTTACAATTTGTAAACGCGTTTAAATGGGGTCAACGCACTGACCTCTAGTGGGTCTACGTAGCATGCACAGTGCAGGTTTGCGAATCCAGCTGCAAGGCAATTAAGGCCACCCAGCGAGAATTGCCTGGAGGAGCCATAGAAGTGAGGATAAACAGTACACCGTGGAACTGCGATTACGATGATTTTTTTTTACGATGTGCGTTTCAAATCGCTCATTCCGCCTTCAAAATTGAGCTTAAACGCACCCTAAGGCGGGTGACTAAAGACTGCATTGTGTGTTAACATGCCACTCCCCTGTTTTAAAGACGTTGGCTATATTACAGTGAAAAACATTCGATTCATCGGAAAGAACGTACATACAGGTACTGTAGAGGCAAAAAGCCACATTTGCACATTAAGAAGAATAAGAGTAGGGGAAAAGCTAACTGTACATCTAAATCATTTTTCTTTCGAATGAGATGATAAGAGGTTAACACTGATTCAAAATGCTTTTCCCTCCAAGGCATTGCTTTGATCTTGATACAAAAAAATAATATTAAATAAAAGAAAATTGATTAATAATGTTGAGATACGGATAATCATTAGTCCTGGACGAATAGACGAAAATTAGTATTAATAATACTGACAATATGATAAGTATAATTATTTTGAAAATAACAATTAAATATTAAACAAAAAATATATAATTATATATACACTGTCGTTCATAAAGTTGGAATATTTTTGTTTTACCCCAATTCATGGAATTATTTAAAAAATAATTTAAAAATAATAGATCTAGATAATAATATACATTCTCAGATTTTATTGAATAGTAATTTGCCAATGTGTGTTTTGCGTGACTGCTAAAGCATGTGTATTCTACTATGCTTATCAACTAGGGGCCCTACGCCCTTAAGGCATAAATGACAGTAATGAGGATTAATGCCCCATAAAAGGGTACTAATACAGCACATCGACACGGTTTTGATCCTGGGGCCACACAGTTAGGAGGCCATTGTTCTGTCACTGAACAATGACTGTACGCAGCGGGGGCTCGGGTAGGGGGCAGTTTCCATAAATTAAAAACAAAGGAAAATACAATAAATTTGCAATAATTTATTGCATTTTACCCCGGTTCCAAACATTAAACAAATCCTCTGTGTGCCCATGCCTTAAGGCCGTCCATAAATAAATAAAATAAAGATAAAAAGAGCAAGAAAGAGGTAACATAAAGAAAAAGAAACTGAGTGAAAGGGAGGGGTGCAACATAAATAAAGACAGGGAGAGAGCTAGGAGTGAAAGTGTTAGAATATAAATGGTTAAGTGAAATCATGTTTATAAGCAGGCGAGGCGAGTTTGCTAAGTCTGTAAGGCCAAAATCTGCCCTTAATTGATTTATTGGTCGTGACATAGCATTTTTAAAAATATATAGTTTCCGTTTTCATTAACGTATTTGAAATATATAAATATATAAATATGTACTTTTTGTGAATAAAGTAAATATATCAATACATAATTTGTCAACTTACAGTTTTTATAAGTACATACACTGTTTCTCTTCTGTCAAAGTAATATATTTTTCATTAAAATCAGCATTTGCATACAAAAGAATCACATGTCATTCAACAATAAAAAGGCAAAACAACTATAGAGACAAGACACTAACAAAACAAACTAGCCTATAAAACGAAGTTAAGCTCCATTACAAACCACAACTTGGATACTTATTACGAGAACTAGACACTTGAACTCATTAATTAAGAAATATAAACTGTTTGAAAAGACTTTCGAATACCACCTAAAGTTGATATGATATGCAGAGACCACAGAGAGAGAGAGAGAGAGAGAGAGAAAGTAAAAGATAGAAAGAAAGAGAGAGGGAGAGAGAAATAAAATACAGCCGAAGAAAAACCGTCTGATTTTTATCACAAAACAAATACAGAAAATGTTTTAATTGTAAGGAAAAAAGAGCAACATCCCCGTACACCATAGGGAATCCGTTTAATTCAATTCAATTGTAATATCATTGTTATTGTCTAATAGAAAGTTTTAAAACACTGGTAGGTACTATAAAGGTAAATGCGCCATCTAGTTTGATATATTTTTTTTTTTTGTGTGTGTTAGTTTGAAATATTTTTAATGACGACATGTTGTTCAATATTTAGGGCAATACGTGCAGTTTTCTAATTTGTTTTTAATATTAGTATATATTTCAGTTGAAATTGACATTAAAGTCATATCAAAATTATGCAAGATACAGATTATTTGCCTTCGAAGCTGTTTTGATTTTTCATTACCATTTTGTATCATAAAAACAAAACAATTGAATCAGTTTCAAAGTATATTAGTCTATTTCTAAAAGTTTAGGAATTGTCACGTCAATTTCATTAAGATATTTCCTTAAATATACTAAGGTTTAAAGGAGAAAGAGAGAATATTGTCCTAATACCCCCCAAAAGAGACCTCTCTGATATTGTATGGACAGATTATTTAATTCCATGTTACTTAAAAAGTGAATTTCATGATTATTATGGAGAATTGTACAGCCGGAATCATGATTTGTGATATACTGCGAAAAAATAATACCATACTTTGGTAATGAGGAATTAAAAAAAATGAAAAGAGGTAAATGTTACGATATATGACACTATAGGTAATTTATTGAAGTTTCAACGAATTCCAATGTACATTAAATCCTTTGACGCCATCTATTTTGAAGTATTTTTAATGACGACATGTTCTTCAACAGTGCGTGCATTACGTGCTGTATTTTCATTGCCTTGAAAATTAAAATATATTTTGTTGAATTGACATGAATATAATATCTGCAAGATACGAAAGGTCGGCCTATGAAACCGTTTTAACCTTAATCACCAATCTCTTTTATGAAAAAGCCCACTTGAATCAGGTTTGAATTATATTAATCTAAATCGTGAAATGATTAAGAAATACCATCTCACTCTCATTATGATATTCAATGAATTATGCAGAGAGAGAGAGAGATATATATATATATATATATGACGGAGATAGGGTGGGGTAAGGGAGAAAGAGGGGGCATCGGTATTAAGATAAGAAGAAAACATGCGATATCCAGCACAACTGACGTCTGGAAATTCCAAGCAAAACGAGAACAGAACAGTACATACATTCTCACGTGAAATAGAAAGTGTTGAAATTGTTGCCGCCTAGAATTGATCTTATCAGTGGAGGCAATGAGAAATATATTGTTTCGGGGATATGACGAGTATAACCAAAAACATTGTCATACCACGTTTGTTAATCATATTTCTTTTAACATTATTATGAATGACATTTGGTAATATAAATGCAGTAAACTTTGGGTTAGAAAAGTCCGCCCATTTGTTTACCCTTCACATTTTTCAACACTGCCTTTCGTTAAAGTGGTAGAAATAAGAACCTTTTATAACACAAAGCTGTATTTTTAGAAAGGTGAAGGGGCAATTATTACGAGGGGAAATAACACTTACTACAAATGAAAAAAAAGGACACTTGTCAAAGTAAAAAGGGCATCTATCAGATTTAGATAGAGACACTTATCATATTTGGATAGGGACACATATCATAGGTGAAAAGAGACACTTATGACAAAGGGGAAGGGGCACTTTTTAGGAAGTAATTTGAACCTGTTTCCTTCGTAAAATATGCACTTTTGGGGTACTTGAAAAAAGCTAAGCTCTATTTGTATTTTTCTCTTTCTTTAGTATTTACTTACATTTTCTCTCTTTCTCTTTTAATTCAAATTCTTTCCTAATTTCTTTTCTTTCTTACTTTCATGTAACTGACCCTATTTTTTTTTAATTTTTGTTGAGAGGGGGGGGGGGGGCATTTCGAATTAATTAAAACGCCCAATAAAATCATTTGTGGGATAGAGAGATTCAACTTATTTTGCACCCAGTCTTTCCGGTGAACTATCGTATTGTTTATTTTTGATTTCAAAAAGAAGAATCGTAAAGCTTTAAATACAAAATAAACACACCATTGGCAAAGAACAGGTTATGACCTCCTAGGTCATGGCATAAGAAGAACACATGCGATATTCTGGTTCCGCAAACCTACTGATGATTTTCTTTTATGGAATCACTAAAACGAATGGTTACAGGGAACAAGAACGTACTTTCTCTCGTGAAAGCGAAAGGGTTTAAAATGTTCATATTCCTTAGTGAATATTATCTTACTAGCGACACGAGGAGGAGAAATAAGTTTCGATCATCGAAACAATAACTGTTTCTGTTATTAAGAATCAATCTATTTCATTCTTGCTCCACTTGTACATATTTTTAACCTTTTGCTCTCCACTGGTAAATTCCCTCACGGTATGAAGCTAGCGAGGGTGAATCGATCTATAAGAAAGGCTCTCTCGATCAGTTGGGTAACATATTGCACATCGATCTTGGAGGGGAGGGGAGGGGAGGGGGGGGGGCTGTGTAACACCTTGGAAAAAGCATTTACCTCCGGTTCGCGCAGGCCCACATGAAAAAGGATTATGCCGAATACGAGATTGGTGTTATTTCCTGTTATGTTGATGAACTCTCATGATCTTTCTTTCCCCACCCGGAATCAGAGTCTACCTCAGATTAATAAAAAAAACGAGAGAATTTACTGTTAGAGGAGGTTGACCATTGACGGCTTCCAAAAAAAAAACATAAACATCTTTATGGTTTAATAATTTTTTTTCAGGATTGTTTGCATGTTAGACTTAGAGGGTTAGTACATAAGAACGAATATAATAAGTAACATTTCATACAAAAATGCGCAGTTTTTTATCGACCTTCAACAATGCTACCGATTTACTTTAATTCCACGCTGCCTTCTGAATATTGCTTAATTTCTTTCAAATTAGATGCCCATATAATTGTTCCCCTTTAGTCTTAATGCTTCCAAGAGTTTGCTCAACTGACTCGACGTTTCAAAAATGCTAATGCATCAAGACTCCGTCAGCGTGTTTTGCAATCTTTAAGTACGCTTAGGATTGGGGATCTTTGTCTCAGATTCTAAACAAAATCCTGGATTAAGCTCATAATGTAATGATAATTATAAACCTTTAGGTCAGTCATGCATCCCATGACGTTTACAAACTGATCGCCCATCTGATTATCAAGATATTTATGATAGGAACTCGAAATGTGAAAAACCGTTTTCCTAAAGGTTTTTATAACACTACAGTCTATTGGGGAAAAGAAATATGGTGAAACCGGTCACCCAAAGTTTTTACTTTTTGGAGGCACTTCATGATCATTTTGAAACACATGTTTGTTAGGGCTTCAATACTACACCATATCACAACCATGCCATGATGGCCATGCATATCAGATTTAGCATTGTTAAACAATGCCTTTAAAGGGATCCGGTAACTTTTTTCAGATTCTGAAACCAAATCATGGATTTAGCTCATGCTGCAATGATAATTATAACATTAAGGTTAGTCAGGAGCCCCATGACTTTTACAAGCCGATCGCCTGTCTGATTATCAAGATAGTTATGATTTGAAATCGAAATCAAATGTTTGAGTTTTCCTAACGGTTTTCATAACACTACTGTCTATTGGGAAAAACGAGTATGGTAAAACAGGTCACTCTAAGATTTTTTTACTTTTTTGAGGCACTTCCTGAACATTTTGAAGCGCGACTTTTTTTTTTTAGGGCTTCAGTACTATCCATATCACAGACGCTGATGACACGTGCATCTCAGAGTTAACATTGTTAAACGAAAACGGGAATCACCAATTGTAGGCTTAACATTGTAGACAGTATGAACATACATTAAAGCTTTTATTTCATTTGTTACAAGGAAGTAGGAAGTCAAAGCTCCATTGTTATGGCTACGCAGAATCTGTTTCGTTACGTGTGTGTTTGCGGAGCAAGCAGTTTATATATGTGTTTGTCCTAATGGCATCACATGATGGGATTTATTATGTTTGTAGATGATTTTTGCTCAAGATAACATTCTGATTTCTATATGAAATTCAAGAAGAAATCTGGATTAATTATCATATCGTGTTTTGTTAAGGCCATTAAGGCCATACGAACGAATATATTGTTTGAAGGATACAGTGAACCCTTCCACAATCAACTCAATCGTTTATTAAATAGTTGTTTTCTCGTGTCAAACTTTAAATCAATGACATCGAATATTTGATGCTGATTATAATTGTTGCACATTTTAATGAAAATATTAAAATGTGTCTACATGAAGCATATAGTACTCACATTTTTGTTAACAAGACGTGCAATCACCGTAAAATGGTCATACTAGATGTTATTGTCCTACATGGCCTTTTACGTGTTGATTTTTTATCATAGATATGCTGTTCACAATAATAATGTATAACAAATAATGTAAGAAGGTTGTGAACAAATATCATCAAACATACTCTAGGTTCGGGAAAGTTCCACTACATCCCATTGAGTGAAAGTTTTTCATTTTCATAATTTCATTCAAATTCATGGACTGATCATTGATGAACCATTACGAATACAATGGATTTATTGGCCTATTGTTATCATTTCCATGCTCATACTTGTTGAATGATATTTAACAAAAATGAAGACGAGTTTTATGTCAGAGTGAAACCACATGTTTACCATCATGTGTAATAAAATACAAGAATATTCAAATACGGGGGATATGAAAAGACCACATGCTTATCAGTTCCAAACTTCGTTATTTGAAAAACAAACAAAGAACAACTAAACAAAAGCAATAACACAAAAAAGCAATGATAATATTATCTAAACGGAAGAATAAATAGTTATCGAATGGAATTCAATTCCGTAAGTGGCATCATAACTCAGTTGAAATTAGGAATTAATAAGAAAATGTTTATATTTTCTTGTAAGATAGTAAAAATAATTAACGATTATTCCGTTTAAGAACTCTCAAAACTTGTATGCAATTTAGGTGTAATCTTATATGAAAAGAAAATTAGAGAAAAAGGTAAAGAAGATAACATGACTGGGAGGAGAAGAAAAAGGAATGAGAAAAAAAGGAAATAACGGATAATATATCTAGAATAGAAGAGAGATAATGAAACAAGATATTGATGGAGAGAGGGGGAGTGAGGGGGAAGAAAGATAAAAAGATAGAAAGAGACCAAAAAAAAAAAGGTAATAGAAGAAGAAAGAAAGTGAGTGGGTTGGGGGCATTATAAAGAAAGACAGGGAGAGAGGAAGGGGTGAAAGTGCTAGAATAGAAATGGATAAGTGAAATCATGTATATTTCCAGGCGAGGCGAGTTTGCTCAGTCTGTAAAGCGTTGAACTGCCTGCCGAATCAAAGATCGTAGGGTTTGGATCCAACTAAGGGTATGTTTATGTTAAACTCTTTCTGGCCAGAATCAGGCATCTGTTACGCGTTTAGTTCAAAACACGCTTGCGTCCTTTCTCACTTTTGTAGAATCACCGAAAAACGGCGATCACGATCGCCGATCGTAAACTCACAAAAAGGTGCGTTTACAATTTGTAAACGCGTTTAAATGGGGTCAACGCACTGACCTCTAGTGGGTCTACGTAGCATGCACAGTGCAGGTTTGCGAATCCAGCTGCAAGGCAATTAAGGCAACCCAGCGAGAATTGCCTGGAGGAGCCATATAAGTGAGGATAAACAGTATACCGTGGAACTGCGATTACGACGATTTTTTTTACGATGTGCGTTTCAAATCGCTCATTCCGCCTTCAAAATTGAGCTTAAACGCACCCTAAGGCGGGTGACTAAAGACTGCATTGTGTGTTAACATGCCACTCCCCTGTTTTAAAGACGTTGGCTATATTACAGTGAAAAACATTCGATTCATCGGAAAGAACGTACATACAGGTACTGTGTAGAGGCAAAAGGCCACATTTGCACATTAAGAAGAATAAGAGTTGGGGAAAAGCTAACTGTACATCTAAATCATTTTTCTTTCGAATGAGATGATAAGAGGTTAACACTGATTCAAAATGCTTTTCCCTCCAAGGGATTGCTGGGATCTTGATACAACAAAATAATATTAAATAAAAGAAATTGATTAATAATGTTATCTTGAGAAACGGATAATCATTAGTCCTTGACGAATAGACGAAAATTAATATTAATAATACTGACAATATAATAAGTATAATTATTTTGAAAATAATAATTAAATATTAAAAAAGAAATATATAATTATATATACACTGTCGCTCATAAAGTTGGAATATTTTTGTTTTACCCCAATTCATGGAATTATTTTAAAAATAATTTAAAAATAATAGATCTAGATAATAATATACATTCTCAGATTTTATTGAATAGTAATTTGCCAATGTGTGTTTTGCGTGACTGCTAAAGCATGTGTATTCTACTATGCTTATCAACTAGGGGCCCTACGCCCTTAAGGCATAAATGACAGTTATGAGGATTAATGCCCCATAAAAGGGTACTAATACAGCACATCGACACGGTTTTGATCCTGTGCCACACAGTTAGGAGGCCATTGTTCTGTCACTGAACAATGACTGTACGCAGCGGGGGCTCGGGTAGGGGGCAGTTTCCATAAATTAAAAAAAAAGGAAAATACAATAAATTTGCAATAATTTATTGCATGTTACCCCGGTTCCAAACATTAAACAAATCCTCTGTGTGCCCATGCCTTAAGCCGTAATGCATGGCCGTCCATAAATAAATAAAATAAAGATAGAAAGAGCAAGAAAGAGGTAACATAAAGAAAAAGAAACTGAGTGAAGGGGAGGGGGGCAACATAAATAAAGACAGGGAGAGAGCTAGGAGTGAAAGTGTTAGAATATAAATGGTTAAGTGAAATCATGTTTATAAGCAGGCGAGGCGAGTTTGCTAAGTCTGTAAGGCCAAAATCTGCCCTTAATTGATTTATTGGTCGTGATATAGCATTTTTAACAATATATAGTTTCCGTTTTCATTAACGTATTTGAAATATATAAATATATAAATATGTACTTTTTGTGAATATAGTAAATATATCAATACATAATTTGTCAACTTACAGTTTGTATAAGTACACACACTGTTTCTCTTCTGTCAAAGTAATATATTGTTCATTAAAATCAGCATTTGCATACAAAAGAATCACATGTCATTCAACAATAAAAAGGCAAAACAACTATAGAGACAAGACACTAACGAAACAAACTAGCCTGTAAAACGAAGCTAAGCTCCATTACAAACCTCAACTTGGATACTTATTACGAGAACTAGACACTTGAACTCATTAATTAAGAAATATAAACTGTTTGAAAAGACTTTCGAATACCACCTAAAGTTGATATCATATGCAGAGCCCACAGAGAGAGAGAGAAAGTAAAAGATAGAAAGAAAGAGATAGAGAGAGAGAGAGAAATACAATACAGCCGAAGAAAAACCGTCTGATTTTTATCACAAAACAAATACAGAAAATGTTTTAATTGTAAGGAAAAAAGAGCAACATCCCCGTACACCATAGGGAATCCGTTTAATTCAATTCAATTTTAATATCATTGTTATTGTCTAATAGAAAGTTTTAAAACACTGGTAGGTACTATAAAAGTAAATGCGCCATCTAATTTGAAATATTTTTTTTTTCTTTGTGTTAGTTTGAAATATTTTTAATGACGACATGTTGTTCAATATTTAGGGCAATACGTGCAGTTTTTTAATTTGTCTTTAATATTAGTATATATTTTACTTGAAATTGACATTAAAGTCATATCAAAATTATGCAAGATACAGATTATTTGCCTTCGAAGCTGTTTTGATTTTCATTACCATTTTGTATCATAAAAACAAAACAATTAAATCAGTTTCAAAGTATATTAGTCTATTTATAAAAGTTTAGGAATTGCCACGTCAATTTCATTAAGATATTCCCTTAAATATACTGAGGTTTAAAGGAGAAAGAGAGAATATTGTCCTAATACCCCCCAAAAGAGACCTCTCTAATATTGTATGGACAGATTATTTAATTCCATGTTACTCAAAAAGTGAATTTCAGGATTATTATGGAGAATTGTACAGCCGGAATCATGATTTGTGATATACTGCGAAAAAATAATACCATACTTTGGTAATGAGGAATTAAAAAAAATCAAAAGAGGTAAATGTTACGATATATGACACTATAGGTAATTTATTGAAGTTTCAACGAATTGCTATGTACATTAAATCCTTTGACGCCATCTATTTTGAAGTATTTTTAATGACGACATGTTCTTCAACAGTGCGTGCATTACGTGCTGTATTTTCATTGCCTTGAAAATTAAAATATATTTTGTTGAATTGACATGAATATAATATCTGCAAGATACGAAAGGTCGGCCTATGAAACCGTTTTAACCTTAATCACCAATCTCTTTTATGAAAAACCCCACTTGAATCAGGATTGAATTATATTAATCTAAATCGTGAAATGATTAAGAAATACCATCTCACTCTCATTATGATATTCAATGAATTATGCAGAGAGAAAGAGATATATATATATATGACGGAGATATGGTGGGGTAAGGGAGAAAGAGGGGCATCGGTATTAAGATAAGAAGAAAACATGCGATATCCAGCACAACTGACGTCTTGAAATTCCGAGCAAAACGAGAACAGAACAGTACATACATTCTCACGTGAAATAGAAAGTGTTGAAATTGTTGCCGCGTAGAATTGATCTTATCAGTGGAGGCAATGAGAAATATATTGTTTCGGGGATATGACGAGTATAACCAAAAACATTGTCATACCACGTTTGTTAATCATATTTCTTTTAACATTATTATGAATGACATTTGGTAATATAAATGCAGTAAACTTTGGGTTAGAAAAGTCCGCCCATTTGTTTACCCTTCACATTTTTCAACACTGCCTTTCGTTAAAGTGGTAGAAATAAGAACCTTTTATAACACAAAGCTGTATTTTTAGAAAGGTGAAGGGGCAATTATTACGAGGGGAAATAACACTTACTACAAATGAAAAAAAAAAGGACACTTGTCAAAGTAAAAGGGGCATCTATCAGATTTAGATAGAGACACTTATCATATTTGGATAGGGACACTTATCATAGGTGAAAAGAGACACTTATGACAAAGGGGAAGGGGCACTTTTTAGGAAGTAATTTGAACCTGTTTCCTTCGTAAAATGTGCACTTTTGGGGTACTTGAAAAAAGCTAAGCTCTATTTGTATTTTTCTCTTTCTTTAGTATTTACTTACATTTTCTCTCTTTCTTTTTTAATTCAAATTCTTTCCTAATTTCTTTTCTTTCTTACTTTCATGTAACTGACCCTATTTTTTTAAAATTTTTGTTGAGAGGGGGGGGGGGGGGCATTTCGAATTAATTAAAACGCCCAATAAAATCATATGTGGGATAGAGAGATTCAACTTATTTTGCACCCAGACTTTCCGGTGAACTATCTTTTGTTTATTTTTGATTCCAAAAAGAAGAATCGTATAGCTTTAAATACAAAATAAACACACCATTGGCAAAGAACAGGTTATGACCTCCTAGGTCATAGCATAAGAAGAACACATGCGATATTCTGGTTCCGCAAACCTACTGATGATTTTCTTTTAAAGCAACATGGAATCACTAAAACGAATGGTTACAGGGAACAAGAACGTACATTCTCACGTGAAATCGAAAGGGTTTAAATTGTTCATATTCCTTAGTGAATATCATCTTACTAGCGACACAAGGAGGAGAAGGGCAGGGCCCTGTGTGAATGATTTGCTTGCTCGTGTATTAGGGGAGTTGAGTGTATGAGGTAATGACCTGAGGAGCAAAACTGACGTCCGAAAATTCCAGATCAAGCGAAAACAGAACAAACCAACAACAAAAGTTAACCAAACAAAATGTGAAGACTAAAACAGAAAACAAACCAACACACATTAAAACATTGCACATCGATCTTGAAGGGGGGGGGATGTGTAACACCTTGGAAAAAGCCTTGGTTCGCGCAGGCCCACATGAAAAAGGATTACGCCGAATACGAGATTGGTGTTATTTCCTGTTATGTTGAACTCTCATGATCTTCTTTCTTCATCCGGAAGCAGAGTATACCTCAGATTAATAAAAAAAAAACGAATTGTTTCACGGAACAAGTACGTACATTCTCACGTGAATTAGAAAGGGTTTAAATGTTCATATTCTCTAGTGAGTATTATCTTACTAGCGACATGAGGTGGGGAAGGGTAGGGCCCGGTGGGAATGAATTTGTTTCGTGCACTTGGGGAGCTGAGGGTAAAAGGTAATGGCCTGAGGAGCACAACTGCACGACGTTCGACAATTCCAGATAGAGCGAAAACAGAACAAACAAAAACAAAAATTAACAAAACTAAATGTGAAGATTAAAGCATTTGAGAACACAAAAATCAAACCGACAAACATTGAAATATCGCCTCAACCTTTGCGGGGGGGGGGGGCTGTGCATATATAACACCTTTAAAACAAAAACCTTCACCTCCGGCTTGCATAGGCCCACGAAAAGAAGGGGGGGGTAGGACTCTGTGAGATCCCAGCTTTTATCGTGGTCGATACACGACTGTGAGCCACATTATTTTGGCAGAAGAAAAAAGAAGAGGGAAAAAGGGGTAAATTGCTTAAAAACATAAATCTATCGTTATTCCTAACGATATGGATATTTAAAAAAAACTTGAACCAGAGGGATTTTGACTAATATAGGCCTACTAAACGGGGTATCGAAGTCCTTTTTACTCTCGTCATGGTCTACGAATCAACTCAAGGAAACCAGTCTGCACGCACAGACTCCGATTCGACACTTTACCAAAAATCCTGAAGCATTGAGCAGAGTTAAGCCCTAATGGCATTATAAATCAGTTAAAATTAGGTATTAATAAGATTTGTTTATATATTTTCTTGCAATATAGTAAATGTAATTAACGAATATTCCGTTTAAGAAATCTCAAAACTTGTATGCAATTCAGATTAATCTTATATGAAAAGAAAATTAGAGAAAATGGTAAAGAAGATAACATGGCTGGGAGGAGAAGAAAAAGGAATGAGAAAAAAGGAAATAACGGATAATATATCGAGAATAGAAGAGAGATAATGAAATAAGGGATAGATGGAGAGAGGGGGAGTGAGGGGGAAGAAAGATGAAAAGATAGAAAGAGCAAGACAGAGGTAACAGAAAGAAAAGGAAAGTGAGTGGGTTGGGGGCATCATAAAGAAAGACAGGGAGAGAGAGGAAGGGATGAAAGTGCTAGAATAGAAATGGATAAGTGAAATTATGTATATTTCAAGGCGAGGCGAGTTTGCTCAGTCTGTAAAGCGTCGAACTGCCAGTCGAACCAAAGATCGTAGGGTTTGCATCCAACTAAGGCGGGTGAGTGAAGACTGCATTGTGTGTTAACATGCCACTCCCCCGTACGCGGGCTATATTACAATGAAAAACATTCGATTCATCAGATAGGACGTACATACAGGTACTGTGTAGAGGCGAATGGCCACATTTGTACATTAAGAAGAAAACACTGCTCTATTCGTATAAGAGTAGGGGAAAGCTAACTGTACATCTCAATAATTTTTCTTTCGGACGAGATGACAAGAGGTCAACACTGATTCAAAAGGCTTGTCCCTCCAAGGCATTGTTGAGACCTTGATACAAAAAATAATATTAAAGAAAACAAAATTGATTATTTATGTTATCTTGAGATACGGACAATCATTAGTCCTTGACGAATAGACGAACATTTATATTCATGATAATACTAACAATATGATAATTATGATAACGGCGATAATAATTACTATAAAGATGATAATAATATTAATAATGATAATAGTGATATAATTGATAAGTATAATTATTTTGAAAATAACAATTACAAATAAAAATAAAAACGATAATTATATATATATATATGTATATATATATATATATATATATATATATATATATATATATATATATATATATATATATATATATATATATATATATACAATAAGTGAGTCTTTGTGACGAGAATGATAACTCTTACGAAATTCAGGATTAACGCACAAATACAAATGCAACTTGGACAATTATAACCGAGTGACGATCATCTGCTCGATGGAAAAGTGCATGTTGATGTGTGAGTGCGTGTTTCTGTGTATTATATCAGTGATGGCAAGGCCGTGGTCCCTACAAGACTAATTATCATGAGATAGATACAGTAATTGAACTTTGTCAAGACAAAGGGAAAATCGAAAGAAGGAGAAAACGGGAATCATCAATTAAAAGCTTAATATTGTAGACAATATGTACATACATTGTAGCATTATTTGAGTTGTTACAAGGAAGTAGGAAGTCAAAGCTCGTTCGTTGTTATGGCCACGCAGAATCTGTTTCGTTACGTGTGTGCTTGCTTTTGAAATATCATGTTATTGAAAACCGAAGAGCAGTTAGTTTATATAATAGGTATCTTTGTTTGTCTTAATGGCATCACATGATGGGATTTATTATGTGTGTAGATGATGTTTGATATTAAAAGAAAAGGTTCAAATTTCTATATGGATTTTAAGAAGAAATCTGAATTAATTATCATCCATAAGCACATATATATATATTGTTTTTAATTATCATATCGTGTTTTGTTAAGGCCATTGGGGCCATAAGCACATATATATTGTTTGAAGGATAAAGTAAACCCTTCCACAATCAACTAAATCGTTTATTAAATATCGTTTTCTCTTGTCAAACTTTAAATCAGGGACATCGAATATTTGACTCTGATTTTATTGTTGGATATTTTTATAAAAATATTAAAATGTGTCTACATGAAGGAAATAGTACGCCATTTTTTTTTAGAAAGAAGCTTACTCGCAATCTTTGTAAAATGTTTTCAATAGATGTCCTTCAAGACCTTTTACATGTTGATTTTATTATTACATTTTATTATAACAAATACTGTAAGAAGGTTATGACCAAATATAATCAAACATACTCCGGATTCAGAAAAGTTCCACTACATCTCATTGAGTGAAAGATTTTCATTTTTATAATTTCATTCAAATTCATAGAATTATCATTGATAAACCATTACGATTACAGTGGATTTATCTTAAGCCTATTGTTATCATTTACACGCCCATAATTGTTTAATGATATTAACAAAAAATGAAGACGAGTTTTATGTCAGAGTTCAAGCGTTTCGTTAATAACAAAGCAGCCATTCTCCTAAGAAATCTCACTTCACCGCTTGTTTATCTCCATTTTGTATTTTAAGCCCATGTTTCCCTTAACCCGAAGGGGGGGGGGGGGGGTAAGAGGACACTTTTTTGTGGCTCACACAATTTTTACATTTGACATTTTTTCTCCGTTGGGGGGGGGGGGGGGGTAACGTCCCCTTTTTATGTCAGCCATTGGCATTTTTTTTATAAAATGTGCCCCTGTGCCCCCTCCCCTGGATCCGCCAATGATATGTATTCAAATTTATGAATGCTTCCTTCCCGGGTGGTGTTTATACATTTCATTCATCTATTATTATTTGTTGTACTCAAATTGTTAGAATACAAAATGCATTTTGTTTTTTATAGTTTCATTCAATAAGTAAGTCAATAAAAGAGTATGTTCTGCACAATAAAAACAATGTGTGTCCCTAATGTACAATGTAATGTATCCCCTCATTTTGTAATAGTTAATTTACCCATTCACATAATGGAACTACCTGCCCAGTGAAGCCAGTGGCCCGTGACCCCTGAGCACTCAACACTGTGTGGGAGTCAGTTTGTGGTTAACTTCTTTCATGAGACAAATCAAAGCAAACGTTCCCATATGGGGGGCATCCCAGACCTCTACCCCTTTACAGTAAGGGTTCAAGCCCCTCTAAAGTGTAGGGAGCCCCAAATTCGCCATAAATTTGAAGGCAAGATGTCACTTAAATTGTATCATAATGTGAAAGAGGAAGTCATTTGAGACACAGTTCTGCAAAGATTTCTACCCAAAAATGTGATTGAAAACAACTATTGATGAAAGAATACATAATTTTGGTGTTCTGTTGTATGCAGAAAAACTTAATGTTTTATTCTTAGATCAATATTCGACTTCAAACACATTTGTTTTGAAAAGTCTTGAACAAATGTGGCTTAAATGACATCCTCTTAAAAATTATTAAACAATTTACGTGAAATTTTGCCATCAAACTTTTTGGGCTCCCAACACTTCAGAGGGCTTTAATCATAAACACAAAATACTCGAATCAGGTTCAAAGTGTAAGCATTAACGACAACCAATTAAACCAATTTAACCTTGCTTAAAAGATGTAGATATGTAGAAGACAATTTTGCTTGTCTCGTATTAATTCACTAATATTCTTAGTCCGCGATCATCAATCATGAAGCAACGCTACATTTACGTCTCATCAGAAATCGTTTTTGATAAACACGCGTTTAGAATTACAAGTCAGGTTGTTAATCTTGAAATATAACCTACTTGTGGGTTAAACATCCTGGTAAATGATACTCTCAGACATCTACATATTTTCTTGATCTTTGTTATAGAAGACCCCGACCTGGTAACGGATCGTCTTGGAAAAAAGATATCTACCTTGCAAGTTTTATGCTCATGTTCACCCCTAAGATTCAAAATACAAAGTACACAGTAAAATCAATTTTATCCTGCTAGTCAATTAGATGCATCTACTCATCATCCATTGAAATTCTTCGTCAACTAGTGCCTTGCCATTTTGGTCGCGTAGCACGAGATAAAACGGGCTTCGTAAACAACGGGTTAATCATTCTATATATTCTAATTGTCTAACTTGCAAAAAGGGAAGAGAAACATTGTTTACTTTTAATATCTTGACATAATTTGTTTTAAAGATGTTTGAATTTACCATTAGAAATGTTGAATTGGGTCATCACCAACAACTAAAACAGAAGCGCTACCGGAGTTTTTGTTATTAGGGGGCACATGTCCTGTATAATTGTTTTCATTTTAAAGAATATTTCCCCCACCCCCTTTTTGTTTTTTGTTCACATTGGTTTACTTTTAATCACTGGGGAAACAATCACCCCTCCCCTGTTAACAATCAATACCACCATTATCTCCAGCAACAGTAATGACGTCACTAAATACGTTTTCACTTTCTCTCAATCCTGCTCTTATGAACGTATAATTATATTGTATACACTTTTGCATCCCATTACCTAGTTCATGTAGTAGCAGCACCAGGAAGAGGATAGCCCCCTCCCGCCCCCCCCCTTCCTTAAGGTAGTATCGATACATGATTCTATTAAAAATAGCAGTTTGGATACGAAAGCAATGATGAAGTGATCAAAAGGCAGTCTTTCCATATCTGTCCATATTTAATGCATTTAATGGGTTCACTTTAGAACCTTCTTACATACAATATTTGAAGTGGCCATAATGTAACAATCCAAAAAATCCTCTAATACAGAAGTACATAGAGGTAAATGAATTTTAACATGTATAGCTGTCATTAAAATACCATCTATACCAACTAGTTTTCCTATAAGTAACTGACCACATCTGAGATTATTTGTGATGATCACATGAAGACGATATCCCTGCTGGAGCTTGGATCAGACAAGGTATGAAATAAGTGATACAATGTACTTTTAATGTAAACTTGTGCTAATATGTCAATAATCCTTTGTAAAGTATGGGACATAAAATGACCAAACACCTTTGACCAGAGAATGTATTGGAACATAATGCTAATGAAACATACGGAATGTAGACTTATTTATATTTCATTTTTAATCTAAATTACAATTGTGTATTCATTCAAGTATTCTTTTACAAGTCAACAAGGAATGCAAAATATCTGTGTCAGATATATGATGTTCTACATGACATGTGAACCATGACAGTTTATTGTGGGTACCTATATTAGCACATTTACTCATATGAAGTCTATTAATAGACTTTCATAGATCTTATTTCGCATTCTTCTCCATCTTCATTACTCAAGCAGTAAAAATAGCCCTTACCCCCAAGAAATAATGCAGGGTCCTGTTTATACCCTACAGGTAGTGCTTTGAATGTGCATTAGGTATGGCTCTGCTATACACAGGATCTCCCTTAAATAAGGACAAATTTCCTTTGTAAACAAAGAAAGGAAAATCATCAATATTTGTATGACGAGTGCAGAACTAGAATCAAATATACCCTCCACTACATACGCGTGCAACGTAAACTTAGTTCAGTACCTTTTTAGTGAATTAATAGATGGTTGTTTACTATTTGTGTGGTAAATATCCTGTAAATGTTACCTGCATGCGACTTTCTGCTCCATCTTGCACATATAAAAGATGTTGTGATGTCTACTCATCGGTTAACTCCTTCCAGCTCTTCAGTTGTTATCTGTTGGAACAAAAAAGAGAAAACAAATATGATAACAAGAGCAAGAAGTCACTTTCTCTTAGTAGTTGTACCTCTTATATAGATACATAATATAATAGAGCTAGCAATGAATAGATCTAGCAATACATTTATTTTTAATGCCAAGATTGGCCTTATAAAAGTAAACAATTTTGTAGAAAGTGTTTGCCCTTTTAACCCTTGCTAGAAAGCGGTGTTTTTTTTTTTTTTGAGGGGATGAAATAATATGCTTTGGGCAATGAAAATTTGTTAAGAGTAGATTCAGGGCCTGATTACAAAATTAAAAGACAATTAAGTTTTTTAGGGGAGTGCACTCGTTGAAAAACTAATCTCTCTTTCTCTCTCTCTTTATATATCTCCCCCTCGATCCTCTCTCTCTATCTCTCTCTCTCTCTCTCTCTCTCCCTCTCTCTGTATTTTTCGCCCCTTCTCTTTTACTCCCAGTTTACCTTGTATGTAACCATGAAATGAAAACATTTAGTAAGCTATTGTTTGTTAATTACATAGAATATGAACTATATAAACATGTATGCTTAGATGAGATTCTAGTAATATGAAATCATAATTGTTTGTAAGTTTACTAGTGCTATATAATTATTGCAGACTAAGAATACTTGCTAGTTCTGTGAATATTGTAAGGGGTTCAAAAATTATTATAGGTTGTTAAAAATGTATCTTTTCGATCTCAGTAATCTCGCCGAAAAAAAGAATTATAGGATCAAAGTGATGCAGATGACTATTGGGAAATACATAAAGAGTATAGATAGTGTTATGAGTTTATTCAGTATTAATGTGAATACTTGAGATAATAAATGACTTGTTAATTTATGGATTAGTGAAGGCTGATAATAAAATCATTATAAGGGTTTTTGTGCACAAATGATCCTAAGTCTCAGAGCGTAAAGTGTAGGAATAGGGGTGGTTATGCGTTCATGTTTGTATCAAGTCTATATGATTTCTTGATAGAGACGTTTAAGGTACTATGTCCCATTTGCAGACCAAACAATGAAAAAGGTTAAATTCCAACAGCATTTAAAAGATAATACTAATTTAGAACTTCCCTAAAAAGGTAGGGCTTGTAAATGTCTTCAAGTGGGAAAATAACGACTATTAGTTGTTACTGTAGAGCGCTTAGAGACTTCTGACAAAGTAAGTGTTAGGCGCTATATAAGCACTGTAATTATTTATTTATTATTAAATCGACTTAGAAGCTATAGAGCCAATAAGTAATAGTCTTGATTTTCAGACTATTGTACCGAATGGTCATACGTTTTATGCTGCGGAAAGATTCAATCAGTTTAATTTTGGCCATCACAAGAAGTGGGTTATTGATGTAGACAAATGCTCATTTTATGAATGTTATTACAAAAGAAGAAAAAAAGCTTATCAGTCACTCAATAGTGTCTGACAGTGAAGTCTAGCCAATAAACAGGTTTCCTTGCATAATTTGAACATTTGGACACTGCTAATGTTTAAATTTCACAGACAGGACATACATGATATATTCATAATTACTGCAAAGTTCTACAGAATTTGAGGTTGGCTGCAAAAGGGACATGTGATGGTATCTCAATGTTATAGACATTCGTTGGGTAAGTTATTAGTAGCCGAGTAATTATTATGAGATTCATGAAGAGTGATATTGCGCTTGTAAGGAAAATTTCCCCGATGATATATTTCAGAAAAAGAACCCCCGGAGAGCTAAACCTTTGGCGTCAAAATAGTGCCAGGAATTTAAAAGATTTTTTAAATTGTATTCGATTAGGGAATCGTGTTCAAGATTCCGTTTTAAAGTAAAGACTGCAAAACCTGCCATTGAGTTGGTGTTATTATTCCGTCATGGAGAGCGATTTATAAATGATAGTTGATATGCATAACAGGGGCGGCGGAGCGTCTTTCAAAGTGAGGGGCACCAAAAAAGGGTACTTTCTGGAAAAATGGGGGCACCTACGAAGGGAAATTTCTAAGCGAAAATATACATTTTGTTCACATTCGTTTATACCCCTACATTGTGATTTATCAGGGATGATTTCGATTTTATGTTCTCTCTTTACATGGTGTTGAATCGATCAGAAAAGGTTGATCATTTAGTCTATAAGTATTGGTGTGTTCTGCAAGGTTCTGGAATCATCAGATTGATAAGAAAATTGACTCAGTCTTGGTAAAAGTAACAAGCACTGTACACAGGAAGATGCATATGGATCTACACAAACATATTGCATAATAATGTTGTCCTCATTGTTAACCTGTTACATGTCATATTTAAAATATGAAGACATTTGAAGAGCTATGCTTTTCAAGGAACATTTTTCCTCTGACGTTCTTCAACACTTGGATAATGACAATGAAAAAGCTCACAAATTATTGTTCACCTCTCACCAGAACTCAACCTTCTGTTTAAGTGTCATATTTAGCAGTTGGGTGTGATGGTCTGAATAGTTATTTGCGAGTGAGCGAAGCGATCGAGCAATATTTTAAGATTTGTGAGCTCTGAGTGCGAACAATTACATCTTATAAAGAGAAAAACTCAATTCTGAAGGTAATACGCAAAATCTACTCATGATATACTAAACAGATCTTTAATAATAATAAAAAAAAACATAATTGTATCAATTTTAAATGAGCCCGAGCTTGGGGTGAAATTCAAGAAAATTTGCTCTTAGTGGCTTTAAATTAGGAGCACATTTTATGGTGAAGAGGAAAAGGGGGCGCACATGCAAAGGGAAAGGACACTTAATAGCAAGGGAAAGAGCACATTTCCTATTAAAAACGGAGCATTATCAAAGGTGAAAACGGGGCACTTCACGCATCAGATAAGGGGCACACACCAGAGATGAAGAAATGTACTTATGAGAACGGAGAAGGGACAATTATCAGAAGGTAAATGGCACTAATTACAAAGGATAACGGGCACGTGTCAAAATGGTAGTTGTAGCACTACAGTATGCCGACTTTGGAACAAAGGCTTTATGAAAATGCATCAATCATAACACTTTGTGTCGCTCTAATCTTTTCAGTCACGCGCCCTATAAGATTTGCCAAGGCCAGGGAGAAAGTTTACAAGAACGCTGCGCTAGCTGCATCATAACAGTCCAACAAGAGTCCCGAAAGTTTATAGACCTCAGAAACACTAGTTTGGGAAATTAAGTAAACCCACTCGTACAGCTTTCGGCTTTCCGAATTTTGCTTACTTTCTTTCAAATTAGATGCAAATACAATTGTCCCCTTTTGTCTAAATGCTTTCATGAATTTGCTCGATTGACTCGATCTTCTAAAATTGCAAATACATCAAGACCTCGTCAACATGTTTTACAATCTTGAAGTAAATCATGAGACGATCAAGACATTCCAGTCATAAAACAAATATGAGATCAGCATTAAGATGTTGCATAGCAGTATAAAACGAATATTGGGACATCATTTTTGTATTATAGGCCTAATTAACGTTCAAAGATCACCAAATAATTGAGGGAAATAGTGACCCTTTTGCAATCTTGGGCTGCATAATCGGACTGCATCACGAGACTAACTATAAACACAGTTATATGCAAACCTCGCCTAGATGGAATTGACAGCTACATGATAATGCATGTACACGCGGTCTTTAATGTTATGTGTAGATTCACTACCGGGGGGAGGAAGTGACAAAAGCGTGGCTGCCCAAACAGCTGACTGCATTGTATGTTAATGGTGAGAAAATAAACACACGAACCAATGTAGCAGGAGCAGGGGACCCCTGTTGCGACCTGCTCACACAATAAACTCAGTGGCCGTCGTAATCTTCTGGAGCTGGGATCGAGATGGACTGTAAGAATAGTTCGAATGAGAAAAGATTGTCATTAATTAAAGGGACTTGGTAACATTGTTAAGATGGAAGAAAATGTTGCTATGGTAGTGACTTCAATGCTAGATGTACAATTAAAGATAATCTAAAAATTTGAGTAAAAACGGACCATTATTCATGGTACAAATAGGGAAAAACTGATCTGATCGATTCCTGAATTCTCCCAAATATATTATTACAATTTAATTACATTTTAGGTGAATGGAAATCGTCACAAAGCAATAAAATGGCTTTACATTCCATTCCAGACATTTAAGTGTTGACAGATTTTGTATAGCCTGTTTTATGTTTTTTTTTTATGGAAAAACGGTTGGGAGAATTCAAAAATAGTTGGGAGAATTTACTGTTTATCACTGTTAGAGGGTGTCATACATCGACCTTTTCAAAGAAAACCATAGATGTCTTCATGGTTCGAGAATTTTTTCGGGATTTTTGCCATGTAAGAGGGTTGGTACAGTAAAAGGAATATAATAAGTAACATTATAAACAAAAATTAAGGAATTTTGTTCATCAACCTTCAATAATGTTACCAAGTCACTTTAAAGATATTATGTCCCTTTTGCAGCCAACCTCAAATTCTGTAGAACTTCGCAGGAATTATGAATATGTCATGTATATCCTATCTGTGAATTTTAAACGTTAGCAGTGTCCTTATATTCAAATTATGCAAAAAAATCCGTTTACATGCTAGACTTCACTGTCAGACACTATTGTCAGTATTGAGTGACTGACTGGCTTTTTCTTCTTCTTTGGTAATAACATACATAAAATGAGCTGTAAAAGATTTGTTTACTACAATAACCAACTTCTTGTAATGGCCAAAATTAAACTGATTGAATCTTTGCGCAGCATAAAATGTACGACCGTGCGGTACAATGGTCTGAAAATCAAGACTATTACTTATTGGCTCTATAGCTCCTAAGTCGATTTGACAACTAATAATCGTTATTTTCCCACTTAAAGACATTTTCAAGCCCCATTCTTTTAAGGGGAATAAGGGGTATTATCTTTTAAATGCCATTGGAATTTAACCTTTTTATTTGTTTGGCCTGCAAAAGGGACATAGTACCTTTAAGGGGTCTAGTTACGGTTCAGTGCACTTCAGTGTTGGGGAAGGAGACTTGCATTGGTCAGCTGTTATTATTATCCAGGCCTTTTCTCGGACTTATCTGAGTCATTATCTCAGAGAAAGGAAGGGTATTTACAACTCTTATTCTTGTTATGTTTCCTGACCAAAACCTGCTTTTACTCCTACCTTTTCTTTCTTATGGTGAATTTTGTTTACCCCTTCATAATAATTGGTACTACAGTTATCATCATCAATTACCTACAGTAGCTAAGCCAATTGGTTTGGGGATAAAGTCGGAATATAATTGACGATTGACTATTAACACCATTTATCGGTAACCGTCCCCTCATCATACCTTAAGTAGTAAACTGCGAGAATTTCAGTTCAAATTATTGCATAATATTTTATATACAAATCATCATTTACATAGATTCAGGTTCCATGAAAATGGTTTGTGCTCATTTTGCAAAAATTTTGAAGAAACTTATCAACATATATTCTTCGAATGTAATACAATAAAGGAAGTCTGGGGGAAATGTGGAGATAGACTTAATTTACCAATTTTGAAGAAATTATCCTGGAAAGAAATTCATATAGGAATAGATGACACTACATTTAAAACAGAGCAATTATTGAACCACATTTTAATTTTGATTAAATATATGATTTTCCACAGTAGAGAGAAGGGAAACCCTCCAAAAGCAAAAGAAATAGAATATAGATTGTTGGAAAATAGAAATGAAGAGAAGGAACTTTCAATGGAAAGAGACACACTTTCAATTCATTTAAGGAAATGGGAAGCTTTGGAAAGTTTAGAATAAATGTTTTCAGTTTTTTTTTTTTTTTTTTTTTTTTTTTTTTTTTGTTGCTCGTTCTATGTCAGCGTGTGTTTTGTATACTGTTGTACATGTTATGTGTTTAAATGTTGTGTGGGGTGGGGGGGGGGGGTAGTAGGTGTTTTGTAGCTTTTTCCCTTTTTTATATATATAATTTTTTTTTTGTCTCCAAAGGAAAATGAAGAGGTGTAACTTTTGTATGTAAATGTAAAAGATCATTGGTAAATTTATAAAGACCTATGTTAAATTATTTTGTTATTTTGTGTCCAATGTATTATGTTATAAATGTACAATTTTCTTTGAGAGAAACGAATAAAAACCTATGAAAACAAAAATAACTGTTAAAAATTAGAGCGACGATCACAGTCATTAATATGTTTCTTAAGGGCGGCTCCAATCGATGTCCATCAATTAAAACAAATATGACCTGCGTTTCATTAAAAAATAAAACACCCGATAACCCAATGGCTGGAATTGAGTTGCACACGCGTAGGTGCTGGGTGAAAAAGGGCCCCTATCCCAGTGATGGATTCAAGATTCTCTGACCGCAAAGGCAAGAGCCAGCATAAACCATACAGCTTCTCCCCCCCCCCCCCCACAAGATAATAAATAAAATAAATTAATAAATGAGAAACAAACGAAAGGTTATCATCTACATTTGTGTCATGACAAGCAAGAATATAGAAAGATTGTGTAAACAAGAAAGGGAAGAAGAGCTAAGGGGGTAATCAACATTCGGTGGTAGTGGTGCATTTGTGCTCCCTGAGCTCCTGTAATTCCCACCAGTTTCCAAAAGTAACTTATATTTTGAGGGGAAATATTTACAGATGTACATAGTGTTTTTGTCTGTCTCAAGTTAAAAGGGTCGTTATTTTGTTCTTCCTATTGTATCAATTCGTCTGAACAATACGTAGCGATCTGAACTTTTGACTCTTTCGTAGGAAAGTACTATTCAACATTGTAAATTGTTGTCTGATGCACAGATATCCGACTTGGATATCTTGGGAAGAACATAATGCCTGGGTTCCGGGAAAAGCAAATGTGGATTAAAAATTATATATGTATATCTCTCTTTCTTTCTTTTTTTCGTTTTCTCGTTACTTTCTTCTGGCCGCTAGGAACAACAGAGTCATTAAATTAATAACTCTGAATAGAGCGCTCCATCCGTTTTATTTTTTAGTAACTATCTTGATTTATTATGTTCATAACAAATTATGTATGTATACTGTGCATTCTTTACGGAAAATAAAACAAAACAAAACCGAAATATTATCAACCGATCTTTTATTTGCGACGTTACCCCCTCTCCCCTTCTTCTTATGTCAAGGTAGGAGTCATTCCCGCAACCACGTGCATGCGTGAATTACAATCGTTTGTCATACTAAATTTTGTTCATAGAATACCTCCGAAAAAAATCTCTCACAGTTATTGAGAAACGGTAAATGGGCATAACAAAAGGTCTGAAATGATCAATCCTACATTTATAGACTTTTTGTATTTTGAAATAAGCCATATATCTCTGACTATAAGCCAATTGTGGTTTTATGATTTTTGTGCAAAACAGGAAAGTCCTTTTTGCTTTCTCCCAGGCTCATTTATTGTTCCAGCTCTGTAGATGCAGTGTGAAAATAGAGATGTTTGTTTAATCATAAATAATAATAATCACCAAATGATTATTAGATCTGATGGATGGTAGACGAAACGGGCAGTTAACAACCTGGGAATTAGACCGACTGGCAATAAGACAAAATGTGTGATAGATCAAATAAGTAGAAGACTTATTGGAGATTAGACTAAATGGAAATTAGACCAAATGCCAAGTGCACAAAATGATTATTGGACCATATGGATAGTAGACCATATGGGAATAGACCAATTGGGTTATAGACGAACTAGTAGTAGACCAAACGACTATAATCCGATCTGTATTAGCTAATGGTCAAAGTGTTTTGAGGTATCATCAATTGTCATCGCATGGTATGAGCATATCTGTATTAAAAAAAAGGATGATATTCAAATCACTTGCTGCAAATGATGTTAATACTTCGGGTTGTTCAGGCTTATCACATTCTTGAGCCCATGTTTATTTATGTCACATGATATCCAAGTCTTCCCCGGAAGATCGGAATGATACTTTTAATCTCCATGTCTCGTGTATGACACATACATGGCATGACTTCCCCTTGGTTTTTCCCTCGCTCGAGCTCTGCCAAGAACGATAGGTCAACCAACTTTACGAATTCCTTGCTCAACAACATACTCGGCGGCGGGTGAACAATTTTTTGTTGTTGTCAGAATTAACTGCATCGCTGCTTCCAACCTACTCCTATTTATTCCCAAACCAACATTGTTTGGAAATATGGTGTGAATATGCAATGCTATGACTTTAATCGAGGTGTGTACATTGTAAACGAAATAAAACTTGATGGCCTTCAAGAACTTTGCGGGTCCTTTGTTCGCCGAGGGTGATTACCTACATAAATCATAATGAATTAAAACCAGGGCCCGTCTAATAAACAGCTGCGATTAATCCCAACTATGTACATAATAGATAACAAGTTGCAAACTTGCGATTGATTGGAGGACTTACGATTGATTTAGGTCAATCGCAACTCTTCATAAGACGGGGCTAGGTCTGTTCGGCCGATTGTGTACAGTTACACTGTTGTCACCATCATCTGACGCATCCACAGCTCTGTCCACACTACACATGTGCTGCGTATGTTGTAATTTTTTCAAGTTCAAGTTTTATTAGTTCCACATTTTACCCAAAAATATAGACAGACATATGAAATTTAAATTATATTTATATATATATTTAGTATGAGCACGTCTCAGTCATACTCCATTCATATGCAGAATGTGAGGAAACTATTAAAAAGCAGTGCTTTTGTATAGGTTCCTGATCAAATAGACAATGTAGATGAAAAACCGTAGCAGTAGAGTTAGACGTAACTTAGAGGGGGAATTTAAAACACATTGGAATAAACAAATTTGTATCAAAATAATTAGCACTAATACCAAGAGTCGTCTAGTTAAAATGCGTAGTCACCCACGCTATATAGTTAGCAAAGCACCGTTGAACGAAACATCAAGTGTATCTATACAGTAATTAATTCAAGAATATAATTACCTAAAAGGTCAAGCTGTGTAAGATTACTTGGAAAAAACCACAAAGATATAAGTAACACAATTTTCCGAATGAAATGATAAATTGAAGAGTCAAGAATTGAACCATGTAAACCAGGCCGTCCATGAAAAGAAAACGCGAATTATATTAGACAGCACCCTGAGAAAAAATACATAGTAACATGCAATTCGTTTATACGAATTCAATAGGTTTAGAAACAAAGTAATTTGTTGTTATACATAACCGGAATAATACATCATTAATTAACAATTAAGATTAGCATTGGAGAAAAAAAATAGGCAAATACTGCACCTTATCTACTCATATTTCGATAACGTTATGTAACATGAAGTTTTCAGTATACAGGTGTATGAATATTTACATGTTTTATTGATTTGCATGATTGACAAGCAAAGAAATCACACGAAATTTTATAAAAGAAAGAAGATTATTAGACAAAAAAACAGAAAATATGGTAAAACGTATAAGATAAAAGCATGTTATAATTTATATAAGTGAAACAGGTAAACAGCTAACAGTATTTGTATTCTAGCCGTCGGTTTAACCTTTCCCTGGCTACACGCTTGGATTTCACATATTTTGATTTTAAGGTTTATGTATTGGGTGCAGGTTACATGTATTCACATGATTCCTCAATTTCCAGCATAGATTCCAGCACTAGTTCTGTAATTGGTTTGGATACTCAAATTTGTGTATTACAGTTATGATATTGGTGTGAATTCATGTACCGCCATAGTAAAATGATACATGTAGATATAACAGAAACCGATGTTATAAAAACAATGAAAATGCATAATTCGAACGGTTTATCGATTCCCCAGTTATCAGCCGTAAATATTAATAAATATATATATAATAAGTAAGTAATTGTGACTGGAATTATAATTGCTACGAAATCCAGGGAATATCGCACAAATACTACCAATGCAACTTGGACAATTATAACCGAGTGACGATCATCTGCTCGATGGAAAAGTGCATGTTGATGTGTGAGTGCGTTTTTGTGTGTATACTATCAGTGATGGCAAGGCTATGGTCCCTACAGGACTTATTAAAATGAGATAGATACAGTAATTTAACTTTGTCAAGACAAAGGGAACATCGAAAGAAGGAGAAAACGTGAATCATCAATTATAAGCTTAACACTGTAGACAATAATGCACATACATTATAGGTTATATCTCAGTTGTTACAAGGAAGTAGGAAGTCAAAGCTCGTTCATTGTTATGGCTAGGCAGAATCACGTTATTGAAAACCGCAGAGCAAGCAGTTTATATAATAGGTATCTTTGTTTGTCTTAATGGCATCACATGATGGAATTTATTATGTTTGTAGATGATTTTTGCTCAAGATAACATTCTTATTTATATATAGATTTCAAGAAGAAATCTGAATTAATTATCATATCGTGTTTTGTTAAGGCCATTGAGGCCATAAGAATGAATATATTGTTTGAATGATACAGTGAACCCTTCCACAATCAACTCAATCGTGTATTATTAAATAGTTGTTTTCTCGTGTCAAACTTTAAATCAAAGATATCGAATATTTGATGCTGATTATGCAATCACCGTAACATGTTCATAAAAGATGTTAATGTTCTACATGGCCTTTCAATATTAATTTTATTATCATATATATGCTGTTCACAATAATAATTTATACAAAATAGTGTAAGAATATTGTGAACAAATATCATCAAACATACTCTTGATTCGGGAACGTTCCACTACATCCCATTGAGTGAAAGATTTTCATTTTCATAATTTCATTCAAATTCATAAACTGACCATAGATAAACCATTCCGAATACAGTGGATTTATCTTAAGCCTATTGTTATCATTTCCTTGCCCATACTTTTTGAATGATATTTGACAAAAATTAAGACGAGTTATAGATCAGAGTTCAAGCATTTCGTAAATAGCAATGCAGCCACTCTCCTAATAAATCTAGTTTCACCACTTGTTTATCTCCCTTTGTATTATCATTATTCATATATTTATCTTAATGTGATGAAAGCCCAGGTTTCTCTTTACCCGGAATTTTAGCCATTCAAACTTCGTATGCAATTGTAATTGTAAATGTTTCAGTCTATTGAAAGGCAATATATATATTTACACCAAACCTGCAGCTCAAGGGATGAAAATACATAATCGCCATGATAACAATCAAGAGTATCACTGAAATGTGCATGTCACTATATTGACATTTTGAATACTTTCACATATACATTAAACTATTGAAGTAAAGATCACTTCCATTAATTTCATTTTCAATTCATAATATTTTCAAATTCGAATGAAAAGACCAATCACAATGACAATAACATTTAAGTTGAAAGAGAAAATAGCAAGTAATAAAACACAAGAATATTCAAATACGGGGGGATTTGAAAAGACCACAGGCCTATCAATTCAAAACTCTGTTTTTTTAAACAAAGACAAAGAACAAACAAAAACAATAACACAAGAAAGCATTAACAATATTATCTAAACGGAAGATTAAATAGTTATCGAATGGAATTCAATCCGTAAATGGCATCATAAATCAGTTGAAATTAGGAATTGATAAGAACAATTTTATATTTTCTTGTAAGATAGTAAAAATAATTAACGAATGTTCCGTTTAAGAACTTTCAAAACTTGTATGCAATTTAGTTTAATCCTAAATGAAAAGAAAAGTGGAGAAAATGGTAGAGAAGATAACATGACTATGAGGAGAAAAAAGGAAACTTAAACAAAGGAAAAAGCGGATAATATATCGAGAATAGAAGAGAGATAATGAAACAAGGGATAGATGGAGAGAGAGGGTAGGGAGGGGGAAGAAAGATGAAAAGATAGAAAGAGCAAGAAAGAGGTAACATAAAGAAAAGGAAAGTGAGTGGGTTGGGTGCATCATAAAGAAAGACAGGGAGAGAGAGGAAGGGATAAAAGTGCTAAAATAGAAATGGATAAGTGAAATCATGGATATTTCCAGGCGAGGCGAGTTTGCTCAGTCTGTAAAGCGTCGAACTGCCCGTCGAACCAAAGATCGTAGGGTTTGCATCCAACTAAGGCGGGTGAGTGAAGACTGCATTGTGTGTTAACATGCCACTCCCCCGTACGCGGGCTATATTACAATGAAAAACTTTCGATTCATCAGATAGGACGTATATACAGGTACTGTGTAGAGGCGAATGACCACATTTGCACATTAAGAAGAAAACACTGCTCTATTCGTATAATTGAATTGAATTTGAATTTATTTATTCACCACCATTGAAAACATTGAAACAAAAGATAAATGTAAAATAAGAGTAGGGGAAAGCTAACTGTACATCTAAATCATTTTTCTTTCGAACGAGATGATAAGAGGTTAACACTGATTCAAAAGGCTTTTCCCTCCAAGGCATTGTTGAGACCTTGATACAAACAATAATATTAAATAAAACAAAATTGATTATTTATGTTATCTTGAGATACGGACATTCGTTAGTCCTTGACGAATAGACGAAAATGTATATTAATGATAATACTGACAATATGATAATGATAATAACGGCGATAATAATTACTATAAAGATGATAATAATATTAATACTGATAATAGTGATATAATTGAAAAGTATAATTATTTTGAAAATAACAATTAAATATAAAAATAAAAACGATAACTATATATATTTGTATATCTATATATATATATATATATATATACAATAAGTGAGTCTTTGTGACGAGAATGATAACTCTTACGAAATTCAGGATTAACGCACAAATACGAATGCAAGTTGGACAATTATAACCGAGTTGCGATCATCTGCTCGATGGAAAAGTGCATGTTGATGTGTGAGTGCGTGTTTGTGTGTATAATATCAGTGGTGGCAAGGCCATGGTCCCTACAGGACTAATTGAAATAAGATAGATACAGTAATTGAACTTTGTCAAGACAAAGGGAAAATCGAACGAAGGAGAAAACGTGTAGAAAACATTTTAGACAGTATGAACATACATTATAGATTATATCTCAGTTGTTACAAGGAAGTAGGAAGTCAAAGATCATTCGTAGTTGATAAGCATAGTAGCATACAGATGCTTAAGCAGTCAGGCAAAACAAACACTTGCAAATTATTATTCAATAAAATATGACAGTATGAACATACTTTATAGATTATATCTCAGTTGTTACAAGGAAGTAGGAAGTCAAAGATCATTCGAGCATAGTAGCAAACAGATGCTTAAGCAGTCAGGCAAAACAAACACTTGCAAATTATTATTCAATAAAATATGAGAATGTAAACTATTATCTAGATCTATTAGGAATAAATCATTGTCAACATCATTCCATAAATTGGAGTAAAACAAAATATTCCAACTTTATGAGCGACAGCGTATGTTGTTACTTTCTATTAAAGTAAAATGATATTGTGGAAAGCAATAGATTATCTTATATTATCTTTAATATCTAATAGATTATCTTATCAAATAGGAGGTTGAATATAAGGAAATGTAACATGTATATTGGAATCACTCGTATAAGACATTTGTTGAATGAGCATGTTAAATTTTATTTACATATGACATTTATTCAAAAATATAAAGTTCAATGTCATTTTCTTGACTACTACTCATTAATCCCTGCACTTCCAAGAGAATGAAGAAAAGGTTTCCAAAAGCACCAAGCTGAAAGCAGGACACCCCAAGAATAATTATTGCATAAGTTAAAGGACGTTTTGAAAGTATGCAAATATGTTCATCAAATATCTGTTGACAAATCCTTAAAGTTCAAGACTGGAGGAAGCTTTACACTATTCCTTACTAATTGCCTTTTTTTTTCTACTTCAGATGATAATTAGTTGAAACTGATTTCATGTTTTAAAAAGTGGTATTTTATTACTTAAAAATCATTTTTCAGATGGATTCATTTCAAACCAGTTTTCATTTCTATCCAACGAAAAAAACAGTTGCCATTTACATTTGGAAAAGAAGGCTTTATGGTAACAGCAGCAGGAATACAAATTGGAATTGTTCTAACTCATTTATTTAAACCAGCTGGTCAACTGAAAAATCTTATTATCTTAACATCTTATGCAAACGTTTGGTATGCCAATCTTTCGCAAAACCCAAAAACTAATTTGAAACACGATAAACAGATGTTATTGTTAACGAGAGTGGTAATCGAACTTTGCAGTACTTAGGGTCAAAAGAATGGAATCAATTTGAATGCTGGACAAAGTTCAGCCCCTTCACTCAATTGTTTACTACAATGTTTGTATAACTTTGTTGTGCTATCCGAACACATTACCGCGTAAGGATTATTAGAAATATTCATGAACAGATAAAGAACCTCTTTCTCCCTATTTCCATCCCTAGAACTACCTACATGAAAACTGCCAACTTAATACATGTTATAAACACCAGCCTTCAAAATTAAGATTGCGCACAATTGATTAATTTAAAAAGGCGCGCCGACTCAGTGGTAGAACAGTAGACACGTAACTAGGAGGTCCCGGATACGACAACAAGTCCATGCGCTCGTGCCTTTTGGTAAGGCATCAATCCTCACTCGTAGAGGACTGAAAGCCGCTGGTCCACGTATTGTTTACTTACAAGCATTTAAATGCTTTCTTAGCAGTCAGACAAGCCTCAAACACTATAAACATAATGTAATAGGGCGGTACTGCGCATGTCACAAAACCTCTCAATGAAAATAGCGAACCAATGTTGCGAATAGTTAACCAGGATTTTTTGTTTGAATGATTGAATTTATTCTCAATTGTTTCAGTTATTAACCATACACAGAAGGAAAGTAATAATAATAATAATAGCTCGTTCTTATATAGCGCTTTTCAGGACCGAAGACCCTCTCAAAGCGCTTTACAGATAAGTATATTATTACCCCGGTCATTTGATTCAGGCTTTCCTGCACACAATGTATGCACATTCTCCACTGAACATGATCGACTTTTACACAATGATTGATATTCCGAACATAAGTTTATGTTTTGCAGTTTGTATAAGTTACATTTAAAGCTTATCTGCCATAGTTTACAGGACGGATTAGACCGCCCTACAAGGTCACTGGACAGGTGGTTTTCTTATCAACTCAGCTCTCAGTTAACATAAGAAAAAGAGGATCATGGGGGACCAATGGTCACCGATTAGGCATTGTTTGTTGTATAGAGGGCGCAAGTAGCTACAAGTAGTGCAGTGGGCCTTTAAGTTACATTTAACGACATTTATAATAGTATCATTTCCATAAAATGATACTACTTTGTGAATAAAGACATTATATATTTTATATTTAATTTCAAATATTATACATTTTATTTTAATTCCACATTCAAACAATCGAGAGATAATTCTCGCAGAAATAAAGCAGTTACTGGTGATAAACATTAAAACGAAGAGCCTGCCCCCTGCATTTATTTTATATATCGCATTACTTTAAAAAGGAGGGGGAGGTGAAAGATGAAAATGCTAACATAAAGTGCAGTCATCTTTGTTAGGTTGTTATGCTCTAATTGTACTTGTTTATATTAAAAGCGGAATTGGCTCATGAGGTGAAGAGTTAAGTAATTAGTCGCACATATTTACTATGAATAAATTGATTTAGTGGTCATTCAGTAAAAGTATTATGCAAATATTTATAATGGCCTTAAAAATACGCTCAGCTTATTACAGAAAAAGTTATTCCTCCATACAAAATTCTGTCACCTGTGTTAATGGAACATGTCGAACTGAAATTATATATAATTATGCATAAAGAACGTACTTAGCATCTGTACTTAACATAACGAATTTATCACTCACTACTTATAACCTTTTTTGGTGTTACGTTTTCCTTCGCAAAAAGGGCATATTTTCTGTATATTACTATTGATTTAAAATAAAACAATTATTCAACTTCTCGTGCTTTGTTTGTGTGTTGATTTGTATATGTGGTGATATATCGTTAGTATCCTTTGACTCTGACCTAAAGAAGGGTGACAGAGTCTACATTTATACATAATCAATGCCAATTTTATTAAGCTATCAGAATACAGAAATTAACCAGATTGCCCATTGTTTATTAAAGCGTATTAACTAATCAAGGCACAACCACAAGTTGACAAACTTTGTAAAACTAGTTCATATACCTTTTGGTTGCTCAATGTCACACTCACCTACCCCGTACAATTCCCATATAATATGGAGATAAAAACACACACCCTCAAATAAAATCAATATCATTGTGTAAATGAATCATTCATTTTAACTTCAAGACTGGATAAATTTTAGTGATATATACAGCATGCAAACCACGATATTTGGCGCTACTTACATTACAATAGAACCAAACAAAATAGCTATAGAAAAACATTTCCATTTATAAATGATTGTAACAGCATAACGATGCAAACAATACAAATCTACTACTTCAAATATGCACTTAACCTTTAAACAAATCCATTATTTCCCCTACAGAAAACTACTTCCTCTAGTTTATATAAACTGAACTATTATCCATTTTCCATACAAACAAGGTATCCTCTGATAGTAACTATTACTCAACTGATGAATTAACTTCTATTTTTCAAAAAAAACAAAACATAAATTTAGTTTACTTCACGTAAATGCTAGAAGTTTAAGCAACATGTTTAATTCTCTGCAAACATTGTTGCATGCCCTACATAGTATTCCCTTTTCTACCAAAGGTGTCACTGAAACTTGGTTTAATAACACTTCGCCTAATTTTATCTTGCAAAATGATACAGTGATCAAACTAGATCGCGGAGAAATAAGAGGAGGGGGTGTCGCATTTCTCATGGATAACAAAACAATTCTACAATCGATACACACAAGAAATAAACTGTATAAGGATTATTAAACGAAATCTACTAATCACGACAAAATCAAATATAAAACATACCGATATATATTGAATAACATTACTCGAAATTCTCGAAAAAGTACTATTTCGACAAACTTGTATAGAGTGAAATCAAATATGAAATCTACCTGGGGGGGGGGGGGGGATTGAGGATTTTATTGCAAAGAAAATTAAAACAATGCCCAATTATACTTTAACAATATATGATACAGTTATAAATCAGAAGATGTAGCCGATACCTTTAATTCCTATGTTGTAAACATAGGACCAATTTAGCAAATAAACTTAATACACCGAACGAAAATTTTACTACATTTCTTTCTGAACCTTCAAATTCATCACTGCTTATCAATCCCGCTGATCCTAATGAAATAACCGAAATATCAAAAAGTATAACATGAAGTAACTAACATGTCACGATATATTTAGTGCTTTCCTTTTTAAATACACCATACACTTTATCGCTTATCACTTAACTCCCATTATTAATCTATCAGTTAATACCGGGAAATGTTCCGAGTCCTTAATAATTGCTAGAGTTACAGGGATGGATCCAGGGGGGGGGGAGGGGACACAGGGGACACGTGCCCCCCTCCGGCCCCAAAAAGGGGTTAAAATCAACCCAAATTCGCCAAAAATGTACTTACAAACAGGGACGTGCCCCCCCCCCCCCCCTGCGGTCAAAAAATAAAATAAAATAAAATTAATGCGCACTGAGCAAATTTGCAGCCGGTGCAATTTCAAATATTCGGGTGCAAAAAAGAAGAAAAAAAAGTGCTCTTACCCCCCCCCCCCCCCCCCCCCCCCCCCCCGCTTATTCAGCGGCTAGCTGAGTCGTTACGATTTGTGGGGGACCAAAACAAATATATATATATATATGTCCTCTTATCCCCCGTGTGCCCCCGTGTGCCCCCGTGTGTCCCCCGGGAAGAAATTCCTGGATCCACCCTGGGTTAATTCTGTTTTTAAAAAGGGCAATCCTCACGAATCAAAAAATGTATGTAGTGTATTATGATGTTTTGTTTCTTTTAATTTCCTGCCTTCAAAATGTGGAGTACCAACAGGTTCAATATTAGAACTTTTGCTTTTTCTATTATACATTAATGATTTAACCAATACAACACCTTTGTTGTCATTTGTGCTATTTGCAGATGAGACGAACATCAGCTGTTCACATTATAATGTTAACACTTTAGTAAATACATTTAAAATGAGTTACCAAAATTATCTCTATGGTTTCAATGCAACACGTTATCCATTAATATAAGATACAGCAAATTTCATGTATTTCAAGTACGCAAATGCTAATGTCATTGACTTTGCTTACAACATAATTATAGATAATGTCCCACTCGAAAGAAAGAGAACAACAACATTTTGGGGTGTCATTATCGATGAAAATCTAAATTGGAATGAACTTATACGTCATTAACTACTTCTATTTATAAAAATGCTGGCTGTACGGTTCTGCTTAATAAATTTGTTTTCTTGAGTTTCGTATAGGCTGTCGTATTTTCAAGCAATCTGCTAACAATGACAGTTCTTCTTCCGCAAATAATGTTATGATGTTCGATGACATTGTGTATTTATGACAGTTGATCATTTCATTTTTGAAAATAACAATTGTTATATATTTTTGCCTACGTATGAGTCATTGACAGAAAAATACTAATTGTACTTCGTATTATTGTTGTTAACAAAAAAACGTGTACTTACATCAATGCAGAAGAAAAGAAAATCAAATTAAATCAAACAATACAACATCATTTCTCAATTTGCAAATTTAGAAAAAGATAACTGTCTGCCGATACAAAATATCTTCAACTACCTGCCGAAAAATAATATCACGCTTCTTAAATATCTTTAGTACAGATATAATGTTCTTTGTTTTTCAATCCTGATTCAAAGAAAACAAACCTATCGCATTTTCTTCTTTTATTGGATGGTTGTAAAATTATGGTGTCTTATTCTACTGTCTTAACGATTAGCTACAAGTTCTTGATTCATCCATTAACAGTGTCAAATTATTTGAACAACCGTGCTCACGATGTAACAGCACTATGTTTATGATACATATGGGTACAAAGTATGGACGTTAGAAGGTCACTCGGTGGTGTAAAAATAATGTACATTTCATGTCCAACTATGGATAGAACCGAATAACAATGCAGTATCAATTTCAGTCCGTAGTAATGGCCTTTCATTGTAAACCAATAGTTAAACAATATTTAAAACTATCGGAAAATTGCGATGAAACGAGCTCTGATTGGCTATCTAAGGTAACGGTAAATTACTCATTTACTCTTTACTCATCTGCGCATGCTAGAAGCCACATACATTCAGTTGACCGATCCTCTTCTATGCAGACAGAAAGAATTTGTTCGGACGCTCTTATTATTTTAGCGATTATCCCGTAATTACCGGCTGGCCAGAAGCATATTTTACCGTTACCTAAGACAGCAAATAAGAGCTCGTTATATTTTGCGCGTTGTAACTTTTAGTTTCCGTTTATATTGTTCGATTTCTGTTTTCTGTTTATTCTTGCATTTTACTCTGATGAGTGTAAGACGAAAAGTTTCAGTATGACTCCTTTTAACGCGATTTTCCGATGTTGTAATACCAATCATCTTTTCATTAAAACATGTATTGGTATGAAATGTACATTTCTGAAATAAAGATATGTTAAGCTGTAATAAAAGACTTAATTATAAGATGTATTAAGCTGTAATAAAAGACTTAAAAAGTCAACAGTATATCTTACAATATTCAGTAATATTAAGCCAAATATGTGTTGTTATCACAGTGAATATATCTTAGCCTTTGCGGTTGTAGGCGTACGTGACATTTTTGTTTAGAAGTTGTGCCTAATTGGCTAACTTGTTCTTCCTCGTTACTCTTTTCTCTTCTTCTAATTCGATCTCATGGCGCAACTCAAATATGCGATCACCATCTTTGACGCATTTGTGCAACAGTTTGAGGAGATTCTCTTGGTACACAGGTTCCAAATCCTTCTTCTCGTTCGTGATATTGGCGACTTCATAGACATCAACTATCCCAGCCATCCTGAGCGCAAGGCGCATATTGTCGAGTTGTTCTGGAGTAGCATCATCCACGTGAGTGATTACGGCAAGCGGGAAACGTCCTATAAATTACAAATGAAGACGAAATCATGTTGATTGTTGATTTATGAACGTAAAACAACAAAAATGTTAATGGCGTAGTGGATAATGAAGTCGGAAAATTCCAAAAGGTTCAAAACGATCCATCGTCAATACAGTAAGGAAACACTGCTTAAAACTATTTTTCTGAGGTAATAGGAGCACAGAAAGTATTTTTTTTTATTAAAAAATAATGTTCCATTAATTAATAATTTGTATCAGTATTTTCGTACTGCTAATGTTATATATGTCAGTAGACTATCACGTTATTAGGGATTATCTTCCCATTTGTCTTGTGCAAAGCATCTAATCTCATTTAGGCAAGACTAAAACATTATGTCCTGGATAACAAGTTATGTTAGGTCCTGTAAAATTAATTATAAAGAAACTCCTATGCCGCACGTTACAGTATCATTACTGATTCAGCCCATTTGAAATTCCCATTAGAAGAGTGATGACAACTATAAACCATTCAAAACCTTCGTATGTTTTATTCGATTTCATTCAAGCTCTATGCTTCTTTCATTTCTGCTTTATTTCATAATAATTAAGGGGGTTTAAATTTCATTAAATTATGAACCTTATAGCCCACATAGTTTTAATGAAACAGAGAGTAAAAACAATATTTAGACTCATTGTTTATCTGACTGAATACTGGTTCGTGGGAAAGATTTAGTCCCAAAGCAGCTCCTTTATATATTTTGTATGTAAATGTTCAGAAGAGAATAAATGAAGTTTAAATCACTGTCAGAGTGTTTCGAAATATATTAGGGGCCAATATGAGTTTGGTTTTGACATGCATGTTGTATTTGCTATTTCACAACCCTTCCACTTTTGTCACTTTCAGGACTCCTTTAAAAATCCTTAAGAAATCCCAAACACAAGTTTGCTCCTAGTTACGTTGATAGAGATTCTACCAATCTTAACATTTGATTGACAATCTATTGTTCGGACATGGCTCAGTCATCAAGTTGTGAAAGTAACTTCCGTTAACTTTTATTTGGCATTCTACATGTTCCTTCGGGTTTCACTCTTACAAGGTTCGGGTAATTACAAGTGGTTTTCCTCTTGTTTCCAATGACCACTTTCCTTTGGTAGAATTAAACTTAAGAAAGTTCATGTAACAGTTTAAAACACAATTAATCAAATAAATTACCTTGCCACTTCAAAAGACGTTCCACGAATTTCCCGATAATTGTATGGACTGCTGTAACGCTCCTAGCACTGTGCAGAACAAATGTTTGAAAAAATGTCAAAAATTCAGTAGAATATTAAGCAGTTTCATAAATGTTTTTTTTTTCAAGCATAAAGGTTAACACCTTTCTTACTTTTTAAATTAACCAGTTTCGTAATGTAATCAAATTTAATGCAAGCATCTTTTTGTAATGGCTCGTTAGAAATGATTTCAATCACCTGTGACGAATTATTATATGTCAATGTTCAGAATGCAAATCGAATATATTCCGTGTTGTTAGGTAGGACAAGCTATGATGTTTGTCCTATCTAGTAAACATTAATATATGCGGTGTATGCTGACCCTAATCTCTCTTATAATTAATTTCATAATGTTTTTCTTACATCATGTAATAATTATTTACCTTTACAAATGGTAACTATTAAAAAGAAACGTGTTTTCAGGTAAGGAGATACTTTCACCGACATACATCGCAAAGCCTTGACTGGTATTGCAAGGGGTTTAGGCTGCGCATGTGCAAGCCGAGAAGTCTGTTCAATATACCGAACTGGCCTTGCAAGAAAATGCATAAACACCGCCAGTAGCGTACGCAGGATTTGTTCAAGGGGGGGGGGGGGGGGGGGGGGGGGGGGGGGAGGGGGGGAGGGTTAACATTTTTTAATCGGGCCGAAAATTTTGCAACGACTCAGCCAGCCGCTGAATTAACGGGGGGGGGGGGTAAGAGGACAATTTTTTTTTTTTTTTTGGTCTCGAAATTTCAAAATTTGACATTTGTTCCGTTTGGGGGAGGGGGTAAGGTCAACTTGTTTAGGTCAGTCATTAGCATAATTGTTTTTTTCACAAAGGGGGGAGGGGGGGGGGTCTCCAAAATACACACATAACAAAAACTGAAGGGGGGGTTCTTCAAAAACTATGCAAAATAGATTTTTGTTCTTCTTCTTTCTTTTCCTTCCTTTTATTGTTTGGTTAATATTCACACGTGAATGATACGCGGCGTTAACATCTGAAACAACAACAACGCAATAAGTCATGCAATACACTACAACACTTGTCGTTGTATCTATACATATATAAGCTGTCATCAAGTCAAATGAAATCAACCATATTTAAGAACTAGTTATTTTGACACCTTTTCCCCAATGCCCTTAAATGGCTGGTATTTGGCAATACTATAGGCCTGTTCAATTCACACCTCGAGATTCAACAACTTAGTTGTGTTGATAAAAACCTGATAGGGAGCAGCTAACAATAGTTGATTTCATTTTCTTAACAGGAAATAGATTTTCCCCAAAATCACAATCAAGATTCGGGATACTCACCTAAAAACAAGAACAGTGCAGTATATCTTCTTTGTTTCATCCACCTCCAAGTCATCTGGACGTGATGATTTACCCCACTCTACTTCACTAGCAAACGAGCGCTTTCCCTCTGTTTGAAGAAACCAGATAATCATGTAAATGTTTAACAATTTATATTTTATCCCCCACTTTTTTTTAAGGGGAATTCCACCACGATATGATGTTGATTGTCATGGAAGCAGATTTATAAGAGAAACAGGTGAGTGACAGTTTAAGCAAAAACCGACTGAAAACAAAAATTGTGCATTTTCAAAGGTGCGATCGATCAGAAAACAATTGGCAAATCTTTGACGAATTTTTTGAGATTCTTTCCCATATGCCCTGTACTAAATCAAATCCACAAATATTTGTTCCCTTAAATAAAATGTTCAACCATACATGCATCCTAGATATAATTATTGCAACATGTTTTATACAACATCTGAATGAAGCAAATCTATTCCGTTATCATTAACTAAGAAAATGACATTTATACTAAAAACAATGTAGTATGAAGCTAATTGGAGAGGAACTCGAGGGAAACGTCACAGTGATGCCAATTTAAGTTTCACGGATGACAACTTTAACGATCCATAACTTTCTGTTTTTCAAACGGATATTGCTTAAATTTCCAATCATTTGTTTCTCTCATTGTTCTCCTTTAATGAAAACCGAGTTCATATCAGGGTGGACTTCCCCTTTAATTTATCACCAACACTCATGATGTGGAGACCGTAGACAGAATATGAAAAAGGTTCCGCGAGAATGAAGGTCCCCAAGACCGAATGTCCGCGAGATTGCACGTGTAAATAATATGGTGCAAGCTATCTATCTTGTGTCATAAACCGACCGGCATGCGCGCACACTTCATTCCTTAAGAATCAATAAATATGTTTTATGTTACTTTATTAAGTTAAATTTATTATTTGCATAGGTCACATTTGCTCTCCGGTTAGGATACGGCGGCCGTAGGCCCCCGAGATCAAGAGATACCTGTGGCGGCTGCAGAGAATTTGCGGTGGCCTCAGGGTCACCCTAGGGTATATCCCTAGCTTTACATGCCGTACGGGTCGCCATGGGACTATAACGCGGAGTTATAACTTTTTCATTGGTAAGTTCGCCATAGCAATTATACAATTAGACACACCGTAGCCATGCCATAGAGCGGTTCCGCGGCAACCATACGCCGGGCGTACGATAGCATTGCGGCTACCTCGCATCTGCCTTGGTATTTTTAAGGGACGCCCTAAGGCGACCGTGCGTCATCACTTCATGGGCTGTACGGCAACCGCTGATTTCTTGTCAGCACAAATTCAAAATACGCAGTGGGGCTACCCTAACTCAATATGTCTGCTACCGTATGTGACTGTAGGAATGCTGCGGCGGCCCTATACTTGCTATCGGCCTGAGATATTTTAGACCCCACGGCCGCCGCGTCAAATGTGACCTAGGCATAAGTCTACTCTATCAGAAATTCAGTTGCCGTGTTTTTCCCACCCACCAGAGGGGCAGAAGATAACCTACATTATGAGTAATTGGTATTAAATATATGCAATATACGACATGACTAGTCTAAAAACCAAGCAATTGTATTTATTCAAGTGGTAACATGTAGGGTAATAATAAGTTCGAAAAGAGACACGTCGCGTACTCGCAAAAGCATGAATATTCGTTATTTACCGGCATGTACACAAAATAAGTGTCAACCGTACACTTCGGAGATTAGATAACTAGTATCTACGAAAGTACTCAAAATGCGATAACGTGATTATGAGAAAATATACGAGAAAAATGTATAAACATACATATGTATCAATCTGTTTACGTGTGCATAATGCATATTGTAAAATGGTTTCAAGAATGTAGCCAATGAGAAGCGTCAACACGGATCACGTGATCGTGCATTATTGGTTACTATATGCACGGTACCATCTGCATGTAGTGCATTAGGGATTATAAATATGGATGAAGGTTGCTTAGAGACATTTTATGGCCTTGCTAAGTAAGATTGTCGACCCATTTTATAAAACAAAAAATACACAGGTTTTCGTTCGTGACGTTATGGCGATGCAGCACTATTCGGGTATTCACAATGGCACAAAATACACTCGGCTACGCCTGGTGAATTTTATTGCACCATAGTGAATACCCTCGAACTCACACCTGATTATTATTTGTATACTGTCGTTTCAAAGCGTCACAGTGGAGAGGGAAAAAGGGGGACTGAGGAAGATAAATAAAGGTGGAGAGGATGAGTTAAATAGGATATTGATGTAGAGAGAGAGAGAGAGAGATATTGGAGGTTAGTAGTTCTGAAAAGAAAAGAAAAACCAATATTAAAAACTACTTGATTTTATATGAAAAATGGATGATAAGGAAAAAAGTAAGACAGGAAGTGGGACAAGAACATAGAGAGGCATTTATGCAACATTGTGATTGTATCCACTCACCTAATTGAATTATGAGTTCATCTGCAGCACCTTCCTTCACAATGTCTTCCGCCCCTATACCTCGATTGTCCACAAACGTCAGGTATCGTGTGACCCTCACTGCCATTCGTCGAGTAGTGTGACCACCCTCAAAATCGTCTGGCGCGGCTTGCTCTCGGTGAGTTTCTTTCAACTCACCTTTTACTGCGAATTTCAAAGAGTTCATCAAGGACGTTTTACCTATCCCAGTTGCCCCATACAGACCTATGTTAAGGCGTTTTGGAAATTTAATATCGTCATCAGGAAACTCAAATGATCCGCCAGGTTTAATTTTCTCGATTTCGGCGCGCAGTTCTGCGATATTTTGCATCCTTTTTTTTTCTATTTCAGCTCTTAATTTTTCTTGTCTTTCCTTTTCTTCTCTGATCCTTATTTTCTCTTCTTTTTCCTTTCTCATTCTTTCTTCTATTATTCTTATTTCTTCTTCCTTTTCCTTTCTTAGTTTTATTTCTTCTGCCCTAGCTTGTATGTCTTCCTTATTCTTTCGGTCGATATCCATCTGCTTTAATTGATTCGCAAGTTTTTCTAATTCTCTTTTGTGGCGATCATCTTTCAGCTGTTGTTCCATAGCTTCTCTTTCCCTTTCTTCGCTTGCTTCTCTCTCCCTCTCTTCCCTAGCTTCAGTTTGCTCTCGAGTCCATACTTCTAAAGCTTCTTCCCTCTCTCTTGCATCGCTCCTCATTTGTCTTGCATTGCTCTTCAAATCATTAATTTCAGATGACTGGTCATTCCCCATGTTTGAATTTCACTGCTAAATTCTAAAACTATGAAATTAGTGTGGATATTTCAGCAGGCAACTACTCGTCTGATTATGCTTGCGCTTTGCAGATATTTTTATAGCTTGATATCGTGTTTACTTTTCAATCTCGAATGCGATTGGACAGATTTGTAGCGGGGTGCAAAATAGCCGCCGCACGGTTATTTTTTTCCTCGTTTTCGGAATCAAATTTCGACGGAGACATCAGTCTAGCAGGTTATACCCGAAGGCAACGGACATGGCTGACGAAGCACACATTGGAGTCCTCTCCCTTGGCTGGGAAGAATCGATTGAACGTCACTTGATGTCAACTATTAGGACGTGTAAAACAAAATTGGAATTTATTTCTCTTGCTCCAACTGATCTTAACGTGTATACGGCTCCTAAAAAGTTTGACGCGGTAATCTTATTGCATTCAACTACAGAAGGGAGACTTTCTTTGACAGATGTACCGGATGCCAGATATAAAACATTGCTTCCAACTCTGTCGAAGCAATATGGTAAGAAACGTTTACCCTTTTCATTTCAAATGTCCACATAGTTTAATCGCCAACGTTCTTGACCGTTTCATTGACTGATTGATTGGTTTATTTTATTCATATTCCATGCACAATTATGAAAGCATAATATGTTTTACAAACAAAATTATAATTTCTTGAAGTGATATGAAATTAAATTAACCTGAATAATAGTAATCATAAGGGCAATTCCACGGTAACGGAATTACATTTCAGAGAAATTTAGGCTCTATTTTGATATACTGTAGACATGTGGTTAGACCTGGTGATTATTTATCTTGTTATTCTTTCTGTATTATGCACCTGTTAGCAAATCAAATTTAAAAAAATTATTTGTCAACATTCGGAACACCCCAGGACCATATAGAGTAAGAGGTAACTTGTTTAGAATTGTAGGCATTGGTTCGAGGTGAAAAGGCGGACATCAATGAATTTACAAAGATAATCATTAATAGGAGATAACTATATATTAGTTCGATGTTCATACTGTTAGAGAAAAAACCTTAAAAGGTATTCCTTAAACCATATATGGTGGGTCTCTCTTGCAAATCATTAGAAAGGGAATTCCAAATTGTATAAGTAAGTACTGTTCTCAATTTTGGAAGGTGATAGCAGCCCGCTAGCCTGGCGGGGTAACTGTGTAATTTTGCATTTTGTTAAAATAACTTCCGGTAACTTGTTAGTACTGGCCGAAAACACAACATATCCCCACCCATAAGAAAACACATCCCGTATCTTTAACATTTTGTTTGAGTAATAGAGTAATCGAAAGTCGGAATGACTCATAATATGAATGGCCTTTTTTTCTGAAGATGTAAGATTCTGTCCAATAACGAGCCTGCACAGTTCCCCACGGCTAGAATTCCATAACTCAAATACCAAGGAACAAGACAGAGTGTAAATTCCTTAACATTTGTGTTGAAAAAAGTATTTAACTTAGTGAAGTATACCAATATATATTTATGAAAAATATATTCCACATGTGGTTTTCATGATAACCCCTCATCCGATATTATTCTTAAGAATGTATTAGTAGAAACCCTTTCAATAACAGTGTTATCAAGAAGAAGAATTGCAGGTACATTATTAATAAAATTATTATACAACAAATATTCAGTTTTAAATTAAGTTATGACTTATGTAATTTATACCTGAATAAACACCATCAATAACAACATATTGTTTTCTATTTTGGAGGTAGTCGTAAACTACTCCAATGCCTTTCTTCTTTTTCCATATTCGGAGAATAGGAAATGACGGTTTATCGTATCGAAATTGTTGAAATTTGTATGTTACATCATAAGATTTTTTATTTTAAATAACTGGCTCGCTTGTTGTCTATAATATCCAAATCATATATTTGTGTTTATTTGTTTTATGCTCCTGAAAGAAACAAAATCAATGATATAAATCCTATTATATATCTTTAAGAATGTTTTCTAATACTGTCATCTGATTGGTTGAAAGGGAGGTCGTGTTTTTTAACTATGCCCGCAAAAATGTTATCAAGTCCGGGAAGATAATTATCTTCGTCAAGTCGAGGCGAGACAGATAATATTATATTATATTATATATGCTGCCGTCATGTTTTCAAGTTCTGATTCGTCATGTGGACGGCCATGCATTATGGCTCGAGGCATGGGCACACAGAAGATTTGTTTATGTTGGGAACCGGGGTAAAATGCAATAAAATATTGAAAAATGATTGCATTTTCTTTGTTTTTATTTATTTATGGAAACTGCCCCCTTACCCTAGCCCCCGCTGCGTACAGTCATGGTTCAGTGACAAAGCAATGGCCTCGTAACTGTGAGGCCCCAGGATCAAAACCGTGTCGATGTGCTATATTAGTGCCCTTTTGAGGGGCATTAATCCTCATCACTGTCATTTATGGCTGAAGGGCGTAGGTCCCCTAGTTGATAAGCATAGTAGCATACACATGCTTTGGCAATCACGCAAAACACACATTGTCAAATTATTATTCAATACAATCTGAGAATGTATACTATTATCTAGATCTATTATTTTTAAATTATTGTTTAAATAATTCCATAAATTGGGGTAAAACAAAAATATTCCAACTTTATGAGCGACAGTGTAGTTGTTTCGAGCCACTCCAGGGACTCACATACATATACATCCGGTTTATGGTGCATGCATATACTGTAGCGAGCGCGTTACAAGTATTATGCATTTGTAGTATACATATCCGAAAGCTATTTCTAGATTTCTCTCTTCTACCTGATACTGACTTCCTTAGGATTTCTTACAAGTCCATGGTTGTTCGAAATTGAATACGAAGGGAATCCCTGTGCATGTAATTGATCTTTGTCAAAATGCTGCATACAGAGTATCGATCGTGCAGTGATTTCACACTTGTTTGACCTCAGAGCAACTTTTTCCAGGTCGCAGGCTGTAAGGATTTTTACCCAAGTCAAATCTCTCATTCAGGGATATCTCCGAAGTTTATTTTCGTTTATGTTCACGCGACAGGCGCACAGCATAGAAAGTATCGCACCATATATGCCAACTGACAATTCAGTTAGTAAAAAATAAAAATAAATGCTTACGATATATTATCAAAACAGCCAAAGAGAAAATGAAAGATACCACCATCCAACTTTTGCAACGCGTACATAGACAGCTAGCTCGGTGACTACTGACAAGTCTGGCTGCCAGGCCGTCTCGCGCCGGCAAATACCGCACAAAATAGACCGGAAGCGACGTAGTCACCAAATTTTCCCAGAATGCATTTGAAATGGGGGCATGAAACAAAGATCCCAGCATTTGGAGGTACTAGCGATATGGCGATTGTTATAATCATCTTACTGTGAAAGTCATCAATCCGGGGGATGTCTGAGGACAATTATGCTAGGCATTAATCATCCTCAGTGTGTACCGGTAGTGCTTGGGGTTATTATTAAGCCGATTTGCTGCAACGGAAATCCACATACATGTACGCACATCCGTCCAACTAAAGCAGGAATGTGGTATACTTTTACAATGGTTGGACTTTTAAATACAAGTCTCCACTGTAGGTGTGCGATTGGAGAGGCAGATTTATCGCAGTGTGCGCTGTGTGATCGATGGTGTATTGTTTTATTCATAACGATATCACAGGTAATTTCACGATTATTTCTAGTGGAACCGCTAGCGAAGAGTCTATCTAGACTGTGTGTTAAATTGCTGAACGTGTACTGATGATGAGAATATACTGATGACTTGTTTTCGATAGTAAGTGGTCGTGTGAGTGTGTATGTTAACGATCATAAATTATATAAATATAAATTACCGTTACTTCAAAATATTTATTGGGTGCCTGGGAGGTAGTATGAGGAACACTCATCGCCCGGAGTCACTGCAGTGCATGTGAGTTTCATCCAGACTGAGTCAGTTACTTCGCATAAGATTTCAAAACAGCTCAGTATACATATATTTTTTTTCTTCTTCTGGTAATACCCTTCCACATTGCTTCCACACAGTTTCTTTCACAATTTCATCGCATTACCATTGCTTAACTCTATCTTTAATCACAGCGCCTGATTAATATAATTGCTTTAGATGATGAATACGTAATGCATGGAAATTCATCCGAATGATAAAATCTTAAGCAATCAAAATCGACAGGTCGACGGTATGTTATTAAATGGTTATTATTAAAAGTTAAATTACGGTAAGCGTGTCACTGTATTGCCTTAATTGCCCACGGGCTTCATATGGAAACATTGTAGCATCCGCTCAAATTATGGAAGGCCGTTGGTGACTTTATTCACATGCCCCAGACGTATGGAACGCGGCACACGTCTGCTAAATAACAGGCAGACGTCTGCTAATTGACCAATCACCGCCAATTATTTAGCAGACGTGTGCAAGGTGCGATAGCACACGTCTGCTAGTTTATTAGCACACGTGTGCCCTTTTCCATACGTATGCTGTTTACTGCGCATGCGTATGGAATTGATCGACCAATCAGATGCCTTGTATGTGTGTGTTTGGACAGTGGGTGCATGCAGCGCAGACGATCAAAAATGTGCCGGGCACGTGTTGATCGACGCACGTGGTACTCTTACCGTTCTTAAAAGTATTGACTTTGATTTCTATGTAAGAAAAGAAGTATACATTATAAAAGTACTTCCATTGAGGTTGGAACTTTCTGATGCAAAAAATAGTATGTCAAATTATAAACGAAGTACCGAACTGCTATATAAACGTTTATCCTCCACCTAGTATTGGAGTATGTAAATACTATAAAGCAGGCGCGGATCCAAGGGGGGGGGGGGCGAGCGGGCCTTGCCCCCCCCCCCCCCCCCGCAAAAAAAAAAAAAGGGAGAAGAAAGGAAAAGAAGGGAAAGGGAAAGAGGAGAGAAAGGGAAAGAAAGAAGAGGAAGAAGAAAAGAAACGGGGGAAGAAGGAGATCGGGGGGGGGGGCGAAAGGGCCTTGCCTCCAAAGCTGTTGACCCCCCCCCCCCCCAATCAAAAAAATAAGAGAGAAGGAAGGAAAGGGAAAGAAAAAATGAAAAGATGATATACTGGCGTATAGGTAGGGGGGGGGGGCACGGGGGAAATCAAATTCAAACGTGGTTTTCTTCTAATTAAATAACGGTGGATTGCAAATAATGCTGAAATGACGTAATTCCCGAGATTTTTCCTCATTTTTTAGTAAATGATGCTTTTGTATGTGTTTGTTGGAAAATGACAAATTCCTGAATTTACAGCCAGGCAAGAAATATGATTCTTGAGATGCCTACATGTCAGGGCCCGAGGTACGGCGGGGATCGGGAACCTCGAGCTCCCCCCCCCCCCCCCCCCCAACTTTTTTGGAAAAAGTATATTAAAGAGAAATAAAAAAGAATGAGAGCAAGAAAGAAAGAATAAACTGCCAGTGTCAAAAAATAATGAGGCATCAAAATATGCTCATCTTAAATGCCTAAAACCCCTAAGCTGCCGGGGGGCTCTGCCCCTGGATTCCACCTAGGGCCCTAAGGCGGGCCCTTAGATACTCATCTGACGGTAATGTAATGCCTAAAACCCCTGAATTTTGTTGGGGCTCCGCCCCCGGACGCGAACTTTTTTTTCCTACGAACTTTTATACCTGGCGCATGCTCACATACGAACTTTTATACTTGACGCATGCAAGGAGGTCACAAACAACTAGACTTTGATTATTAATTGCTTTGCCTCACTATTTATAAAGGTAAAAAACTAAGGCGAGGCGTCAAAAATATCGATACCAGCAGGCTGCCGCCTCACGTATTGGCGCATCGAGGCTGCAATTACGGCCGAAGCCTGGCTGGGGCAATTATTTTTCACTTATTAGCCCAGCCGGCTTGCGCCAGGCTGGGATCTGAGGCTCGGTTTCCATTCGAAAGGCGGCAGCCGGCGCATGCTTTTGTTCGGAGACCATTATGATGACATCATGAGTTAATTGAGGGTCCTACCGCCAGCGGTAGCCGGCTGAGCTAATTTAAAAAATGCAGCCAGGACGCACAAGTGCAGTTAGCTGCCGCTGGCTGGTATATTTATTTTTGACGCCTCGCCTAAATAAACTGAGATTTGAACCCTCACGGCAACTCCAAGGTTCTATTAGTAACACGCTGTCCTTACCGATTGAGCTAACGATGAGTTGATGAAAGATTGCTTTGTATAATTACTATGACCCTATTGACCGCTCTACCGGATTCCACGTGCGCATGCGCTGGTTTCCTTCGCGAGTGCGCATGCGCAGGTTCCCCTCGCGAGCTCAAAGTTGGTAGGAAATTTGTTTTAGCCCCCCGGACCCCAAGCCTAATAGTGTCCTGCAAGTGTCACAAAATTATAAGGTATTAAAAAAAAAAGCTCATCTGACGGTAATTTAATGCCTAAAACCGCTGATTTTGGGGTGCTCCGCCCCCGGGACCCCACGCCAAATGGTGTCCTGCCAGTGTCATAAAATAATAAGGTATAAAAAAGAAAATGCTCATCTGATCTTAATTACTAAACGCCTAAAACCCCTGAGCTTCCGGGGCCGGCTCCGCCGCCTCGACCCCACTAGGGGCCCTAAGGCGGGCCCCTGAATGCTTATCTGACCGTACTTAATTGCCACCCCTGAGCTTGCGGGGTCGGACAAGGCATCAAAATGTGTTAATCTGACCGCAGGCGCGTAACCAGGGGGGGGGGGCGGCCAAAACAAACAAACAAAAAACAAAGAGTGGAGAGAAAAGGAAAAGGACGTAGGAAGAAAAAGGAGCAGACAAAGAACATCTCTGAATTTCAGACAAGGATTAAGAGTATAGAGAACGGTACAACGCATCGTCTTCTTTCTCTAATAATTTAATGAAACGTCAAAGCTTCCGCGCTTCGCGCGAGAGGGGGGAACTTGAAATCAGACGAGGATTCAGAGTCGAGAACGGTAAAATGAATCGTTAATGATTTAATGAAACGTATAAGCTTCCGCGCATCGCGCGTGATAGAGGGGGAACTAAATTCCGACGAGGATTATTTTCGAGAACTGTACAGCCAATCGTCTTCTTTCTCTCATAATCTTATGAAACTTAAAAGCGGCAGGGGGAAAACTGAATTCAGACGAGGATTAGGAGTCGAGAACTGTACAACGAATCGTCTTGTTTCTCTAATGATTTAATGAAACGTAAAAGCTTCCGCGCTTCGCACGTGAGGGGGGGGGACTGAATTCAGACAAGGATTAAGAGTCGAGAACGGTACAACGAATCGTCTTCTTTCTTTAATAGTTTAATGAAATGTCGAAGCTTCCGCGCTTCGCGCAGGAGGGGGGGGGGAGACTGAATTTAGACAAGGATTAAGAGTCGAGAACGGTACAACGAATCGTCTTCTTTCTCTAATGATTTAATGAATCGTAAAAGCTTCCGCGCTTCGCGCAGGAGGGGGGTGGGGGACTGATTTTAGACAAGGATTAAGAGTCGAGAACGGTACAACGATTCGTCTTCTTTCTCTAATGATTTAATGAATCGTAAAAGCTTCCGCGCTTCGCGCGGGAGGGGGAGGGAGAAATTAAATTCAGACGAGGATTAAGAGTCGAGAACGGTACAACGAATCGTCTTCTTTCTCTAATTATTTAATGAATCGTAAAAGCTTCCACGCTTCGCGCGGAAGGGGGAAAACTGAATTCAGACAAGGATTTAGAGTCGAGAACTGTACAACGAATCGTCTCGTTTCTCTAATGATTTAATGAAACGTAAAAGCTTCCGCGCTTCGCGCGGGAGGGGGGGGGGGAGAAACTAAATTCACACGATGATTATTTTCGAGAACGGTACAACGAATCGTCTTCTTTCTCTATAATTTTAATGAACCTTCAAAGCTTTCGCGCTTCGCGCGGGAGGGGAAAAACTGAATTCAGACGAGAATTATTTTCGGGAACGGTACAACGGATCGTCTTCTTTCTCTAATAATTTAATGAAACGTCAAAGTTTCGCGTTTTGCGGAGGAGAGAGGGGGAAACTCGCTCCTCCCTGCGCCGACCCCCCCCCCCCCCCCGCATTACGTCACTGTTGGTCACCATTACGAACCAATATTTGGCTCGCATAATTTCAAATTTGGGCCTCCCCCCTAAGAAGTCCTGGATCCACGCCTGCTATAAAGCTAGTCTAGGGTTGATAAAGAAAAGGTAAGTCTAATATCATGAATGGTAGTTTCCAGATTTACAATCTATCATTCAGAACCTATTCTAATTGCAAATTAGGTGATATCCCAGGTCGAAAATCCCATAGAGACCAATAGAGACCATTAGAAAAATTCTATTGGTCTCTAATGGTTTCTGTTGGAGTCTATTGGTTTCTGTTGGACCCATAGAATTGAATCCAATAGAGACCATTCAAACCATCAGAAACCAATAGAAACCAATAGCACCCACAGAAACCAATATAAATAGAAACCAATAGGACCAATAGAAACCAATAGGACCAATAGAAACCAATAAGACCAATAGAAACCAATAGGACCAATATAAACCAATAAGACCAATATAAACCAATCGAACCGATAGGACCAATAGGACCAATAGGACCGATAGGACCGATAGGACCAATAGAAAACCAATGAGACCAATAGAACCCAATGGGACCAATATTAACCAATAGGTCCAATAGAAACCAATAGAAACCAACAGCTAAATCTATCTCATGCATATTCATGATTACTTTATACGTGTTCACAGAAAATTACATTTATCATAATTTGTTAAGTAACTTATGACAATGTACATCAATTTTTTTTCTTTTTTTCTTTCGGCAACTAATGACCAATAGATAATTAATCATGTTACAATTTCATTCACGTTTTAGCAATAGATATATTGATTATAATGATTACTAACCAAGAAACAACTCATGTATGTTTATTATATAGAATAGTACAAGCCTTCAGTTATTAAAAATAAAGGATATTCTTAAACTCACTTCAAATGATCTATGCAATTGAGATTAGAATATACTTTTTTTGGTGGACAGTTGCTAAAGTCGATTTTGATTCATCATTATTGATTTACCAATAGAAGCCATTGGACTATTGGTTTCAATAGGGAATTCAGAATATGGGACCATTAGAAACCCATAGAAAGATCTCTAATGGACCAACAGGAACCCATAAAAAATATCTAATGGACCAACAGACCCCCATCATAGAAGAAAATATCTAATGTACCATCAGAAACCGGATGCTGGTGCAATATAAGCTTTCTGTTGGTCCATCAGCATTTCTTTCTGTGGGTTTGTGTTGGTCCAATAGATATTTTCTAATGGTTTCTGTGGGTCCATCATTTCACTTTTCCTATTGAAACCATTAGACACCAATAGCTCTAATGGTTTCTGATGGTCCAATAGGATCGGATCCTAATGGAATTTCGACCTGGGATACTATGCGACAGTGCAATTGTGATAATGTGTATGATCCAGTGTAGATACATAGTGTTGGAACAACAGAGTAGATCTCTCCACCTCTTCCGTCTCTCCCTTATCTCTCTTGGGTCACTCTGTACAGAGGTCAACCCTCATTCGTGGTAGGGAACACACACACACACACCCTCTTTTTCTCTCCCTTTCTTCCTCAGTATTCTCGTTCATGTTGTGTTGTTGAGCAACACTCTCCATTGGGCTAGGACAGGGGATTAGTGATAGGAGGCATGTTTGCTTAAGAGCTGAGATTAGAAGTTGGAAACACTGTGAAGAGTTTGCATTTGCTTGGCACAAGGGATTGTCTGACCATTATTATTTGGTAGTTTTCAATCGAATAAACCTGCTCATAATTATCCCAATAGGCCAAATTGTATTTAAAGGTTGATGTTTGGATGTTGATTGGCTTATAATACAACATGTATTGCTGTATATTGCATAAGTGGAAGTTATCAAATTTCTTAGAGACAATCAATATTCTTTAGTCTATATTTCTTGTCTTGTATATAGTTTATGATTATTCCTTTATATTTCTATGTTATATGTCATATAGGTAGTCGAAGCATAATAATAATGCAATACTTATAGGTGAATCACATGCAGATTGCAGTATATTGATTGATAAACTCGTTTTCCTAAAACAATATTTACACCTGAGATTATGTATGTGTTGTGTGCTGGAGGAATACAACAAACTTCTATGTTAGTATTATTATTTCTAAATCTGAGAGCCTGAGATAATAGATAAGCGCGTTTAGATGAGATTGTCTAGGTACAATGGAGGTCTAATTTAGAGTTGGATAACGAATCACCATATTAGGTACGAATATGATGTGTACTTATAAGAACAAAACATATATAACATTATCTGTATATAATTCTTTATTCGATTTGATAATGAAACTGTTCCTATAATAATGTAGACGTTGGATAAATAGGAACTCTGTAGGGCCATGTATTATATGGTTCAAGGCATGCCCACATAGAGGATTTTTGTTATGTTAGGGGTCGGGGCCAAATGCAAAGAATTTTTGATAATTGTTGATAATTTATTGCATTTTCTTTGTGTTTTTTTTAATTTGTGGGGGCGGCGACGTACCCTAGCCCCCGCTGTTTACTCGTACCAAGCGAATACTGCGGGGAGGCTGGACCGAAAGGCGCAGCGTGGTCGTACTGATTTTTTTTTTTTTTTTTAGGGGGGGTAGGGGCAGGAGGATGGGGCTCGCGTACATTATTGGGGCACGCCTTTTTTGTTTTTATTTGTTCAGAAATGTACGTTTTCAATTAATGTTTTCTACAAATATTCGGGGCCATGTGGCGACCGTCCCCCCCACCCCCCCCCCCCCCCTGCGCCTACGCAACAGCCGTGGGGGTGTTCCCTATCCATTATTTCGCTTTCTTATTATCATTTTGTTTATTGCTAATTTAATTTTCATTTAATTGTTTATGAAAAAGCGACTCTCAACCCATGTTATGAATGGCGACCCTTAAACGCGAACCATCATCCAGGGCTCACCCCCCCCCCCCCCCCCCCCCATCAGTCTGGCCACGCTGCGCCGTTCGGCTCACCCTCACCTTCCCTTAGTGCAAGTACATATTACCGACAATTTTCGTTCAAGTAGTTAATAGATGGCATAGCCTGTGTGTTTCACGGGGGGGGGGGGGCGGGGCGGTGGGGTGTAACAGCGTTGCCATCTAGGGGCTGATGTATCATGTCCCTAACCCACAGCAAAGGAGAGAATCGACAGAGAGGGGGTTGTATGGATTTGAAGGGCAAGTCCACTTCAACAATTAATAATAAACCTATCAAACTAAAAGTTTGCAAAATCGGATAACTAATAAAAAAAGTTTTGAATGTTTAATGACATGAAAAACTTTGAAAATCACAAGACAAATTGGCAACTCACTCATGAGTCTGTGACGTCATTCAGGCGCGGATCGAGGATTTCTTAGGGGGGGGGGAGGCCAAATTTGAAATTATGCGAGCCAAATATTGGTACGTAATAGTGACCAGCAGTGACGTAACAGGGGTGGGTACAGGGAGGAGCTTCTTCTTCCCTCCTCCACGAAGCGCGGAAGCTTTGACGTTTCATTAAATTATTAGAGAAAGAAGACGATTCGTTGTACCGTTCTCGTCTCTTAATCCTCGTCTAAATTCAGTCCTCCCCCCTCCTGCGCGAAGCGCGGCAGTTTTTACGTTTCATTAAATCATTAGAGAAAGAAGACGATTCGTTGTACCGTTCTCGACTTTTATTCTAACCCTTCAAAAAATTTCTTTGTCTGCTCCCTTTTCTTCCTACGTCCTCTCCCTTTTCTCTCCTCTCTTTTATGTTTTTGTTTTAATTTTTAGGCCCTGCGTTTTAAGGAGGACCGCCCCCACCGCCCCATCCCGGCCTCCGGAAGCTCAGGGGTTTAAGGCAATAAATTACCGTCAGATGAGCATCTAATGGCCCGCTTTAGGGCCCTAGGTGGAATACAGGGGATGATACCTCATTATTTTGTGCCACTGGCAGTTAAGCATTCTTTTTTTTCTTGCTCTCTTTCTTTCTATTTCTCTTTAATATACTCTTTTTTTTAAGTGTAAGGGAGGGGGAGCTCGAGGCTCCCGATCCCCGCCTTTCCGCGGGCCGTGATATGTAGACATCACAAGAAGCATATTTCTTGCCTGGCTGTAAATTTAGGAATTTGTCATTTTCCAACAAACGCATACAAAAGTATAGGTAATTTACTAAAAAGTGAGGGCAAATCTCGGAAAAATTATGTCATTTAAGCATTATTTGTAAACCACCGTTATGTAATTAGAAATAAACCACTTTTGAATTGTATTTCCCCCAAGCCGCCCCCGCCCCACTATCAGTACACCAGTGCCTCCCCCCTCCATTACACCTTGTTGGCGGGAAAAAAATCGCAACTGATATCCCCTACCTTTCTTATTTCTCTTTTTTTCTTCTTTTCCCTTTCTCTCCTCTTTACCTTTCCCTTCCCTTCCTTTTTTCTCTTTTAGGTTGTTCCGGGGGGGGGGGGGGGTGGGGGAAAAGAAACTTTCGGCCCCCACCCCGCTCCGCACGTTGTTGGCGGGATTAACAGCAACTGATCTTCCCTTCTTTTCACCCTTTTCATTTCTTCTTCCTCTTGTTTTGTTCCCTTTTAGCTCTCCTCTTTCCCTTTTCCTTCCTTCTCTCACTCTTTTTTAGGGGGGGAGAAACAGCCTGGGAGGCAAGACCCTTTCGTCCCCCCGATCTCTCCGCCCCTTCTTCTTCTTTATTTCCCTTTCTATCCCCTTTCCCTTTTTTCCTTCTCTCTCTCTCTTTTTTTGCGGGGGGAGGGGGGGGGAGGCCCGCTCGGCCCCCCTGGATCCGCGCCTGACGTCATTGCCTCTAGTGATTTCCATTGTTCTATAGTGTTTCATATTTTAAAAAAAAAATCAAAAATTCCTAATTTTTTGGCTCTGCTTCTCTCTTCTCTATACTATTTTAGCCAATAAAAATGTTCAAGATTTTCATTTGTCCATGACATTGGAATTCTCAAAACCTCAGAATACTAGTAATCATATTATTTAGCCAAATTTGATTTATCCACAGTCTTGATTTCATGAAACTTTCCTAACTCCCCAAACGGAGCTGACCAGACTACAAGCCTAGTTACTGCTCGGAGAGGGGGGGGGGGGGGGAGGGGGGCACTTTGAAATTGTGTCTTGTTGGGGGGGGGGGGATAGGGGGCTTGAACACTCTCGGGCCTTGAAGGTTTTCGCGTCATGTAGCGTACAAAGGGGTAATGCAATCCCAATGTGATTTACTGTTTGAGTTCTATAATATTTGAAATAATTGATAGTGTTTATATATTACGTACGCTTAAATATATATTTACATAAATATACATTTTTGTTTAACGTTTTTGTTTAACGCTGTTTGGAAATAATAATTGATTATGGTGGGGGGGGGGGGGTTGGATGGTAGTATCTTCATTCGTACATTTTGTATTATTTTTTTTCTTTTCTATGTTTGTTTTTAATATTTGAATGTTTATATGTGCAATAATAATAATAATAATAATAATAATAATAATAATAATAATACTGTCTTGTTTACCCAGGGCAGCCTCATCAGTATTTATGCTGTTCTCCCTGAGGTCCCTGCAATCAAATTATAATAACACGATGTCGGTCATTAAGGTGGCCTAATTACCCCCAGTTTATGGAATGATTTTGACAATGATTTATTATTAACAGATCTAGATAATAGTATACATTCTCAGATTGAAAAAATAATAGTTTGCAAGTGTTTGTTTTACATGATTGCATGACTGCTAAAGTGTGTGCTACCAGGCGTAGGTATAATGCGACAACAAAGAGTGAGATGAAGGAAAATAAGGGAAAGAGGAGAGAAAGGAAATAAAGAAGAAAAAGAAGATAAGAAAAGGGGTAAAAGAAGGGGATCGGGGGAGGCGGAAAAGGCCTTGCCTCCCCCTCCAGCTCCCTTACGCCCCAAAAAAGAGAGGAGGAAGTGAAAGGAAAAGAGGAAAGCTATAAGGGAGAGAAAAAAGAGGAAGAAGAAAAAGAAAAGGGGAAAAGGAGGGGAGATCACTTGCCAATGTCGTGTTGATCGAGGGGCCGAAAGGCCATTGCCTCCCCCTTCCCCCTCAGCAAAAAGAGAGAGAGAGAGAGAGAGAGAAGAGACGTCGGGAAAGGGAAAGAGGAGAGAAAGTGAAATAAAATAAGGAGGAAGAAGAAAAGAAAAGGGGTAAAAGATATGCTCTTTCGCTCCTCTCGCCCCTCCCCCCCCCCCCCCCCCCCCCAAGCGAGACCAAGCGCCAGATACGCCAGTAAACACTACTGGCGTACTCCCCCAAACAAGAATAAAACGAGGTTTATTTCTCATTCGAGTTCAGTGATTTACAAATGTTGTGAAATGACATATTTTTTAGTAAATTATACTGTTTTATGAGTTTGCTGGAAAATGACGAATTCCCAAAGTTACAGGCAGGGGAGAAGTATGCTTATTTAGAGGTCTACATGTCAAGGCTCGCGGAACGGCGGGGCTCGGGGGCATGGGTCCCCCACTATTTTGAAAAAGTATATTCAAGAGAAGTAGGGAGAAAAAGAGAAAAATGAATTGTGACCTGCCAGTGTCACAAAATAATGAGGTCTCAAAACATGATCAACTGACCGTAATTAAATGCCTAAAACCCCTGACTTTCCGGAGGCTCCACCCCCTTGACCCCACCAAGGGCACTAAGGTGTGCCCCTGAATGCTTATCTGACCGTTATAAAATGCTTAAAAATCCCCGAGTTTCCGGGGTATCAAAATATACTCATCTGAACGTAATGAATGCCTCGATAGCCCCTGAGTTTCTTGGGGCTCAGCTCCTGGACCCACGCCAATTAGTGACCTACCTGTGTCATTAATAAGGTATCAAAATATGCTCATCTGAACGTAATGAATGCCCATTGCCCCTCAGCCTCCGCGGGCTCCGCCCCTAGACTCCACGCCAATTTATGTTCCGCGAGCCTTGACGTGCAGACCTCTAACTAAGCATATTTCTCGCCTGACTGTAACTTTGGGAATTCGTCATTTTCCAACAAACTCATACAACAGTATAATTTACTAACAAATTATGTCATTTTACAATATTTGTAAATCACTGAAATCGAATTAGAAATGAACCACTTAAGGGGGAGGCTGCCCCCTTCCAATTAGTACGCCAATGGTGTCTATTGGCGTATCTGGCGCTTGGTCTCGTTTGGGGGAGGCGAGATGAGCGCAAAAGCATATCTTTTCCATCTTTCCCTTTTTTCTTCCTCCTTATTTGTTTCCCTTTCTTTCTTTCTTTCTATTTCTTTTTAATATACTTTTTTCAAAATAGTGGGGAGGGGGGGAAAGCTCAGTCTTCCGAGCCCCGCCGTTCTGCGGGCCTGGACATGAAGGCCTCTAAATAAGCATACTTCTCGCCTGACTGTAACTTTGGGAATTCGTCATTTTCCAAAAAAATCATAAAAAAGTATAAATTACAAAAGATTATGTAATTTCACAATATTTGTCAATCACTGAAATCGAATTAGAAATAAACCTCGTTTTAATATTTTTTGGGGGGTACACCAGTAGTGTCCAGTGGCGTATCTGGCGCTTGGTCCCGTTGGGGGGGGGGGGCTATAGGAGCGCGAAAGCATATCTTTTCCCCCTTTTCTTTCTTCTTACTCTTTATTTTCTTTCCCTTTCTCTCTTCTTTCCCATTCCCTCCCTTCTTTCTCTCTGTATCTCTCTCTCTCTATCTCTCTATCTCTCTTTTGCTCAGGGGGGAGGGGAGGCAAGCGCCTTTCGCCCCCGATCCACACCTTGTTGGCGGGAAAAATCTCAATTGATCTCCCCTACCTTTCTTCTTCCTCTTTTTTCTCTTTCCCTTTCTCATCTCTTTCCCTTCCCCTTCCCTTCCTTCTCTCTTTTTAAAGTTTGCTGGGGGAGGCAAAGGCCTTTCACCCCCTACCCGAACCACATGTTGTTGGCTGGATTAAATGCATCTGACCCCCCTCCCTTTCTTTTCACCTGTTTCTTTTCTTCTTTCCCTCTTTTGTTCCCTTTTAGCTCTCCTCTTTCCTTTTCCCTTCCTACTCTCTTCTGTTGTCCCCTCCCCCCCCCCCCCCCCCCGAGGATCAACAAATTGTTGGCGAGAAAATCGTAATTGATATCCCCCTTCATTACTTTTCTTCTTCCTTTACCCCCCTTCCCTTTGTCTCCTCTTCTCCTTTTTTTATTTCCCTTTCCTTCCTTCTCCCTTTTTTTTTGGGGGGGGGGGAGGAGGGGGGGGGGCAACAGCCTCAGAGGCAACGCCCTCAATCTCCCCCCCCCCCCGCCGATCTCTTTTTTCCCTCTTTTCTTTTCTTCTTCCTCTTCTTTCTTTCCTTTCTCTCCTTTTTCCCCTTCCCTTCTGTCCCTTCTCTCTCTCTTTTGGCGGAGGAGGGGGAGACCCCATCGGCCCTCCCCCTGGATTCATGCTTGGCCATGGGTGTGTCCCCCATCCAAATGTACTGACCTGAGCAGTTTTGTAATAGCGAGCAGGCCCCGTACGTACTGAGCTGAGCAGCTTTGTAACATCGGACTTGATTGGTTGCCTTAAAAATCAATTTATGAGCGTACTGCGCATCCGAAGCTGCTAAAGTGTAACCTCACGCTATAATGTAACCTAACGCCTAAGAAACTGAAAAAAGGTTCACTTCAGCCGATACGCTATATACACACTGATACACAGTGGAACCGTTATTGAGGAGCACACGCTAACCGTAATTTGTTGGGAAACACAAGCGAACCATAATAGTGGCTCTGAAGGGACATCGCGAATCACAAACTTTGTAGTGAAATTCGTGATGAAAATATGCGACAAATCTCATATTTTGTCTCGATTTTTTAATTTATTTAGTTATATTCTATTTCTTTTATCTCTGCTTTCTTTCTCTTTCTCTCTCTTCCTCTCTTTCTTAATATATCTCACTTCTATAACCCCCCCCCTCTCTCTCTCTCACTCTCTTTCTCATCTCATTCTCTCTCTCTCTCTCTCTCTCTCTCTCTTTCTCATCTCATTCTCTCTCTCTCTCTCTCTCGTTATCCTTCTCTCTCTTTCTCCATATCTTCCCCCGCCCTTTCTGTTTTTCTCTGTCTTTCTCATCTTCTTCTTCCTTTTTCTTTCTATCTATCAATTGCTGTTTTGCTATAGCCGAGCTTTAGAGCCTTTCTACATTGTTGGAAGGCCCAACAATTTGATGGACACCAGGCTGATAGACACATTTAAGACACACTTCTACATGGATTTTCAAAACATGTTTATGAAGACGAATATAGTGATGAAAGTACAACATTAGGGTTTTCTGCGTACAACACAAACCTAAATTAAAATATTGGGAACTCCTTCGTCAAATTCGTCTTCAAACATATTTGTTTCATAAATCATTGCAGAAGTGTGTTAAATGACATCCTCTTTCACATCATTATATAATTTAACTGAAATTTTGCTATAAAATATTAAGACAATTTTGGGCTCCCAACACTTTAGAGGGGCTGTGTTTATAGTGCGTTCCGATTACATACATTCAGAAACATAAAGGGAAAGCTCAATTTGATACGCTGACCGTTTTAAACGTAGTATAAATTCAAACATCTTTGGTTCTAACCAACCACATGGCCACATGATTGTTTCACGGTGAAAGAATAATGTCTGTGAAAATGTCAGGTGTTTAAGGCCCCTCTAAAGTTTTGGGAGCCCCACAAATTTCATGGCAAAACATTGATCTACATTTGCCACTCTCCACCCAGGTGTTAATTAATGGGTACCCGGTAAGATGCGAAAGCTAATGTGCTTAGATTAGCAAGTGTGCGCTTGAAAAAAATATGACGCCTGGCTGGAATGCTCCCAAGGGAGTGAAGAATGTGCATACATTGTGTGCGGGTAAGCCTGAATCCATTTACCCGGGTAATTATATGATTGCAGGGCCCTCAGGGAGAACAGAATAAATACTGATGAGGCCAGGCGCGGATCCAGGTTTTTTCGGGGAGGTGGGGGTGGGGGGCAAATTTGATATTATGCGAGCCAAATATTGGTACGTAATGGTAACACCGGCAATGGCAAAAACGTTTGGGGGAGGGGGGGGGGGGTAGACGAAAAAAATCCCCATCATCCCACTCTTATATGCAGGTCCCGCTGAACATTTCTCGGCGGGGGTCAAGGGGTGGAGCCCTCAGAAGCTTAGGGGGTATAGGCATTGAATTACTGTCAGATGAGCATATTTTGATACCTTATTTGTGACTCTGGCAGGACACAAATTGACGTGGGGTCCAGGGTGCGAAGCCCCGGAAGCTCAGGGGTTTGGGGCAATACATTACGGTCAGATGAGCAATTAAAACAAAAAAATTGGCCCTGGAAATTATAAAATTACGTCGTCAGATATTTCGTTCAGTGGTTTAGCAGGGGGGAAGGAACATTTTTTGTTGCTGCTTTCTTCAGCACACACACACACACACACACAAAATCTTTCCCCTTTTTTGTCCTTCTTTTTTATCTGCCAGGGGGGCTGGGCCCCGGCGGTCCGGCCCCCCACCTGGATCCGCCACTTGATGAGGCTACCCTGGGTAAAGAAGACATATTATTATTATTATTATTTAATTTGTTCAAGTATGTGTTCAACAGAAACATTTAAACTTTGCTTTCTTTCATCAATGTTCCTCTTCAAACACATTTATTTTGAAAATCGTTGCAGAGGTGTGTACACCCCCTCCCCTTGCGTTCTTGTTCCTGTTAATTGAACTTACGACTGTTTTCTTTTTAATTTGGCAAAAATTATGCACCAAATCGAGCAATTTATGCATCAATTGAAAACAAAAACTTAAACTCTGAGGGGGCTACACCCTCTCAGACACCCCCTTCCTTCATTGCACGTCCATTCGCCCCCCCCCCCCCCAACAAAATAACCTTGAATTTGAATTTGAATTTATTAACAACAACACATCACAATAATGACAGTACATATGAACAATCATACAATGCAAAAAAAAAAATAATAATAATAATAATAATACTGATACATGTATACAAGTACATAACATAAGAGTAATGTCGATTGAACAGTAATGGTTTTAAAACAATATTTTTTAGACATACATCTGCATACTATTAAATGTACAAAAGATATATACTTAAATATGCATATTACTATGTTTAGGTGAAGTTGTTAATTGGAACTAGAAGTTAGCACAAGTGCTAGTCGAGCCTAGTTCCATTCTTTGGCAAGTTTTTTTTTTCTGTTAATTTGTTTTTTACATATGAATGTAAAACTTGTTTGTTTTGTATTTACATATATACAGCAAAATAATACAATATCATGTAACTTTTTTTCTTTACTAAAATGAAAAAATAAAAATAAAAAAGCTTGAGCGTAAATCATTATAATGAAAGAAAACAAATCTTTGAAGAAATATAATCATCAATGTGTTCATAAAAATGAAAAGGATGTATTAATAAAAATAATCATACACATGTACGTACATGCACAAATCCTGTAAAAGCTTAAGGCCGCTATAAGTGTATACATATATAAAAGGAAGACAAGTAGTATAAAAGGAAAAAAACGAAGGGGGTGGGATTGAGCCCATGTCATTTACATAGAAGGTAGGTGGAAAGATGTCTCCGAAAAGATAACCTTGATGTTTTTAATCTAATTTCATCTGGCAGATCATTCCACAGCTTTGTTCCTACAAACGAAATACAAAATTGCCCTTGCGTTGTCTTACATTTTGGTTGATAAAGTAAGCCACTTTCTTTTCTCCTAGTTGCATATCTATGCTGTATCATCTGACAATAATCCACTAAAGAGTGTGGTAAAAAACCTTTTACCAAATCGTACATAAATGTTGATACAAGAAGTTCATGAAGTTGAAAAATATTTAAAATGTTTAGACTTTGGAAAAGAGCTTTGGAGTCTGTTCTAAGTGGACTGAATGTAATTGCTCTCATTGCCATTTTTTGACTTAAATATATACAATTTAGATTACTTTTGTAAGTGCTCCCCCATACTTCTACTCCATAAGAGAGGTGAGGCTGTATAAAAGCCTTATATAATAACACAAGTATATTCTTGGGAACAAAATGTCTCAGTTTAAACAGAATACCTACTTTCTTTCTTATGCATTTGTTTATCGTCTGAATGTGTTCTTTCCATGAAAGGTGACAATCAATTTCAATTCCTACAAATGATGCAACAGATACCTCTTTAATATTTGATCTTGATATTCTCACAGATCCCTTTTTGTCTATTGATCTAGCTTTTGATTTCATAATCATATAGTTTGTTTTCTGTAAGTTAATTGTGACTTCATTTGCATTACACCATTCCTGCACCTTCATTAAATTTTCACTTACAATTTCTAAATCAATTTCTTTTTGTCTAGGATTAAAAGTATGAAAAAGATTTGAGTCATCAGCAAATAATCTGAAATTGAAAAAGTTTGTGGAGTTAGGTAAGTCATTTATATATAGTAAAAATAATGTTGGTCCAAGAACGGAGCCTTGAGGGACACCACATGTTATATTCAATTTCAAAGACATTTTGTCTTTATATTGTATAAACTGTGATCGTTTACACAAATAATCTTCAAACCAGGTTAAGTGTAACCTGCTGCTAAAGGGTAACCTGCTGCTAAAATATAACATGCTGCTAAAGTGTAATCTGCTGCTAAAGTGTAACTTGCTGCTAAAGTGTAACCTGCTGCTAAAGTGTAACCTGCTGCTAAAGTGTAACCTGCTGCTAAAGTGTAACCTGCTGCTAAAGCGTAACCTGCTGCTAAAGTGTAACCTGCTGTTTAAGTGTAACCTGCTGCTATAAAGTGTAACCTGATGTTAAAGTGTAACCTGCTGCCATGGGCGGTGCCACAGGGGGGCGGGGGACAGGGGAGCACCTGTAAATTTTTTATTATTCATTTTCTCTAAAGCAGAAGTGTTTTAGGGGCAATTTGTTTGTTGCTTATAATACATCCACAGGGGTATCCAAGTTTAAGTGAAAACAGACCAATATTGATAATAACAATTGGGAAAAACTGATCTGATCGACTCCTTAATTCTCCCAACTATATTATTACAACTTAATTAAAATTAAGGTGATTGTTAATCATCAAAAAGCAATGAATTGGCTCTATATACCATTCAAGACATTTAATAGTTGAAAGATTTAAACAAATCCTGTCTTACAGTATGTCTTATTTTCATGGAAAAAAAACGGTTGGGAGAATTTAACCAGAACGTCAATGACGTAGCGCTCATCCGCATTTCGCAACAACAAATAACCAAAATAACAATATGTTAGATTTCATATTGAGAACGGTATTAATACTATTTCCATGAAATGTAGAAAGACTATTTATAACTGGATGAGCATATGAGTAACTGTGAGGTAGATGCTGGACATAGTGTGGTAACGCATGACGGTCAGTCTCTAGATCTCATCACGCGTGCGCCTGGCCTCAGCTCAGCTAGCTTATGGAAAGCCGTTGGTGACTTTATTCACGTGCCCCAGACGTATGGAACGCGGCACACGTCTGCTAAATAACAGGCAGACGTCTGCTAATTGACCAATCACCGACTGTTATTTAGCAGACGTGTGCAAGGTGCGATAGCACACGTCTGCTAGTTTATTAGCACACGTGTGCCCTTTTCCAGACGTGTGCTTTTTACTGCGCATGCGTCTGGAATTGATCGACCAATCAAATACCTTGTATGTGTGTGTTTGGATCGACAGTGGGTGCATGCAGCGTAGACAAGCAAAAATGTGCCGGGCACGTGGTGATCGACGCACGTGGTACTCTTACCGTTCTCAAAAGTATTGATTTTTTTTTCTATGTCAGAAAAGAACATTGTAAGAGTACTTCCATTGAGGTTGGGACTTTCTGATGCAAAAAAAAAATTGTCAAATTATAAACGAAGTACCGAACTGCTATATGAACGTTTATCTGAATATCCTCCACCTAGTATTGGAGTATGTAAATACTATAAAGCTAGTCTAGGGTTGATAAAGAAAAGGTAAATCTAATATCATGAATGGTACCTACTCTAATTGCAAATTAGGTGATATACTAAACAGTGCCATTGTGACAATGTGTATGATCCAGTGTAGATACATAGTGTTGGAACAACAGAGTAGATCTCTCCCCCCTCTTCCATCTCTCCCTTATCTCTCTTGGGTCACTCTGTACAGAGGTCAACCCTCACTCGTGGTAGGGGAACACACACATACACTCTCTCTTTCTCTCCCTTTCTTCCCCAGTGCATGCTGTGTTGTTGAGCAACATTCTGCATTAATTGGGCTAGGCCTAGGACAGGGGGATTAGTGATAGGAGGCATGTTTGCTTAAGAGCTCAGATTAGAAGTTCGAAACACTGTGAAGAGTTTGCATTTGCTTGTCTGACCGTTAATTTTTGGTTTTTCAATAGAATAAACCTGCTCATAATTATCCCATAGGCCTAATTGGTGTTTGGATGTTGATTGGCTTATAATACAACATATATTGCTGTATTTCATAAGTGGAAATCAATATTCTTTAGTCTATATTTCTTGGCTTGTATATAGTTTATGATTATTCCTTTATATTTCTATATTATATGTCATATGGGTAGTCGAAGCATAATAATAGTGCAATAATTATAGGTGAATCACATGCAGATTGCAGTAAGCTCGTTTTCCTAAAACGATATTTAAACCTGAGATTATGTATGTGTTGTGTGCTGGAGGAATACAACACATTTCTATGTTAGTATTATTATTTCTAAATCTGAGAGGATAATAGATTAGCTCGTTTAGATGAGATTGTATGGGTACAATGAAGGTCTAATTTAGAGTTAGGGTATAACGAATCACCATATTAGGAATGAATATGATGTGTACTTATAAGAACAAAACATAACTAGATTTGTAATACTTGTTTGGAACAAGTATAGGTGGGCTGATCCAACAAAAAATTGAGACAAAATAAAGGGTACATTTGAGTAGTTTTTTGTCTCAGCTACAACATACTCGAAGTTCAGCGTAAATGAAGCTAAAACGACGTAGATATTGCTCGCGAAAGACGGGAATGTAGAATCGAGTTTTGAGAAAAAATCATGTCCCATAGAGAATACACGCAAAATGTGAAAATTGACATGCCTCCTTTAATCACAAAAATACGCCATGATGCTTTTGTCAAAATTAATAATTGTTACGACTTCATTTGTAGAAAATTGTCTCAGCTAGAACATTTTAAAATTTAGAAGAAAATCAATCACTATTTACAGAGATACAATCAATTTTCCATAAATATGCTGACGTCATAATATGCAAATTGAAATTTTGAGTTCGGAGGCCATTATAATGACGTCATGAGTTAATTGAAGGTCAAATGTGACATGAAACAATATCTCCGAATCATACTCTATCAAATTATGAAAACAAATTGGGGTCACCTTGTATCCTAAAGAGCTACAATGGATTTTGTATAGGCATGTTTTTGCCCATATATGCTATGTATTACAAGAGCTCGCGCGCACCGAGATTTATGTTAAACGGTCGATAATTCCGTTATTAATAGTCATAAAGAGACAAACATGGTATCAATTTGTTTGTAAATATATGTGGAATATCATAAAAGAAAAAAAATGGCGATTCTATGTTATGTAATAGTTTTACGCGCGAAAACGCGCGCGCATGAGCGTGTGCGCGATTTTTTATAAAATGCTTAGAATGGCCTAAAACGTATGCAAAATCATTTTGAGACGATTTTGAGCAATTCAAAATTTTGCGCGCGCATTGACGCGCGGACGTACGCGCACGCGCGCATTATTTGAGCTGAAATTAACCGGACGGATATTGACCTTAATCATGATAAATATGAATGAGAATTACTTTTTGGTTATGAAGATATGATCACGAGTTGATTTTCGTAAAATTTTACAAAATGGCGCCTAGATGACGTCATCAGTCAAGTTCAAGGTTGAAAACATTTCTGTCCTTTGTTCATATGTTTTTACTTATATGTGCTTAATTTCAAGGATTTTGATCGAGCCATTTTCGTGTTATCTTGTTCACAAAAAAGTGGTTAGAAATAAGAAAAATATTTAATAATAAATAAATAAAGGCAATTCTAACGAAATTATAAGGTGGTCTGTACGATATACAGCCCACCTGATTATATAACATTATCTGTATATAAGTGTTTATTCGATTTGATAATGAAACTGTTCTTATAATAATGTAGATGTGAGCTAAATAGAAACTATGTAGGGCCATGAATTATGGTTCAAGGCATGCCCACATAGAGGATTTTTTTTTTTTATGTTAGGGGTCGGGGTCAAATGCAATGAATTATTGATAATTAATTGCATTTTCTTTGTTGTTTTTTATTTCTGGGGGCGGCGACATACCCCCTCCCCCTCCCCCCCCCCCCCCCCCCCCCCCCCGCTGTTTACTCGTACCAAGGGAATACTGCGGGGAGGGTGGACCGAATGGCGCAGCGTGGTCGTACTGATTTTTTTTAAAAAATTTGTGGGAGGGGCAGGATGGTGGGTCACGTACATTATTGGGGCACGCCTATTTCTTCATTTGTTCAGAAATGTACGTTTTCAATAAATGTTTTCTACAAATATTCGGGGCCATGTGGCGACCCCCGCCCCCCCCCCCCCCCCCCCCCCTCCCCTTGCGCCTACGCCACAGCCTCGGGGGTGTTCCCTATCCATTATTTCGCTTTCTTATTAACATTTTGTTTATTGCTAATTTAATTTGCATTTAATTGTTTATAAAAAGCGACCCTCAACCCATGTTATGAATAGCGACCCTTAAACGTGAACCATCATCCCGGGCACCCCCCCCCCCCATCAGTCTGACCACACTGCGCCATTCGGCTCACCCTCCCTACAGTATTCCCTTAGTGCAAGTACATATTACCGACAATTTTCGTTCAAGTAGTTCAAATGGCGTAGCCTGTATGTGTTTCGCGAGGGGGGGGGGGAGGAGGGGGAGGTGGGGTGTAACAGCGTTGCCATCTAGGGCTGATGTATCATGTCCCTAACCCACAACAAAGGAAGGAATCGACAGAGAGGGGGTTGTATGGATTTGAAGGGCAAGTCCACTTCAAAAATTAATAACAAACCAATCAAACTAAAAGTTTGCAAAATCGGATAACTAATAAGAAAGTTTTGAATGCGAGCCAAATATTGGTACGTAATGGTGACCAGCAGTCACATAATAGGGGGTGGGGGCGAGCTTCCACCTCCCCCTCCACGAAGCGCGGAAGCTTTGACGTTTCATTAAATTATTAGAAAAAGAAGACGATTTGTTGTACCGTACTCGTCTCTTAATGCTCGTCTAAATTCAGCCCCCCCCCCCCCTCCTGCGCGAAGCGCGGAAGCTTTTACGTTACATTAAATCATTAGAGAAAGAAGACGATTCGTTGTACCGTTCTCGACTCTTATTTTAATCCTTCAAAAATCTTCTTTGTCTGCTCATTTTTCTTCCTACGTCCTCTTCCTTTTATTTCCTCTCTTTTATTTTTTTGTTTTTGTTTTTTGGGGGGCCAGCGTTTTAGGGAGGACCGCCTCCACCTCTCCGACCCGGCCCCCGGAAGCTCAGGGGTTTTATAGGCATTTAATCACGGTCAGATGAGCATATTTTGATACCTCATTATTTTGTGCCACTGGCAGTTAGCCATTCTTTCTTTCTTGCTCTCTTTCTGTCTATTTCTCTTTAATATACTTTTTTTTTAAAGTGTGTGGGGGGAGGGGAGCTCGAGGCTCCCGATCCCCGCTTTTCCGCGGGCCCTGACATGTAGACATCTCAAGAAGCATATTTCTTGCCTGGCTGTAAATTTAGGAATTTGTCATTTTCCAACAAACGCATACAAAAGTATAGGTAATTTACTAAAAAGTGAGGACAAATCTCGGAAAAATTCTGTCATTATAGCATTATTTGTAAACCACCGTTATGGAATTAGAAATAAACCACGTTTGAATTTCATTTCCCCCAAGCCGCCCCCGCCCCCTATCAGTACACCAGTGCCCCCCACCCCTCCATTACACCTTGTTGGCGGGGAAACAAAATCACAACTGATCTTCCCTACCTTTCTTCTTCTTTTTTTTCTTCTTTCCCTTTCTCTCCTCTTTACCTTTCCCTTCCCTTCCTTTTCTCTCTTTTAGGTTGACGGGGGGGGGGGGGGCAAGGGCCATTCGGCTCCCACCCCGCTCCGCACGTTAATTAGATGGCGGGATTAACAGCAACTGATCTTCCCTTCTTTTTACCCTTTTTTTTCTTTCTCCTCTTTTTTTGTTCCATTTTAGCTCTCCTCTTTCCCTTTTTCTTCCTTCTCTCTCTCTCTCTTTTTTAGGGGGGGGGGAGGGAAGGGGAGGGGAACAGCCTGGGAGGCAAGGCCCTTTCGGCCCCCCCCCCCCCCGATCTTTTTTTTTTCTTTTCTTCTTCCTGTTCTTTCTTTCCCTTTCTCTCCTCTTTCCCTTTTTTCCTTCTCTTTCTCTCTCTCTCTTTTTTGTGCGGGGTGGGGGGCAAGGCCCGCTCGTCCCCCTGGATCCGCGCCTGACGTCATTGCTTCACTATCCTCTTATTGTTTTCCTTCTATTGGTAATATAAATTTCTCACTTTCCCACTGACAATCTCATTTCCTAACACTAGCATCCAAGTCATATTGATAATAATCTAATATAGAGTAATTTTTTCAGCTAAATCATGAAAAGTGTTAATTTTGAAAATTTATTTACATAAGTCAATAATTATGAATATACAATATTCTGAAAACAGATTCAATTCTTCAAAGTTTATAAAAGATCTTGTGAAATGTCATGCCCGCAATACGATACAAATCATATAACCTGGGCAAAGGCATGAGGAAATCAAGTTTTGGGGATAAAGAGGGAAATTAATGGGATTGAATCGAATTGAATTGAATTTATTCACCACTTTCATAAAAACATACAAGGCAATGACTACAATAGTTTCTTGCAAACATAGATAAACCACTAAAATGGAAAATACACTAAAGGAAATTACGAAGTGGTTGGATCATCAAACAAGTTACAAAAACTTATAGGTAGATGATCCTAAAAATGTACACACAAAAAACAAATAAGGGAACGAAGAAAATACAATACTACAATGGTAATTACACCCATACAAATTGCGTTTGTCAAATTCAAATTTTCTGTATCAGGTGAAGTTTTAGATGATGCTTAAAACTGTTTAAAGATGCACACTGTTTAAGTTTAGGGGGTAGTTTGTTCCAAATAGTGGGCCCTTGGCATACAAATATATAAAGCAATTGATAAATAGCAGGGACATGATAAATAGTGAGGCAATGGCGTCACAAACTGATAACCAAATTGGCAATTTGTGTAGTGATTTCCATTGTTCCATAGTTTTTCATATTTAAAAAAATTCATAACTTCCTTATTAGTTATTCAATTTTACTCATTTTTTTGCTCTGCTTCTCTTGTTTTTCTCCATTTATTGAAAGCGAATTATTTTGAAGTGGATTTAGCCTTTAAGTTATATACCACATTCAAGCTTTTCGTAAATATACAATATTGCACGGTATATTTTCCAAATAAGTAAGGAAGTTAGATTTTCAAGATTTTTAGCTAAATAAGATTAGATTTATAAGATTTATTAGGACTTATGGACCAGGCACCCAGAAACTATACAATTTTAGCCAATGAAAATTTTCGTCTGTCCATGACATTGGAATCTTTAAACCTCAGGATAAAACTAGTATTTAGACTAAAAGAATACAAGCCTAGCTACTGCTCGGAGAGGGGGGGGGGGCACTTTAAAATTGTGTCTTGTTGGGAGACAGGGGGCTTGAACACTCTCGGGCCTTGAAGGTTTTCGCGTCATGTAGCGTACAAAGGGGTAATGCAATATCAATATGATTTACTGTTTGAGTTCTATAATATTTGAAATAATTCTTAGTGTTTATATATTACGTACGCTTAAATATATATTTACATAACTATACGTTTTCTTTAACGCTGATTGGAAATTAATAATTGATGATGGGGGGGGGGGTGGATAGTAGTATCTTTATTTGTACATTTTTTTTTCTTCTTTATACTTCTGTTCTTTGTTTGTTTTTAATATTTGAATGTTAAGATATGTGTAATAATAATAATAACAATAATAATAATAATAATAATAATAATATGGGCCTTGCCCCCCCCCCCGACAAAAAAAGAGAGAGAGATGAAGGAAAATAAGGAATAGAGGAGAGAAAGGAAAGAAAGAAGAAAAAGAAGATGAAGGGGTAAAAAAAAGGGGGATCGGGGGAGGGGGAAAAGGCCTTGCCTCCCCTCCTCCCTCAGCAAAAAAAAAGAGAGAGGGAGAGAAAGGGAGAGAGAGAAGGAAGGTCGGGGAATGGAAAGAGGAGAGAAAGTGAAATAAAATAAAGAGGAAGAAGAAAAGAAAAGGGGGAAATATATGCTTTTGCGCTCCTCTCGCCCCCCCCCCCCCAAACGAGACCAAGCGCCAGATACGCCACTGGACACTACTGGCGTACTCCCCCAAACAAGAATAAAACGAGGTTGATTTCTAATTCGATTTCAGTGTTTTACAAATGACATAGTTTTTTAGTAAATGTTTTATGAGTTTGTTGGAAAATTCCCAAAGTAACAGTCAGGCGAGAAGTATGCTTATTTAGAGGTCTACATGTCAAGGCTCGCGGAACGGCGGGGCTCGGGGGCATGGGCCCCCACTATTTTGAAAAAGTATATTCAAAAGAAGAAGGGAAAAAAGAGAGAAAAATCAATTGTGACCTACCAGTGTCGTAATGAGGTCTCAAAATATGATAAACTGACCGTAGCTAAATGCCTAAAACCCCTGACTTTCCGGAGGCTCCACCCCTTGATCCCACCAAGGGCCCTAAGGCGTGCTCCTGAATACTTATCTGACCGTTATAAAATGCCTAAAAATCCCTGAGTTACCGGGGTATTAAAATATGTTCATCTGAACGTTAATGAATGCCCCGATAGCCCCTGAGTTTCTTGGGGCTCAGCCCCTGGACTTTACGCCAATTTATGTTCCGCGAGCCTTGACGTGCAGACCTCTAAATAAGCATATTTTTCGCCTGACTGTAACTTCGGGAATTCGTCATTTTCCAACAAACTCATAAAACAGTATAATTTACTAAAAAATTATATCATTTAACAACATTTGTAAATCACTGAAATCGAATTAGAAATGAACCATTTAAGGGGGAGGCTGCCCCTTCCAGTTAGTACGCCAGTGGTGTCTAGTGGCGTATTTGGCGCTTGGTCTCGTTTGGGGGAGGCGAGATGAGCGCAAAAGCATTATATCTTTTCCCTCTTTCCTTTTTTTCTTCCTTTCTTTCTTTCTTTCTTTCTTTCTATTTCTTTTTAATATACTTTTTCAAAATAGTGGGGAGGGGGGAAATCTCAGTCTCCCGAGCCCCGCCGTTCCGCGGGCCTGGACATGAAGGCCTCTATTAAAATAAGCATATTTCTCGCCTGACTGTATCTTTGGGAAATTAGTCATTTTCCAACAAACTCATAAAGTATAATTTACTAAAAATTATGTCATTTCACAACATTTGTAAATCACTGAAATCGAATTAGAAAAAAACCTAGTTTTATTCTGGTTTGGGGGAGTACGCCAGTAGTGTCCAGTGGTGTATCTGGCGGTGGTCCTATTGGGGGGGGGGGGCGAGAGGGGCGCAAAAGCATATATTTCCCCCTTTTCTTTTCTTCTTACTCTTTATTTTCTTTCCCTTTCTCTCCTCTTTCCCATTTCCTCCCTCCCTTCTCTCTCTCTCTCTCTCTCTCACTTTTGCTGAGGGGGGAGGGGGAGGCAAGGGCCTTTCACCCCCGATTCACACCTTGTTGGCGGGAAAAATCGCAACTGATCTCCCCTACCTTTCTTCTTCCTCTATTTTTTCTCTTTCCCTTCCTCTTCCCTTCCTTCTCTCTTTTTAAAGTTTGCTGGGGGGGGGGGGGCAGTGGCCTTTCACGCCTACCCGAACCACATGTTGTTGGCTGGATTAATTGCATCTGACCCCCTCCCTTTCTTTTCTTCTTTCCCCTTTTTGTTCCCTTTTAGCTCTCCTCTTTCCTTTTCCCTTCCTACTCTTTTTTTTTGTCCCCCCCCCCTGAGGATCAACAAATTGTTTGCGAGAAATTCGTTACTGATATTCCCCTTCATTACCTTTCTTATTCCTTTCCCCCTTCCTTTGTCTCCTCTTCTCCTTTTTTTATTTCCCTTTTCTTCCTTAATTTGGGGAAGAGGTGGGGGGGGGGGGCAACAGCCTCAGAGGCAAGGCCCTCAGTCGCCCCTCCCCGCCCAACCGATCTCTTTTGCCCCCTTTTCTTTTTTTCATCCTCTTCTTTCTTTCCTTTCTCTCCTCTTTCCCCCTTCCCTTCTGTTCCTTCTCTCTCTAGCTCTCTCTCTCTGTGGCAGGGGAGGGGGAGACCCCTTCGGCCCTCCCCCTGGATCCGTGCCTGGCCGTAGGTGTGTCCCCCATCCAATATGTACTGACCTGAGCAGTTTTGTAACAGCGAGCAGGCCCCGTACGCACAGAGCTGAGCAGCTTTGTAACAGCGGACTTGATTGGTTGCCTTAAAAACCAATTTACGAGCATACTGCGCATCCGTTTGGAAAAGGGCACACGTGTGCTAACAAACTAGCAGGCGTGTGCTATCGCACCTTGCACACGTCTCCTAAATAACAGGCGGTGATTGGTCAATTTAGCAGACGTGTGCCGCGTTCCATACGTCTGGGGTACGTGAATAAAGTCACCAACGGCTTTCCATACTAGCTAGCTCCAGACGTACACGAACAACAAACGCGCGCCGGCATCACGACCGCTACGGCCGCGAGCCCGTTCGCTGAAGTGAACTTCTTTTTCAAAAACTTAGGCGGCAGGTTACACTTTAGCGGAGTTTTCACTTTAGCAGCTTAACATGCGCATCCGTCTGGAAAAGGGCACACGTGTGCTAATAAACTAGCAGGCGTGTGCTATCGCACCTTGCACACGTCTGCTAAATAACAGGCGGTGGTTGGTCAATTAGCAGACGTCTGCCTGTTATTTAGCAGACGTGTGCCGCGTTCCATACGTCTGGGGCATGTGAATAAAGTCACCAACGGCCTTGCGTGCGTTTCATTCTAGCTTTGGAGTGCCCGGGAGTCACTTATGCCTAGGTCACATTTGCCGCGGCGGCTGTGGGGTCTAAAATGTTTACGGCCAATATCAATAATAAGGCTGCCTCAGCATTCCCACGGTCACATACGGTAGCGGTATTATGTTATGGTAGCCGCACGGCGTATTTTGAATTTGTGGAGACAGAAAATCTGCGGCTGCCGTATGGCCTTTGAAGTGATGACGCACGGCCGCCTTAGGGCGTCCCTGCGGCGACCGTACAGTTTCAGGGGCCTACGGCCGCCGTATCCAAGCCGTAGAGCAAATGTGATCTAGACGTTATGCCTGGATTACATTTACCCCGGGCGCCGTACGATAAATCAGTCTACGATTTTGTGTGCGATTTTTTTGGGCATCGTAGGAGGCTACGGGCTACGATGTTTGTGTTTACATTATCTATGAGCATCGTGCCATTTCTTGTATTGGCCTTTGCGGGCAGGCGGAGGCGAATCCCTTCAGAGGCTGCTTGGATATTGTACGGAAATCGTGCAATTTCAATGCAGTAGCTGTGCAGTCTCTGCAGCCTCCGCACGAAAATCGTACGGAGCCCGTGCAGCTTCCGTGTAAAGGTTGCGCGGAGAAGGCGCGGTGACCGTGCAGCCACCGTGCCGTTTTGAAGCGTTTTTTGGCCTCCATGTTCACCGAAAAATCGTGCGTTTGCTGCACGATAAGCGCGAGTCCTCAGCCCGAGGTCTGTGCAGGGATTGTGCAATGACACCTACGACATGTCTACGGACTACGGGCTTACGATTTTTCAAATTTGAATAACTTTCTGCGAAACAAAATCGTAGAGGCCGCGGAGCCCGTGAATCCGTACGAAAATCTCACAGCCACCTCCTGCCTCTGTACGGAAAAGGGAATACGGGCAGGATACGGGCTCCGTAGACTGATCGCAGGCCAAATGTAATCCAGGCATAACCTTTCAAAAAGTATAATAGAAAACAATAGCATGCTTTTTTTCTGTACTCTTGTCGAAAGAAAAAACATATTAATCCAGCACAATGTCGTATCTTTTTGCGTTGGAGAAGAGCAAAATAGCGAGTTGCGATTGCACTTCAGGAGATATCGCAAGTCCTCACTCATTCCGTTGTGGTCAGGCGGCTTTGGGGGGGGGGGGGCTAATGATGAAAGTAATCGTTAGTTTTCTTCTGTTATTAAACTTGTTTTGGTTGGTTGCATATTTTTATCGGAATGAGGGTTAGGGTTCGACATACGTAGGAGGCTCATAGTGGTTCGAAAAATGTGGCCAGCGCTCGTACGTGATTACGTGATATCCGCCATCTTCGTTAGTTCTCTGTAGTGTTCGCCGCTTTTTTTTCTCAACAATAGGCCAGGCTGGAATTCTTTAAATTTGTGAGCTGAAAAGATCGAGGACTAAGCAACTTGGCGGCAAGTGCACTCAAGCGTATCTCCCAGCACGTTCAACGACAGACAGATTTTAAAAAACTTGTGTTTCACTAAAAATAAGGTTGATAGGATTTTTCTCATACCATTGATTTCTATTGCAGACTGAATATTTACATACAAAAATTTCTTACGATTTTGTTTCTTCATCTATGTGTGGTATATTGTCCTGATATTTCGAATTTGTAAATTTCATGCAGGCCGTGATTCTATCTGCGTCATTGCATACCTTGTGAAGAATTTGAAGAAGCATACTTATCAAACCCGCCTTCAAATGATGAAAAACAACCAGCCAACGGTTTTCAAGATGTCAAGCTGTGTCATTTTCTGTGGAAAATTGGAGGATATCTTTCCTCATGACTTCGATCAACTCAAGAAATTCGTAACAAATCAGTGGGAAAGAATTACAAAACAGCAATGGCAGGATAGTTGGTTTCCACCATCAAAGGATACTCAACCAAATGACACCACACGCGCTATCAAATACGATGCAGTAAGTATTTAGTTAAATTATGCAGAGGATTAAGTCGTGTGATTTAGAACAATAATTAATTATGCACATTTTTTATTTGTACTATTTAATGACCTCACGTTTGATAAAAATGAAAAGAATCGAATATAAAGAAGTAGATTTGTTTGATAAAGAAGAAAGAGTTTTGATTTCTCACCCTTGTCACAATATCCACATTAAAGAAAATACGTTTTTAGCGTTGTTCATGACAGTGCATGTAATAACAATGTTTGGTACGGCCCCAATGGAAAAGGGGAGCTACGGAAAGGGAAGAATGGCAAGGAAAATTGGAGAACATTACAAGACAAAACAAGTATCGCCTCGAGATTGGAGACACACGGATATTAGGCAAGACAAGACATGATTGACAACATAGCTGTAGGGGATCACCTACGGATGTTTCATTGGTAATTTGTAACACTGCTCGCGGGATATTGATGCAATAATGTATACATAGACCATTATTAAGTAATTATTAATGTGTACATCCGAAGATCAAATATCACAAGCCAATCTAATGCTTCAACACGTAACTGAGTTGTAGCTATTAGCCATGTATTATAATATGATTATGTGAGTGTGTGCGTGTGTGTGTGTGTGTGTGTTTGAATGTTTGTGTTTCTAATGGCAAGTTTCTCTTATTTTTTTAATATCTCAGGCAACAGACAACAGGAAGAAATCTAGAAGAGAACCTCGCGGTCAAGGTAATAATGGATTTTGTATGTTTACCTTGAGCGATGAATTTCAATGATCATACAACACTCAAGTAGTATATGAAAACAGAAACGGGTAGATTCAAATTAATTGAAATACTTGTTAATAAGGAATTATTTGTTCGTGCATATGATTTTGTGAAAGCAAAGCAGCAATACTCGAATAACTCATACCTACAGGTACGCTCTGCAGCATACACATTTAAATGATGTTCAGCTGTTAGCACTTATCAAAATGCAACGTAAACAAGTAAATGTATCGAGAGAAAAAAATTATAAACGAGAATAACTAATGAGGTATAGGGGAAGGATTCCTTGTTAAGATGCCACAAACTATGTGATTTTTCAAAAGAAGTATTCAAGTAATAAAAACTAAAAACTCAGGAAATATACTGTAATCATAAACGAATTATTTGCAATCGTTATGTAAGTGATAACAATTGGCTATTGCCAGTCAAACTATGTGCTCGTCAGCCCCCATGAAAAATGTTATAGTGATGCTATAGAACATAGGATCAAAGCAGCAGGTGTGTTCACTTCTTATTCAGGAGCTAGCAGGTGACATCGAGTGGATTCACCAGTTCCCTTTGACAAAGAAATAATCATAAATGCATCGGAGAGGTCTCACAGACACATAACAAGCTTAATTGAGTCCCTGTATCTATACAAATAGCAAGCACAAGCGCGAAGTCCATTCATTTTGTTTGTAAGTGATCGTACATTTCCAAGCAAAGTCTGTGACAAAGGTTGGTTGGACCATCCATGGTTGGACATATGGTTTCGAGTTCGAGCATCGTTCCTCCTTTTTTCCCCTCCTGTCTCTGGCCTTATCTCTTTTTCGAAATCCCTCGTTATAGTTGGCACGAAGTAAAAGTAGCTCAGCCCGTATATATACAGTAACACCATTCGTTGTCAAAAGTAGGGCAGTGAGACAGGTTAGCAGTTGAACAAGTGGCAACAAAATGAAGATTTATGCAACCAGAGTGGATTTTAGAGTGTTGCTGAACATGGTTTTGAAGCAGAGAACAGAAGACCACTATCATAAAAACTACAATATAAAGATAAACCAATGTACAAAACGATGGGCATGCCACAGAGCAGCGCCTTGTAATTGCTGATGGTGACGATGACATTGTAATTCTTGTAATTTGATTCACCCCTCCTCTCTCTCTCTCTCTCTCTCTCCTGTTCTTCCGCACGCTAAACAATATTTCCCCTCAATTTTTAGCATGTTCTACAAAAGTTAATGACGTGTTTTATCTTTCCCTTTTTAACTATTCAAGGTGATCAAGAGTCATCACTGAAAACAGGCCAAACAGGCAATGAGGACAGAAGCACCAATGTGCATGAGTCAGGGCAAGGCAATCCCCATCAAGTGGATTCGGTGAGTCAGGTCGCATTTGCATTTTATACGAGACAGCAGGCCATTTATGTTGTTAAGAAAAGGTGCATTGATTTGAAAAACTAACTTGATTGTCATTATTGCAAAGGTGAAACTTTGATTGGACAAGTTTATACAAATTTGATGCTTGGAAACATTAGCAGTAATGATTATTATGAATTCAAAACGCTTAAAAACAGCCCCGGCATAAGACCTGAAAAGCTCTCCGATCGCTGCTGAGATGTGTGATGTCTCATTTTGAACATGATTTGCACAAGCAGACGATGTCCCATGACATCTCACACATTTCCAGTGCCTTTTTTGTCGTCTTCTCTTCAGTTATTTATCCTCATTTACTACCCTCAGGCTAAATGTTTAATATATTGCCTCACTTTAAACCCCGATGAAAAATCAAAGGAAAAAATAAAGGAATCCTTCGTTTGTAAACAAAATAAGACGCCATTATATTTTCAGCTGCATACACCGCAGTATGTTAAGGCGTTTCAATGGGGAACAAATGCCGTCCATGCTTTCATTCCGGGGCTTTTTTAATTTGAAAGGGTGGTTTCTTTGTTTGTTTATTAACCCCTATCCTGTGCATTTACCAAAAAAAAACTAGATTTGTAATACTTGTTCGGAACAAGTATAGGTGGGCTGGTCTAACTAAAATTTGCAACAAAATGAAGGGCACATTAGAAATAGCATATTGTTTCAGCTACAACATACTCGAAGTTCAGCGTGAGTGAAGCTAAAACGACGGAGATATTGCTCACGAAAGACGGAAAAGTAAAATCGAGTTTTGAGAAAAAATCATGTCCCTTAGAGAATACATGCAAAATGTGAAAAATTGACATTCCTGCTTTAATCGCAAAAATACACCATGATGCTTTTGTCAAAATGAAAAATCGTAACAAAAGCATTCGTAGAAAATTGTCGCTGCTAGAACATATCCAAATTTGGAAGAAAATCGATAAATATTTACAGAGAAACAATCAATTTTCCAAAAATATGCTGACATCATAATATGCAAATTGAAATTATGAGTTCGGAGGCCATTACGATGACGTCATGAGAAAATTGAGGGTCAAATGAGACATGAAATCATATATCCAATTCATACTCTATTAAAATATGAAGAAAAAAAAATGGGGTCACCTTGTATCCTGAAGAGCTACAATGGATTTTGTATAGGCATGTTTTTGCCCATATATGCTATGTATTACAAGAGCTCGCGCGCACGGAAATTAATGTTAAACGGTCGATCATTCCGTTATTAATAGTCATAAAGAGATAAACATGGTATCAATTTGTTTGTAAAAATATGTGGCATATTATGAAAGAGAAAAAAATGGCGATTCTATGTTGAGTAATAGTTTTACGCGCGAAAACGAGCAAATGCACGTGTGAGCGATTTTTTATAAAACGCTTAAAATGGCCTAAAACGTATGCAAAATTATGTTGAGACGATTTTGAGCATTTTAAAATTTTGCGCGCGCATTGACGCGCAGAGGTACGCGCACGCGCGCTTTTTTGGACCTGAAATTGACCGGACTGATATTGACCTTGATCATGATAAATCTGAATGAGAAATTACATTTGGTTCAGAAGATATGATCGTGAGTTGATTTTCCGAAAATGTTACAAAATGGCGCCTAGATTACGTCATCAGTGAAGGTCAATGTTGAAAACGTTATTGTGCTTTGTACATATGCCTATACATATGTGTATCAAATTTCAAGGCTTTTGATTTAGTCATTTTCAAGTTATCTTGTCCACAAAAAAAAGTGGTTAGAAATAAGAAAAATAAACTAGATTTGTAATACTTGTTTGGTACAAGTATAGGTGGGCTGGTCCAGCTAACATTTTAGACAAAATGAAGGGCACATTTGAGATAGCTAATTGTCTCAGCTACATCATACTCGAAGTTCAGCGTAAATGAAGCTAAAATGACGTAGATGTTGCCCGCGAAAGACGGGAATGTAGAATCGAGTTTTGAGAAAAAGTCATGTCCCATAGAGAATACACGCAAAATGTGAAAAATTGACATGCCTCCTTTAATCGCAAAAATACGCCATGATACCTTTGTCAAAATGAAGAATAGTACTGACTGCATTTGTAGAAATTTGTCTCAGCTAGAACATATTAAAATTTGGAAGAAAATTGATCAATATTTACAGAGATACAATCAATTTTCCATAAATATGCTGACGTCATAATATGCAAATTGGAATTTTGAGTTCGGAGGCCATTATGATGACGTCATGAGTTAATTGAGGGTCAAATGAGACATGAAACAATATTTCCGAATCATACTCTTTTAAAATATGAAAACAAATTGGGGTCACCTTGCATCCTAAAGAGCTACAATGGATTTTGTATAGGCGTGTTTTTGCCCATATATGCTATGTATTACAAGAGCTCGCGCGCATGGAGATTTATGTTAAACGGTCGATCATTCCGTTATTAATAGTCATAAAGAGACAAACATGGTATCAATATGTTTGTAAATATATGTGGTATATTATGAAAGAAAAAAAAAAGGCAATTCAATGTTGTGCAAAAGTTTTACGCGCGAAAACGCGCGCGCATGCTCGTACGCGCGATTTTTTATAAAATGCTTAGAATGGGCTAAAACGTATGCAAAATGATTTTCAGACGATTTTGAGCATTTCAAAATTTTGCGCGCGCATTGACGCGCGGACGTACGCGCACGCGCGCGTTTTTTGACCTTTTATTGACCGGACGGATATTGACCTTGATCATGATAAATATGAACGAGAAATACCTTTTGGTTATGAAGATATGATCATGAGTCGATTTTCGTAAAATTTTACAAAATGGCGCCTAGATGACGTCATCAGTGAAGGTCAATGTTGAAAACGTTATTGTGCTTTGTACATATGTCTATACATATGTGTGCCAAATTTCTAGGCATTTGATTGAGCCATTTCCAAGTTATCTTGTTCACAAAAAAGTGGTTAGAAATAAGAAAAATATTTAACTAGATTTGTAATACTTGTTTCGAACAAGTATAGGTGGGCTGGTCCAACTAAAATTGAGACAAAATCAAAGGCACATTTAAGATAACTTATTGTCTCAGCTACAACATACTCGAAGTTCAGCGTAAAAGAATCTAAAACGACGGAGATATTGCTCGCGAAAGACGGAAATGTAGAACCCAGTTTTGAGAAAGAGTAATGTCCCGTAGAGAATACAGGCAAAATGTGAAAAATTGACATGCCACCTTTAATCGCAAATATACGCCATGATGCCTTTGTCAAAATGAAAAATCGTGACTTTATTATTTGTTGAAAATTGTCTCAGCTAGAACATACTAAAATTTGGAAGAAAATCAATCAACATTTACAGAGATACAATCAATTTTCCATAAATATGCTGACGTCATAATATGCAAATTGGAATTTTGAGTTCGGAGGCCATTATGATGACGTCATGAGTTAATTGAGGGTCAAATGAGACATGAAACAATATTTCCGAATCATACTCTTTTAAAATATGAAAACAAATTGGGGTCACCTTGCATCCTAAAGAGCTACAATGGATTTTGTATAGGCGTGTTTTTGCCCATATATGCTATGTATTACAAGAGCTCGCGCGCATGGAGATTTATGTTAAACGGTCGATCATTCCGTTATTAATAGTCATAAAGAGACAAACATGGTATCAATATGTTTGTAAATATATGTGGTATATTATGAAAGAAAAAAAAAAGGCAATTCAATGTTGTGCAAAAGTTTTACGCGCGAAAACGCGCGCGCATGCTCGTACGCGCGATTTTTTATAAAATGCTTAGAATGGGCTAAAACGTATGCAAAATGATTTTCAGACGATTTTGAGCATTTCAAAATTTTGCGCGCGCATTGACGCGCGGACGTACGCGCACGCGCGCGTTTTTTGACCTTTTATTGACCGGACGGATATTGACCTTGATCATGATAAATATGAACGAGAAATACCTTTTGGTTATGAAGATATGATCATGAGTTGATTTTCGTAAAATTTTACAAAATGGCGCCTAGATGACGTCATCAGTGAAGGTCAATGTTGAAAACGTTATTGTGCTTTGTACATATGTCTATACATATGTGTGCCAAATTTCTAGGCATTTGATTGAGCCATTTCCAAGTTATCTTGTTCACAAAAAAGTGGTTAGAAATAAGAAAAATATTTAACTAGATTTGTAATACTTGTTTCGAACAAGTATAGGTGGGCTGGTCCAACTAAAATTGAGACAAAATCAAAGGCACATTTAAGATAACTTATTGTCTCAGCTACAACATACTCGAAGTTCAGCGTAAAAGAATCTAAAACGACGGAGATATTGCTCGCGAAAGACGGAAATGTAGAACCCAGTTTTGAGAAAGAGTAATGTCCCGTAGAGAATACAGGCAAAATGTGAAAAATTGACATGCCACCTTTAATCGCAAATATACGCCATGATGCCTTTGTCAAAATGAAAAATCGTGACTTTATTATTTGTTGAAAATTGTCTCAGCTAGAACATACTAAAATTTGGAAGAAAATCAATCAACATTTACAGAGATACAATCAATTTTCCATAAATATGCTGACGTCATAATATGCAAATTGGAATTTTGAGTTCGGAGGCCATTATGATGACGTCATGAGTTAATTGAGGGTCAAATGAGACATGAAACAATATCTCCGAATCATACTCTTTTAAAATATGAAAACAAATTGGGGTCACCTTGCATCCTAAAGAGCTACAATGGATTTTGTATGGGCATGTTTTTGCCCATATATGCTATGTATTACAAGAGCTCGCGCGCACGGAAATTTATGTTAAACGGTCGATCATTCCGTTATTAATAGTCATAAAGAGACAAACATGGTATCAATTTGTTTGTAAAAATATGTGAAATATTATGAAAGAAAAAAAAATGGCGATTCTATGTTGTGTAATAGTTTTACGCGCGAAAACGCGCGCGCATGCGCATGTGCGCGATTTTTTATAAAATGCTTAGAATGGCCTAAAACGTATGCAAAATGATTTTGAGACGATTTTGAGCATTTTTAAATTTTGCGCGCGCATTGACGCGCGGACGTACGCGCACGCGCGCGTTATTTGACCTGAAATTGACCAAACGGATATTGACCTTGATCATGATAAATATGAATGAGAAATAGCTTTTGGTTATGAAGATATGATCATGAGTTGATTTTCGTAAAATTTTTCAAAATGGCGCCTAGATGACGTCATCAGTGAAGGTCAATGTTGAAAACGTTATTGTGCTTCGTACATATGCCTATACATATGTGTGCCAAATTTCAAGGCATTTGATTGAGCCATTTTTGTGTTATTTTGTTCACAAAAAAGTGGTTAGAAATAAGAAAAATATTTAATAACTAGATTTGTAATACTTGTTTGGAACAAGTATAGGTGGGCTGGTCCAACTAAAATTTAAGACAAAATAAAGGGCACATTTGAGATAGCTTATTGTCTCAGCTAAAACATACTCGAAGTTCAGCGTAAACGAAGCTAAAACGACGTAGATATTGCTCGCAAAAGATGTAGAATCCAGTTTTGAGAAAAAGTCATGTCCCATAGAGAATACACGCAAAATGTGAAAAATTGACATGCCTCCTTTAATCGCAAAAATACGCCATGATGCCTTTGTCAAAATGAAAAATCGTGACAACTGGATTTGTAGAGAATTGTCTCAGCTAGAACGTATCAAAATTTTGAAGAAAATCGATCAATTTTTACAAAGATACAATCAATTTTCCAAAAATCTGCTGACGTCATAATATGCAAATTGAAATTTTGAGTTCGGAGGCCATTATGATGACGTCATGAGAAAATTGAGGGTCAAATGAGACATGAAATCATATCTCCAATTCATACTCAATCAAAATATGAAAAAAAATTGGGGTCACCTTGCATCCTAAAGAGCTACAATGGATTTTGCATAGGCATGTTTTTGCCCATATATGCTATGTATTACAAGAGCTCGCGCGCACGGAAATTTATGTTTAACGATCGATCATTCCGTCATTAATAGTTATAAAGAGATAAACATGCTATCAATTTGTTTGTAAAAATATGTGGAATTTTATGAAAGAAAAGAAATGGCGATTCTTTGTTGTGCAATAGTTTTACGCGCGAAAACGCGCACGCATGCGCGTGTGCGCGATTTTTTATAAAATGCTTAGAATGGCCTAAAACGTATGCAAAATGATTTTGAGACGATTTGAGCATTTCAAAATTTGACGCGCACATTGACGCGCGGACGTACGCGCACGCGCGCTTTATTTGACCTGCAATTGACCGGACGGATATTGACCTTGATCATGATAAATATGAATGAGAAATACCTTTTGGTTATGAAGATATGATCATGAGTTGATTTTCGTAAAATTTTACAAATTTTACGCCTAGATGACGTCATCAGTCAAGGTCAAGATTGAAAAAAATTCTGTGGTTCGTACATATGCCTATACATATGTGTGCCAAATTTCAAGGCATTTCATTGAGCCATTTTCAAGTTATTTTGTTCACAAAAAAGTGGTTAGAAATAAGAAAAATATATAATAAAGGCAATTCTAACGAAATTATAAGGTGGTCTGTACGATATACAGCCCACCTGATAATAATAAATAAAGGCAATTCTAACGAAATTATAAGGTGGTCTGTACTATATACAGCCCACCTGATAATAAATAAAGGCAATTCTAACGAAATTATAAGGTGGTCTGTACGATATACAGCCCACCTGATAAACTAGATTTGTAATACTTGTTTGGTACAAGTATAGGTGGGCTGGTCCAGCTAACATTTTAGACAAAATGAAGGGCACATTTGAGATAGCTAATTGTCTCAGCTACATCATACTCGAAGTTCAGCGTAAATGAAGCTAAAATGACGTAGATGTTGCCCGCGAAAGACGGGAATGTAGAATCGAGTTTTGAGAAAAAGTCATGTCCCATAGAGAATACACGCAAAATGTGAAAAATTGACATGCCTCCTTTAATCGCAAAAATACGCCATGATACCTTTGTCAAAATGAAGAATAGTACTGACTGCATTTGTAGAAATTTGTCTCAGCTAGAACATATTAAAATTTGGAAGAAAATTGATCAATATTTACAGAGATACAATCAATTTTCCATAAATATGCTGACGTCATAATATGCAAATTGGAATTTTGAGTTCGGAGGCCATTATGATGACGTCATGAGTTAATTGAGGGTCGAATGAGACATGAAACAATATTTCCGAATCATACTCTTTTAAAATATGAAAACAAATTGGGGTCACCTTGCATCCTAAAGAGCTACAATGGATTTTGTATAGGCGTGTTTTTGCCCATATATGCTATGTATTACAAGAGCTCGCGCGCATGGAGATTTATGTTAAACGGTCGATCATTCCGTTATTAATAGTCATAAAGAGACAAACATGGTATCAATATGTTTGTAAATATATGTGGTATATTATGAAAGAAAAAAAAGGCAATTCAATGTTGTGCAAAAGTTTTACGCGCGAAAACGCGCGCGCATGCTCGTACGCGCGATTTTTTATAAAATGCTTAGAATGGGCTAAAACGTATGCAAAATGATTTTCAGACGATTTTGAGCATTTCAAAATTTTGCGCGCGCATTGACGCGCGGACGTACGCGCACGCGCGCGTTATTTTACCTTTTATTGACCGGACGGATATTGACCTTGATCATGATAAATATGAACGAGAAATACCTTTTGGTTATGAAGATATGATCATGAGTTGATTTTCGTAAAATTTTACAAAATGGCGCCTAGATGACGTCATCAGTGAAGGTTAATGTTGAAAACGTTATTGTGCTTTGTACATATGTCTATACATATGTGTGCCAAATTTCTAGGCATTTGATTGAGCCATTTCCAAGTTATCTTGTTCACAAAAAAGTGGTTAGAAATAAGAAAAATATATAATAAATTGTTTGGAACAAGTATAGGTGGGCTGATCCAACAAAAAATTGAGACAAAATAAAGGGTACATTTAAGATAGCTTTTTGTCTCAGCTACAACATACTCGAAGTTCAGCGTAAATGAAGCTAAAACGACGTAGATATTGCTCGCGAAAGACGGGAATGTAGAATCGAGTTTTGAGAAAAAATCATGTCCCATAGAGAATACACGCAAAATGTGAAAATTGACATGCCTCCTTTAATCACAAAAATACGCCATGATGCTTTTGTCAAAATTAACAATTGTTATGACTTCATTTGTAGAAAATTGTCTCAGCTAGAACATTTCAAAATTTAGAAGAAAATCAATCACTATTTACAGAGATACAATCAATTTTCCATAAATATGCTGACGTCATAATATGCAAATTGGAATTTTGAGTTCGGAGGCCATTATAATGACGTCATGAGTTAATTGAAGGTCAAATGTGACATGAAACAATATCTCCGAATCATACTCTATCAAAATATGAAAACAAATTGGGGTCACCTTGCATCCTAAAGAGCTACAATGGATTTTGTATAGGCATGTTTTTGCCCATATATGCTATGTATTACAAGAGCTCGCGCGCACCGAGATTTATGTTAAACGGTCGATCATTCCGTTATTAATAGTCATAAAGAGACAAACATGGTATCAATTTGTTTTTAAATATATGTGGAATATTATAAAAGAAAAAAAATGGTGATTCTATGTTATGTAATAGTTTTACGCGCGAAAACGCGCGCGCATGGGCGTGTGCGCGATTTTTTATAAAATGCTTAGAATGGCCTAAAACGTATGCAAAATGATTTTGAGACGATTTTGAGCATTTTAAAATTTTGCGCGCGCATTGACGCGCGGACGTACGCGCACGCGCGCATTATTTGAGCTGAAATTAACCGGACGGATATTGACCTTCATCATGATAAATATGAATGAGAATTACTTTTTGGTTATGAAGATATGATCATGAGTTGATTTTCGTAAAATTTTACAAAATGGCGCCTAGATGACGTCATCAGTGAAGGTCAATGTTGAAAACGTTATTGTGCTTCGTACATGTGCCTATACATATGTGTGCCAAATTTCAAGGCATTTGATTGAGCCATTTTCGTGTTATTTTGTTCACAAAAAAGTGGTTAGAAATAAGAAAAATATTTAATAATAAATAAAGGCAATTCTAACGAAATTATAAGGTGGTCTGTACTATATACAGCCCACCTGATAAATAAAGGCAATTCTAACGAAATTATAAGGTGGTCTGTATTAGATACAGCCCACCTGATAAATAAAGGCAATTCTAACGAAATTATAAGGTGATCTGTACGTTATACAGCCCACCTGACTAGATTTGTAATACTTGTTTGGAACAAGTATAGGTTGGCTGATCCAACAAAAAATTGAGACAAAATAAAGGGTACAGTTGAGATAGCTCTTTGTCTCAGCTACAACACACTCGAAGTTCAGCGTAAATGAAGCTAAAACGACGTAGATATTGCCCGCGAAAGACGGGAATGTAGAATCGAGTTTTGAGAAAAAGTCATGTCCCTTAGAGAATACACGCAAAATGTGAAAAATTGACATGCCTCCTTTAATCGCAAAAATGCGCCATGATGTCTTTGTCAAATAAAGATAATAGTTACTGCATTTGTAGAAAATTGTCTCAGCCACAACATATCAAAATTTGGAAGAAAATCGATCAATATTTACAGAGATACAATCAATTTTCCATAAATATGCTGACGTCATAATATGCAAATTGGAATTTTGAGTTCGGAGGCCATTATGATGACGTCATGAGTTAATCGAGGGTCAAATGAGACATGAAACAATATCTCCGAATCATACTCTAATAAAATTTGAAAAAAAATTGAGGTCACCTTACATCCTAAAGAGTTACAATTGATTTTCTATAGCCATGTTTTTGCCCATATATGCTATGTTTTACAAGAGCTCGCGCGCACGGAAATTTATGTTAAACGGTCGATCATTCCGTTATTAATAGTCATAAAGAGACAAACATGGTATCAATTTGTTTTTAAAAATATGTGAAATATTATGAAAGAAAAAAAATTGCGATTCTATGTTGTGTAATAGTTTTACGCGCGAAAACGCGCTTGCGCGTGTGCGCGATTTTTTATAAAATGCTTAGAAGGACCTAAAACATATGCAAAATGATTTTGAGACGATTTTGAGCATTTTGAAATTTTGCGCGCGCATTGACGCGCGGACGTACGCGCACGTGCGCGTTCTTTGACCTGAAATTGACCGGACGAATATTGACCTTGATCATGATAAATATGAATGAGAAATAGTTTTTGGTTATGAAGATATGATCATGAGTTGATTTTCGTAAAGTTTTACAAAATGGCGCCTAGATGACGTCATCACTAAAGGTCAATGTTGAAAACATTATTGTGCTTTGTACATATGCCTTGACATATGTGTGCCAAATTTCAAGGATTTTGATTGAGCCATTTTTGTGTTATCTTGTTCACGAAAAAGTGGTTAGAAATAAGAAAAATATTTAATAAATAAATAAAGGCAATTCTAACGAAATTATAAGGTGGTCTGTACGATATACAGCCCACCTGATAAATAAATAAATAATAAAGGTAATTCTAACGAAATTATAAGGTGGTCTGTACGATATACAGCCCACCTGATAATTCAAAACTCAGAATCGGTGTCATATCCCTTTTTGGATGGTGTAAAATTCCATCACATATATATACACTAAACCCATTATAATTTGAGAAATAATAGCAATTATGTTCATTCTTTATGGGATATCGTCAGTTTGGGCAGGATTGGTTCATACTCTGACGGCATTAAAACATCGTTTTTTTTTCTGGCGAATCTCTCGCATATTCCAGATGCTATGGAGGTGGTTGTATTTGTATTTTTATAAATTTCCCGATATGTAGTTGACCTAAAACTTGTACGATGACGATCTGTTAGCTTACCAGTTTTTATTGATACATTATTTGCCATACTTGTGATTTTCTTTGAACAAGCACTTTAGGAAAACCATTGTAGTTTATTTATCTATTCGCACCCTTCTTCTCCTCCTCGTTGATTCCAAATTAACCCTTAACACACCAATGATTATGAACAATGCTATATTCTACTTGATATAACTCACTCCTACAGTGTGTGTTTGCGTTATTGTGTGTGCGTGTGTATGAGTATTTTTCTAATGGCAAGTTTCTCTTATTTTTTAAATATCTCAGGCAACAGACAACAAGACGGAATCTAGAAGAGAACCTCGCGGTCAAGGTAATAATGGATTTTATTTATTTACCTTCATCAATGTATTTCAATGATCGTACAACACTCAAGTAGTATATGAAAAGAGAAACGGGTAGATTCAAAATAATTGAAATACTTTTTAATGAGGAATGAAATGTTTGTGCGTATGATTTTGTGAAAGCAAAGCAACAATACTCGAATAACCCATACCTACATGTACGCTCTGCAGCATACACATTTAAATGATGTTCAGCTGTTAGCACTTATCAAAATGCAACGTAAACAAGTAAATGTATCGAAAAAATAAATTTCTAAACGAGAATAACTAATGAGGTATAGGGGAAGGATTCCTTGTTAAGATGCCACAAACTATATGATTTTTCAAAAGAAGTATTCAAGTAAAAACAACTAAGAATTCAGGAAATATACTGTAATTATATACGAATTATTTGCAATCGTTATGTAAGTGATAACAATTGGCTATTGCCAGTCAAACTATGTGCTCGTCAGCCCCCATGAAAAATGTTATAGTGATGCTATAGAACATAGGATCAAAGCAGCAGGTGTGTTCACTTCTTATTCAGGAGCTAGCAGGTAACACCGAGTGGATTCACCAGTGCCCTTTAAAAAAAATCTAAATTCATCGGAGAGGTCTCACAGACACATAACAAGCTTAATTGAGTCCCTGTATCTATACAAATAGCAAGCACAAGCGTGAAGTTCCGTTCATTTTGTTTGTAAGTGATCGTACATTTCCAAGCAAAGTTTTTGACAAAGGTGGGTTGGAGATATGGTTTCGGGTTCGAGTCATCGTGCCTCCTTGTTCCCCTTCTGTCCCTGGCCTTATCTCTCTTTCGAAATCCCTCGTTATCCATTATAGGCTTTGGGCATGGAGAGATGGCACAGTGATGACGTTGTAATTATTATATTTGTTTCAGCCCTCCCCCCCCCCCCTCTTTCTCTCTCTCTCTCTCTCTCTCACTCGCAAGCTAAACAATATTTCCCCTCAATTTTTAGCATGTTCTACAAAAGTTAATGACGTGTTTTATCTTTCATTTTTTTTAACTATTCAAGGTGATCAAGAGTCATCACTGAAAACAGGCCAAACAGGCAATGCGGACAGAAGCACCAATGTGCATGAGTCATGGCAAGGCAATCCCCACCAAGTGGATTCGGTGAGCCAGATCGCATTTGCATTTTATACGAGACAGCAGGCCATTTATGTTGTTTAAGAGAAGGTGCATTGATTTGAAAAACTAACTTTATTGTCATTATTGCAAAGGTGAAACTTTGATTGGACAAGTTTATACAAATTTGATGCTTGGAAACATTCGAAGTAATGATTATTATGATTTCAAAACGCTTAAAAACAGCCCCGGCATAGCACCGGCATAACACCTGAAAAGCTCTCCGATCGCTGCTGAGATGTGTGACGTCACATGTTGAACATGATTTGCACAAGCAGACGGTGTCCCATGACATCTCACACATTTTCAGTGCCTGTTTTGTCGTCTTCTCTTCAGTTATTTATCTTACTTCACTACCCTCAGTCTAAATGTTTAATATATTGCCTCACTCTAAACCCTGATGAAAAATGCAAGGAAAAAATAAAGGAATCCTTCGTTTGTAAACAAAATAAGACGCCATTGTATTTTCAGCTGCATACACCGCAGTATGTTTAGGCGTTTCAATGGGGAACAAATGCCGTCCATGATTTCATTCCGGGGCTTTTTTAATTTTAAAGTGTGGTTTCTTTGATTGTTCATTAACCCCTATCCTGTGCATTTACAAACAAAATAATTTAGGACTCAAATCGGGGTCATATCCCTTTTTGAATGGTGTAAAATTCCATCACATATATATACACTAAACTCATTATAATTTTAGAAATAATAGCAATTATATTCATTCTGTATTGGATATCGTCAGCTTGGGCAGGATTTATTCATATTGTGACGGCATTAAAACATCGTTATTTTTCTGCCGAATCTCTCGCATATTCCAGATGCTATGGAGGGGGTTGTATTTAAATTTTTATAAATCACCCGATATGTAGTTGACCTAAAACTTGTACGATGACGATTTGTTAGCTTACCAGTTTTTATTGATACATTATTTGCCATATTTGTGATTTTCTTTGAACAAGCACTTCAGGAAAACCATTGTAGTTTATTTATCTATTCGCACTCTCCTTCTCCTCCTCGTTGATTCCAAATTAACCCTGTTTCACACCAATGATTATGAACAATGCTATATTCCACTTGATATAACTCACTCCTACAGCAGGCGCGGATCCAGGATTTCTTAGGGGAGGGGGCCCAACTTTTTTTGTTTTGCTCCCGAAAATTTGAAAATCGCGCCGGCCGCAAAGTCGCTCAGTGGGGGGGGGGGGGGGGGAGGGGGTAGGGGGGGGGGAGGGGGTAGGGGGAGGGGGTAGGGGGGTAGGGAGCACTTTTTTTTTTGTCCCTCCAAGAATTTAAAATTTGCACCCCCCCCCCCCCTTGAGCGGCAGGGGGGGTGGGGGATCGCCCAAAAAAGGTAAAAATCACGTGTTTTTAAACCGCCCGCCCCCCCCCAGGGGGGGGGGGGGGGGGGGGGGCGGGCAACCCGGCCCTCCCCCCCCCCTGGATCCGCCACTGTCCTACAGTGTGTGTTTGCGTTATTGTGTGTGCGTGTGTATGAGTATTTTTCTAATGGCAAGTTTCTCTTATTTTTTTTTTAATATCTCAGGCAACAGACAACAAGACAGAATCTAGAAGAGAACCTCGCGGTCAAGGTAATATTGGCTTTTATCTATTCACCTTCAGCAATGTATTTCAATGATCATACAACACTCAAGTAGTATAGGAAAAAAGAAACGGGTAGATAAAAATTAATTAAAATACTTTTTAATAAGGAATGCATTGTTTGTGCGTATGATTTGGTGAAAGCAAAGCAGCAATACTCGAATAACCCTACATACGCTCTGCAGCATACACATTTAAATGATGTTCAGCTGTTAGCACTTATCAAAATGCAACGTAAACAAGTAAATGTATCGATAAAACAAATTCTAAACGAGAATAACTAATGAGGTATAGGGGAAGGATTCCTTGTTAAGATGCAACAAACCATGTGATTTTTCAAAAGAAGTATTCAAGTAATAACAACTAAGAATTCAGGAAATATACTGTAATTATATACGAATTATTTGCAATCGTTATGTATGTGATAACAATTGGCTATTGCCAGTCTAACTATGTGCTCGTCAGCCCCATTGACAAATATTATAGTGATGCTATAGAACATAGTATCAAAGCAGCAGGTGTGTTCACTTCTTATTCAGGAGGTAGCAGGTGACACCGAGTGGATTCACCAGTTCCCTTAAAAAAAAATCTAAATTCATAGGAGAGGTCACACAGACACAAAGCTATCTTGATTCCATAAATTTATACAAAAAGCGAGCACAAGCGTGAAGTTCCGTTCAGTTTGTTTGTAAGTCATCGTACATTTCCAAGCAAAGTTTTTGGCAAAGGTGGGTTGGACATATGGTTTCGGGTTCGAGTCATCATGCCTCCTTGTTTCCCTTCTGTCACTGGCCTTATCTCTCTTTCGAAATCCCTCATTATCCATTAGGCTTTGGGCATGGAGAGTTGGCACGTACTAAAAGTAGCTCAGCCCGTATATATACATTATTCAAATTCGTTGTCAAAAGTAGGGCAGTGAGACAGGTTAGCAGTTGAACAAGTGGCAACAAAATGAAGAGTTATGCAACCAGAGTGGATTTTAGAGTGTTGCTGAACATGATTTTGAAGCAGAGAACAGAAGACCACTATAACAAAACTACAATCTAAAGATAAACCAATGTACAAAATGATGGGCATGCCACAGAGCAGCGCCTTGTAATTGCTGATGGTGACGATGGCATTTTAATTTTTGTAATTTGTTTCACCCCTCCTCTCTCTCTCTCTCTCTCTCTCTCCTTTTCTCTCCGCACGCTAAACAATATTTTCCCTCAAATTTCAGCATTTTCTACAAAAGTTAATGACGTGTTTTATATTTCCTTTTTTTAACTATTCAAGGTGATCAAGAGTTATCATTGAAAGCAGGCCAAACAGGCAATGCGGACAGAAGCACCAATGTGCATGAGTCAGGGCAAGGCAATCCCCATCAAGTGGATTCGGTGAGTCAGGTCGCATTTGCATTTTATACGAGACAGCAGGCCATTTATGTTGTCAAGAAAAGAATTATACTATATATCTATCCGCCCTTTCCTTCTCCCCCTCGTCTCTTACAATATTTTTTTGCCTCCTTCCCTCCTTTTCCAAATTAACCCTTTTCACACCAATGATTATGCACAATGCTATATTCCACTTTATACCAGCCCTCATAACCAAAAGATGACTTTGTGGTCTAACAACTTTCAGACCACTCCACATTTATACATTCTCCCTCAGCCCGAAGGAATCCCTCGCAACCGGCTCCAGTGAGACTTGGCCTAAAATTTTCCCAGTTTGCCTTCCTCAGGTTGAAACGACGTCGGAAGGTTACTGCAAGTGGAGTAATGCCTGCATTAACCTTAAATGCAATACAAAGTTTTGGAAAATTTCGAAAATTGGGTGGATAGTGATTCTTTACCAATTTGATATATTTGGATGCCCCTGTGGATGTATTAGAAGCACTAGAAAATTTAGCCCCTAAAACGCTTCTGGTTTCGAGATAAATTGAATATACAAATTTACAGGTGCTCCCGGTAAATTTAAAAGAAAATCAAAAAGCGGATGTACAATGGTAGCTGCATCCATGAAATCTCAGAATATGTAGTTGTGATATATAGTTTCAAAACGGGAATAGCTAATCGGTTGATTTTAGTCATAAAACATTGTTTTATAGCTTAATTAATATCTTGACCTTGAAAGGTAGCCATACAACATAAAGAGTTTATTATTAACGATTTCATAACTTTAGACTCGATTTCAACCGCGACAACGATCACTGAATATTGTTGGATCGCATATGCTTCCAATATGTTAATTTCAACCAAATTCATGACCCCATACCAAAACTTTGTATTACCTATCGGCCTTTAATGAGCTAGGTCAAAATCAGTTGTATATTTCAGGATATTCACTGGTATACTTGAATTCATCATAAAGGGTTAGAGTAGCCCTAAACCTACAAATATACAGAAGATAGCCGTCATGTTGTAATCCAACATAGCGTCCGGAAACTAAAATGAACAATAAATGGTAATATATCTTTCTTGGAGATGTATTTTTGTGCATAAAACTAGATTTCGGGGGTCGACAAAGCCAGTTAAACTGTTTACAATATGATATGTCAACCAATGTCGAGTATGGCCTCACCTGACACGGATCAGTGAGTTCAGACGTCTTGGCATACTATCCACAAACTTGTTGATGGTGTTGGTGTCCCACTCGTTTGTCAGATCCTGGGCTTATTCCTGTAGGGTTTGAGGAATATTGTCCCTCTTATCCATGGCCTTCCTAATGCATCACAGACATGCTCAAATGGGTTCATATCAGGGGAGCAAGCAGACCATGGCATCTGCTGCACCCCCTCCACATCAAGGATTTTTCTACCAGCATCTGCTTATGTGGCTAAGTTTTGTCTTGCAGTTGAAAGATGTTTCTTTAGACCTTTCTTGCGCGTCGAAGGCAATGGTTCCTCCATATGTCTCAAAACACGACAGCGGTGACGTGTCCATAAGGTATCACCGATGGCGTTGTTCCTTCGTAATTAGTACTGGCCCATACCATCACTGGGCCGCCACCAGCTTGATTGGTTTGATGGACGCAATCATTTTGGAGGTTCCGTCAATTAATAAATGATGGAGAAAAGAAATAAATAAAAGGTTCGTCAACGTAATTACCGAGCCATTTGTCTTCCATTCGTTTAGTCCAGGATATGGCGGCGCTCATCCGTAAAGAATAGGGACTTTTAGATTTGCGTGGACTGATACGTGGTACTTCCATTCACGGCAGTGCTTTAAAAGGACGTCGATCGTAGCATAGACCTATTGTCTTCGTGCGAATCTAAAAGTCCCTATTATATTTCGCCAGTGTCCAAGCTGAGGTCTTCTATGCTACCTAGCCTAGCGAAGTCGGGTAACTATGTGCATACAATTTAGGCAGAGACACTTGGCGATTCGTGTTGCTTTATAACCATGCTGAAGCTAACATTTTGGCAGAAACGTTAATGTAATGTATGGTGTCTTCTCCACAAATTACGAAGGCGGCTCTCTGGGAACTTCTGGTTTTTACGGCACATATTAAGCAGTTACCGATTATCTTGACAAGTAGTCAGTTTTGGTCTTCCTGGATATTATGTTTGCCTCAACTTACCCTCCGTTCGACTATTTTAAGGATTTTACAGACCGCACTTTGTGATATTCCAAGGAAATCAGCAATATCGGCTTCTTGGCGTCCATCATGTTGGAGTGCAATCACTCTTTGGCGTATTCCCAATGACCTCGGACGAGGCATAGCCAAGTGAAATTCTGTGTCAAATCTGGCTAAGAATCATACAGCCATTTCTTAAAATGTGGACCTCCTTTGCATACAGACTACACGCAGGAAAAAGACAATACATAACATTCGTTGGCTTTTTGTTTGTAATAATAATAATAATAATAATCCGTTTTTTTATATAGCGCTCAATACACCGATCCAACGATGTGCCTAAGCACTTTACAGATATATTATTACCCCGGTCATCGGATTCAGGCTTACCCGCACACAATGTGTGCACATTTTCCACTCCCTGGGGAGCATTCCAGCCAGTCGCCATTTTACAGGCGCACACTTGCTCGTCCAACCACATGAACAAGAGGCTATTTCATGAATTGGAATGTTATGCTTGATTTCACCTCGGCAGTTTGGACTCTTTATACAATCAATACACTTGGTCAAAAGTCATGACTAATGCGTTTCAATAAAAAAAAAAAAAAATCTGTCTGAAGAAAAAATTATTCCAACTTTATGGGCAACAGTGTAGCTTAAAGGGAGTGTAGCTTGGCAAATACTGGTGAACGCAAGCTACGACTTCTTTTGGACAACTGCGCGTAAACCGAATTTCGACTCATGGTTTCCACAGAACGTCGGGGACGAGGTGAAGAATTTGTAACAAAAATCCTGTCCCGTTACCGGAAACAGTTTATTCAAAGACCCTACTACAGATGGACTAATAATGAGAGTCTTTCTTTGATCACATCAAGACCACCGCCACTTGATAATTTGTATGTTGATGAGGACATCTATTTGATGCGACAATGTTGATTATGTAACCACGCATCATCGCAGACAAACAATTTTTTTACATTTCTTCAGATTCTTTTCGCTGGGCCAGGGCCAAGAGTGTAGTTTCAGGACAAGTATCGCGAATTAAGACCAGATAGAGGAGCAGTGAAACCCAAGTTATGACAATTTGTTGTGATATGAGATCATTGTTTTAAAGCCAAATTTACAGGTTTCTCTAGTAAACTACTTCTAATTTCATATTGAAAACTTCATATACGTCAATATTCATATGTACGCCACAACTGCACATGCATTTCCATGAAATTTGAGCGGTTCAGTTTCTTTCGCGCATGCATTTTGTAGATTATTCAAGGCACATCCATGGTTATTTTATGGCTGACTGGCGGCGGGCGTGATGAGATCAAAGCTTGGAAGCATGTTTGGAATGTCATTATGATACTTTTGACAGAGTCAGGTGCATGAATGTATTATGGTACCGATCAGTGTCCATTTGTAGTAGGTCCATGGTTTAATGAAGAAAAAAAATACAAGACAGTTTTGTGACACTTTTGTGTTCATGGAAAGTGCATAATAAAATTAGTTCAATATTATCTTTATCTTGCTAGCCAAGAGATACCAGAAAAACAGGGTACATAACAAACATTGGTTTGACCTCATCTTGTTTTAATATTTCATTAAATATTATTTAATAAATTATCTCATTGTGGGATGCGTGGTTTTCTTAGGGGGGCCCAAAACTGAAATTACGCGAGCCAACTATTTGTACGTAATGGTGACCAGCTGCATGGGCAGCAGTGGGGTGATGAGCAAAAACTTTAGCCTTAGGGCCCTAGGTGGGGTCGAGGCGGCAGTTCCCCCGGAAGCTCAGGGGTTAAAGTCATATGCATTTAATAGTTGTCAGATAAGCATATTTTGATACCTTATTTGTGACACTGGCAGGTCTCTATTGCCTTTCTTCTTTCCGTTTTTTTCTTTCCCTTCCCTTCCTTCTCTCTCTCTTTTAGATTTGCTGTGGGAGGCAAGCGCCCCCCCCCCCGATTCACACGTTGTTGGCGGAATTAATCGCAACTGATGTCGGTCCCCTTCTATTCACCCTTTTTCTGTTCTTCTTCCTCTTTCTCTTTCCCTTTTAGCTCTCCTTTTCCTTTTTCCCTTTCCCTTCCTCCTCTCTCTTTTTTGGCGCGGGGGGCAAGGCAAGGGCCATATGCCCCCCCCCGATCTACAGCTTGTTAGTGGGAAGTGTGCAACTGATATCCCCCTTCCTTTCTTTTCTTCTTCCCTTTATCTCTTCTTTTCTTTTTTCCTTCCTTCTCCTTATTTTGTTGATTGGGGGGGGAACAGCCTCCTTCTCTCTCTCCCTCTCTCTCTCTCTTCCCCCCCCCCCCCCGCCCCCGCCACTGGATCCGCGCCTGGTACGATGGGCCTTGGCCCAGCCCACGCTAGCACAGCCCCAGACACGTGAGCGAGGTAAGCGCTAACTGCCTGCTGTTGCTGCATCTAGCTTGGGACGGTAGGTCTAATTCATGTACATTACGGACGTTAAATCCGGCATTTTACTTGAAATAAGCGTAAAGAAAGACAAACTATACCCACAGAAAATCATATTAATCCTCACACTGCTACATGAAACAGTCATGAATGATTTGTTTCTGTCTTATGCGAAATTTTACTTAGTTTTATTCTAATGTTAGAACGAGATCAACATAAAAATGACATTGACAAATTAAGCGGCTTATTATGTTGGCCGATTGAAGACGTAATAATGCCCAGTGACCTAAATTTGAGTCTGTAGATTGTTTGGATTGATCGCATACATTAATATTCATAGGCGCGCATGATTATTCACGCTGGGATTGAAATCGATCACAAAAATTGATGTTAGGAGCGATATCGTTCCCAGTTAGTAAATCACCCCCCTGGATTCTAACAACATGACTGCCACGCCCAATCACCGAGGACCTGGAAAGTTTTGGGGCCAATGATCTCAGAAAAAGGAATGTTATGATTCTATTAGTTCATTTTCATATGATAAGTCACCAGGAAGTGACGGATTGACAATTTAATTTGACAAGACCTTTTGGAATGAAATCAAATTATTATTATGCTCAGTTTTTAGTGAATGCTTTGAAAGAAATGTATTACCTCACTCAATGAGAAGAAGTATCATGACGTTGATACCAAAGCAAGAAAAGAACCTGTTATTTTTGACAAATTGGCGACCAATCTCTTTATTAAACAATGATTATAAGATTCTCGCAAATATTATTTATCTTCGTATGAAAAAAGTTATATCACCTCTCATAAGTCATGATCAATAAGGTGTTCTCAAAGGATGGTTTATTTGCGAAAATATTATACTTTTTGTTGATATTCAAAATTACTGTAAAATGCATTACATTGGTGGCTTTGCACTCTGTATTGTTTTTGAAAAGGAATTCGACACGGTCTAGTGGTAATTTACATACAATACTGTACAAAGAACAGTTTGTTACCTGGGCTCAGCTTCTTTATGTCGATATTGAGGGCTGTGTAATAAATAATGGATATTCATCAAATTCTGTTAAAATGCATCAAGGAGTAAGACAAGGATGCCCTTTCTCACCGTACCCTTTCATTTTATTTGTTGAAATTTGGGGTTGTTTAGTTCGTCAAAATAAATCAATATGCAGATGATACAACTATTTTTGTTGAACCCAGCGAATGTATTTCTGTATTAAATACCTTTAAAGAAATGTCCGAGTTAAAAGTTAATGTAAAAAAGTGTAATGTTATTAGACTTGGAAATTGTACAATGCCTATCCGCCAAAGCAATCATTTTAAATGGCCCACAGATTACGTGGTATACTTAGGCATAAATATTCCATTGAATAATAATCATAACCTCTACAACCTAAATTTTGTCCCAAAACTGGATGAAATAAAGTCTCTGTTGAGTATTTGGAATGGCAGATCCCTTATACTATATGGACAGATTGTAGTAATCAAAACATTAAAGGGATAGTTGAGTTCTGTTGCAGAGGGCGCTACACTAAATAATTTTGTTGTGAGATAATGAAAAACTGAGTGTCAAATTTGAAAGAACATACAATTCAAATCACAAAATAATCTTTGGTTGATCAAAATCAGTTCAGAGACGGCTGACATATCCATAAATATAATATTTTTGTTGGGACACAAATATTCGATAATTTGAACAGGCTGTTAAAAAAACGAAATAGCGCCTTATCGTTTTATTCCAGCCAATGCCGATGTTGGCTTTTTCGTGTTGGTTATAATACATACAACCAGCCAACCCGTGTATTGTTATTATTAATTAATTAATTAATTAACGGTCACCGTATTTTTGGGAAAGTGGAGCTGAATGGGTATGATCATATTGGCTAAATTTCACACATTTTGGGGTCTAAAATTACCTTTATAGCAATTTTAGGTCCTAAAAAAGCACTAGAAATGTCTTAAATGAGAATAAGAGCAATAACCATGCACTTTGAAGGCATTTGCGGTCTTAACGAAGAATTTAACTATCCCTTTAATCATTCCTAAACTGAACTACCTGTTATGTATTGTCTCATACCCACTAGTTACATTTTTAAAAGAAATTCAACAGTTGTTTAAATTCTTATGGAGTAAAACAGTTGATAAAATTAAACGTTCTAAATGGCGTAATCGGCAGGATTGTCTGACTTGGTTTACTGGAATTGGAACTGGGAGTGAATGGAGTTACTTTGACCGACCGAGGAGACGTAATGTCCGCATGGGTTCGTACCCCATCTGTACTACCATATTGGAGCTGCATGTGGCGATCAAACTGCTGGTGTTTTTAGATGTGAGACCAATTTCGGAGCTGTTTTATTTGTGCATCAACCAATTGAGTTTCTTCACATGGAATCTGATCTGCAGTGTTACTGCCCAGCTGTTGATACTTAGCTGGCGGATTGGTTTTAGTCTTCTCCCCTGCTATATATAAGCTGGAGCCGGAGTGGAACATTTTGGAAAACTTGTTTTATTGCGCATTATTTGGGTCTTCTTGGGAGAACAGATTACGGCAAGCGATTGATGATTTTATGAAAGTTCATTTTACCATCCATTCCTTAGTCAAGAATCTGGTAAGGATTTCTCTTCATTGATTTTGGCAGTCAAATTGTGACTTGTGAGTGATCAATTTCTTTATCGGATAACGATGTAAATGGGTACCTGGCAGGAATTTATTCCTTGGAATGCTAGAGCGCTATAATGGCAGCACAGCTAAAGCCGGGGTAATAATATCCAAGTTTGGAAGCGCTTAGAGACTTAATTGTGATTCGCGCTATATAAAAGCTGAATATTAATATTATTTATTATAGTTTTGAAAGTTACTATGTGACAACATTTTGAAGTCTGGAACGCGTCAGAACGATGTCAATAACTGAACGAATGATGAGCTTGTGACTGGGCGACAGCATAAAATTTTGAGATATATTCCAGAACTATATTGTGTTGATACTTTCAGTCAGAATATATTTGCAATGGTATGATGAGTAATGTTACAGTAACTATATTGATATTTTTACTACTAGTATTTTCTATACCGTGTACAAAATGGCTGAAGAAGTGAAGTCTGATGATTTAGTTGATAAATATCAGGTCTTACTAATGTGTTGAATGCTCAAGGAGGTAGAGTGACACACTTGCATGCGCCCAAGTTACCTAGATTTTCTGGTAAATCCTCTCCTGGAGAATTTACGTTATCCCAATGGTTACAAGAGGTAGACATTTATTTTGATCATTGTGACATTTCCTCAAGGCGAAATGCACAAGTTATTTTGAACCATTTAGATGGGGCGGCACGCCAAGAAATAAGATGTCACTTCATCTCTGCAGATGACTTAGATTCATTGATTACTTTGTTGAAAGGTATATGTATGATCCTATCATAGATGTTGCCAGTGGCGGATCCAGGAGAATGGGGGGATGGGGGGAGGGCCCCTGGGGAAAAAAACGTATAAAAACACGTGATTTTTACCTTTTTGGGGCGATGATTCCCCCCCCCCCCCCCCTGGCGCTCAAGGGGGGGGGGGTCCAAATTTTTAAATTTTGGAGGGAAAAAAAAAATGTGCTCACGACCCCCACCCCCCCCCCCCTGGATCCGCCACTGTGAACATGTACATTGTTGCCCCTGTTTATGGAGGTATCATTACTGGGTACCCTGGGTTGGTGAATACACTGACAAGAAGGGGGATGCTACAGTGTATATAGTTATTGTATGAATACCGTTTTATTAGTTTGGATCTTTGTAATATTATGAGTGATTAGAGTGATGGATATTACCAGAAGGGATAATAATATTTCTTAAAAGGCAGAGTATTATACAGTGTAATTACTCTCATATTTAATTGTATTATACATTGTAATAATATAATTTGGAAATCATTTATTTATTCATATTGTTGTGTAAAGTTGTGAACCCCTCATACAAGTAACACGCATTATACAGGGTTTGTATTGACTCTAATAAAGAGCTACTTGTTTTAAGTTATATTTTATGTTATATCTTTTCTTTCTTTTCTTTGATATATAAGTGATTTAATTGATTGATATCCCAGAAGTAATGAGCTTTTAATTTGCCCTAAGAGAATTACTGTATTCTTCACCAGCTGGCCAACTGAATTGTCCCTGCATAGCCAGTCTGCAAATGTTAACAGGATATTGGAAGGTTAATAAGTTAGATAAATATATACATATGCTTGCTAATAGCTCAACAGTATTATCAAGTTCACCTGTATATGTAGACACAAATTTGTTCTCAATGCCAACCTGCTGTTAAGCGCGCCATTAAGCTTGCAGCCATTTTTTCCACGAGATTGTCGAAGAGCTTGTAGAAAAGCGTGCCGACGAACTCGCCAACGAGCTTGCCGACGAACTCGCCGACGAGCTTTTCGACGAACTCGCCAACGAGCTTATCAGCCAGTGACGAGCTTGCCAAAAAAGCTAGCCTCAAGCTTGTTTTTTTCCAAATTGGCGAACTCGCGGGCATGCTCGCAGCTAATTTGCATATTTGGAACGAACTAGCTCGTCGGCGAGTCCGTCTGCCTGCTCGTCGACAAACTCGTAGGCGAGCAAGCTGACGAGCTCGCATGTAAGTGTAGTGAAATATGGGGAGACTTGTGTAATTTATGATTCTTGTGAAGCTAGTAATGGAAAGTCAGTCACAAATATTGGGTCTCAGCCTTTAATAATACCCCCATATACTAAATTGGTAGATGTAACTGAAGTGTCAAGTTCAAATGAAATAGTTGTTGAACCTCAAGATCAACACATTCGTGTTTCTATGTTTCCTGATCGAGGGCTAAAGATACTTGACAGTCAAAATCAAGGTAATCCTTCAAAGGAAGTGTTTACATTCAGTGATGGAAGTCAGTACTCTTTACCATCCGTTTTGGATTTGGAATCTCGTAGGTTATCTGAACCTGAAAAAGAAAGAGTGGTACGCCTTATTCAGAAACATGATGCTGTTTTCTCTAAAGGTGATTTTGATGTTGGTTTGTGTACTGAAGTGCCCCATGAGATAAAGAAAATTGATGATCAACCGGTTAATCAGCCTTAGGCCAAAAAAAAAATTGTTTGGTTGTCCTCGATTGCTTTTCTGGAGTAGGGGCGGGCGGGCGGATTTTTTTCTTTTTTTTCTTTTTTCTTTTTTCTTTTTTAATCCAGTTTTTGTGTGTCTTTTTTTTTTCCCATTTTTTTTTTTTTTTTTTTAATATTTTTTTTCTCCATAAAAACAAAATTCATTGGTATTGTCAAGCATTTAAACAAACAAAGTCTACAAAACACTTTGATATGGTAAAAGACTAGTTGAATGTACAATGAATATCAAAACCAACCCAGAAAGTATTTTGGGCTTTGAAATACAGCACCTTTTAAATCTCCATTGTACTACTTATAGCTACTTGAATTGCGCCCTTTATGTAGCAAACAATGCCTAATCGGTAACAATTGGTCCCCCATGATCCTCTTTATCTTATATTAACTGAGAGCTGATTTAATCTGTCCAGTGACCTTGCAGGGTGGTCTAATCCCTCCTGTAAACTAGTACAGATGGGCTTTAAAATGAGTTTAAGAATGCTCAGAACCTGACTTCAATGAACGGCATTTTGACATAGAAAAATAAAAATGGCAAGTTTAATAAATACCTAATTGCGTACTGAAAAGACCAAACCGGAAACGGGACGCAATTTGATTCTTGCAAATGCATAAAATGGTATGTTTGGCATTAAAGATTGCTCCCCCCCCCCCCCCCCAAAAAAAAAAAAAAATAAATAAATAAATAAATAAAAAATAAAAAAAATAAAACATGAATTAAAAAAAAAAAAAATATCGAGCGGCCCGAAAAAGACGGGCGGGCGGTCGAGGACAACCAAATGATTTTTTTTTTTTTTTGGCCTTATCGTAGAAATTCCTCCCCATTATGTGAAAGAAGTGAATGACACTATTGAGCAATTGTTAGATCAAGGGATAATAGAACATAGTAGTAGTTCTTATGCCAGCCCAGTGGTGATTGTCAAGAAAAAAAAATGGAAGTTTGCACATATGTGTATATTATCGTCAGTCGAATAAGAAGACACTGAAAGGTCCTTTTCCATTGCCACGAATCGACGAGTCAATTGAGGCACTCAATGGTGCAGTTTATTTTTCATCTCTTGATTTAGTCGATGGATATTATCAGGTTGTAATGGATGTTGACTCTAGAAAGAAGTCTGCTTTTCGAGTTCCATTTCAATACAATCCTATGCCTTTTAGTTTGGTTAAATGCTCCCAGTACTTTTCAGAGAGTCATGGAATACTGCAACTTGACAGAGTTGTTGATTTACTTTAATAGATGACATTCTTTTATTTTCTCCTTCATTTGATGTCCACTTAGAAACCCTAGATAAAGTTCTTATCAGACTAGGAGAGTTTGAAGAAAGGTAGTTTACTTCAAACAGAAGTTACATATTTAGGTCATGAGTGAATGCTGAAGGTATTTCTGTAGACAAAGGCAAAATCCCAAAGGTGTTGGATTGGCCAGTTGGAAACTGATGCTTCTTTGAAGGGCCTAGGTGCATGTTTGATGCAATAGGATATCCCACATTCCATAGCATATGCTAGTGGAGGATTAAGAGGTGCAGAAAAGAATTGTCCTGATTACAGTTCATTATAACTAGAACTCCTTGTATTGAAGTGGGCGGTTGTGGATAAGTTTCAAGATTATTGGATGTTCTTTTACTGTCCTGACATACAATAATCCTCTTGCCCACGTTCACACATCTAAGTTAGAAGCTTGTGCAATGACATGGGTTGCTCAGTTAGCTGCTTTTAATTTTGACAACAAATGTGCAGATGCCTTAAGTCGGTATCCTGAACATTTCCCTGCAGCAGAAGTGGAACATGTAATGTATGCAACACTCCACACTACAAGTTTCAACAAAGCTGTTCCTTACCAAGCGGAGGTGAATCGAGGAACTTGTAACATTCCTTCAAACATGGCTCCTCCTGGAATGTTCCCGTCTTTGTCTCCAAGTCAAATGACAGCTTTGTAGAGGTCAAACCCTGTCCCTAAATATGTGTGGAAACGTTGGGATCAAGGTTTGAACCCTAAAGATGTAGTTGGAAGTTCCAATTCCACCAGAAGTTAGACGTTGGTTGTGGCAGTGGTCTAAGATTGTTAAGAAGTATGGTGCACTCTGTAGGCATGTACATGACCCTATACATGGTGAAATCGTTCAATATTTGTTACCAGAATGTCTCCGATTACAATTTTTAGAAGGAGCCCATGGCGGGTGGGGCCATCAAGGGGTCCCTAGGACCTTTTCCATTCTTAGAAGGCGTGTTTATTGGCCGAGAATGGCAACGTCAGTGCACAGACATGTTAGTCGTTTTACACCGTGTATAATGGCAAAGGCTTCCCAACCACGCATTACAACACCCATTGAGGCATATGATAGCTTTTCGGCCATTAGAGGGAGTAGCAATAGACTTTGTCAAAATTGATAGAGGAAGTGGTGGTGTAGAAGATGTGTTTGGTCATTACTGACGTGTACACTAAATTCACTCAAGCAGTGGCATGTAGAGACCAACATGCTGTGACTGGAGCCAAGGTACTTACAGACCTTTGGTTTACCAAGTTCGGTGTTCCTACTAGAATACATAGCGATCAAGGCCGAACTTTTGAGGGAGAAGTGATCAAGGAGCTTTGCAAGTTGTGGAATCAAGAAAACTCACACTTCTCCATATCATCCTGAAGGAAACGCTCAAGCTGAGCGATTTAATCGTACTCTATTTGGCTTGATCCACAGGTGAGACATAAATGGCCATACTTGTTATCTCATTTGGTGTTCATGTACAACACAACACCTCACTGCACGACTGGAATAGCTCCATATACTTTAAAGAGAAGGTTGAGTTCTGGGAAGAGGTGAAAAGTAATTTGTGAGCGTTATCATTCTTATTATGCAAGTGTGGAAGAACATTAGATAAGACATGTTCCCTGAAAAGCATGGCTCTTCAAATGCCTTCATATTCTAAATATGTCATGTAACATCGTAAAAATCCGGGTAGGATTTGTACCCCATGTGTTCGTGTAGTCCCATATACATCTTTCTGTGTACAGTGTTTGTAACTTTACTAAGACTTGGCCAAATTTCTGATCATTTTGATGATTCCAGAACCTTGCAATACACACACATTCTTATATGCTAGATGATCAACCTTTTCTGGTCGATTCCACACTGTTTCTTCCACAATGCAATCGCATGACCAGAACTCAACTTCATCTTTAATGTTTGGTCGAGAACCACTCATCCCTCTTGACCGAATTTGGGGTCGTACATATTGTAATTGGAATCAGGAATTTGTAAAGCAACAATCTGAGCTCCTAGAGCGAACTTATCAGCTAGACCAAGACAGAGTCAAGCAGTTCGCTCAACGTAATAAAGTGCTGTACGATGATAAGGTTCCATCTTTTGCTATTAAAGGCCATTCCTATGGGTACCCAAGTACTTTTAAAAAGATGTGCATTTCCAGGCAGGCATAAGATTAAAGATGTCTATGAGAGAGACGAGTATGTTGTTGTATGACATAATGAAGAATATGATGTTTATACTACTAGGCCTGTGAGAGGGGGTTAGGAAAGGGTGGTTCACTGTGGATTGTTACGAATTTCCCCAGTATTGCAAAACAATGACAGAGGCATAGGAGGTAATGATCTTAAGAACAAATGATCCAAATTCTCCAGCCTATGTTGGTAAAAAAAAAAGTAGGGGAGATGGATGATTCAAACTCAGATGAGGTGTTGATTAGGGGGTACAGGCAAGAAATTGAAGGGCCAAGTGTTGGTAATGAACAAGTAGGGGAGATTCCTCATATTTCACCCATGCCTGTAATTCATTCGCCTCCTACCCCCGTGCCTCGGCTGAGTGCGCGTAGAACACGGTTTAAGCATCGGAATCCACTTTGACTTCCACAGTCTAGCATTTGATGTTATTAATTGACAAACTACATGTACATGCACTCCAAACAATAAGTTTAGATGATGTTTTACTCTGAGCTTGAGATGTAAACTTTTGCTATGATACATGTTATATCATAGTTTGTAAGAAAATAGATATGTGTATGCAATATTTTGTGTGTATCTGGAGAAATGACATTACATAAAAGTTTAAAAATGCCACACTGTTTGTGTTTTAATCGAGCATTAAAAATGTCATGGGTCAAACGATTCTTATCACGAAAATAACGGGAAATGGAAGTGTTTTTTTTCAAACAGTCCCGTCGTTACATTGGCGAGAACCTTTTTTTATATTAAGGAACGTGTGCCAGAATCATCTATCCGCCTTTTGTAATGATGTTTTAATTTCGTGGTCATCTTACAGATACTACAACCTGTTAAGTTTAAGGAAATATTGTCTCAACCTCTGTGGTTCAACTCTCACATTTTAGTTGATGGAAAACCATTATGTCAAAAAATTGTTTAATTCATCCTTGATTAACATAGCTGATGTCCTTACACGAGACGCACATTTTAAAACTTTTGAAGGTATTGTTCAGAAATATGTTTATGTACCTATAATACGCTTATACCTGCTATCCCAAATGAATGTAAAAGCAAAATAAGGAGCCAATCTATAGAATAAAAAAAATTACTTAAGTGAACCACATGATGATCGATTAGATAATTCCTAAAACACAAACAAGTTTATAAATTATGTTACTCTACTTTTATACGTAGTTATACTATGGTTTCGTCAGAAACGGATCAACAACTCAAATGGGAAAATGATCAGTCACTACAATTATCAGATGATGAAATATGAAGGTCTTGTTTTAATTTGATATACAGGGTGAGTCAGAAAGAATGTCCCACTTTTTAAAAGTTGTATTGTTTGAAGTATGAACATTTAATTAGGGGTTTAACGATATGTCTTGATAGAGTTATCCTCCCAGTACATTTAGGTACCATTTTCATTTGAATCCTTTCACGCATGACTGAACATCAGACAATCTTTACAAGACTGCCAGATTTCACTTGCGCCAACTTACTGGGTGATGAATAAAACAGTGCATTGAACAAAGACAGGCAGACAAACACACCACACACTCACGCACACACACACATACACGCACACACGCACACACACACACACGCATGCGCACAAACACACACACACGCACACATACACAAACACACGCACTTGCACACATACGCACACGCACACGCACATATTCACACACTCACCCACAAATACCGCAAACGTCGGTTAATAAAAAAAACACAAACAATTTTGGTATTTTTTGAGGTATTTTATTATGGTACAACAATGGCTGTTAAAGTACCTACGTATTGAGATAGCACATTGGATTCATGTGCACTTCATGATGACGATGATGATGAAGATGATGATGATTATGATTAAGATTAAGATGATGACAATGATGATGATATGGTGGTAGTGAATGTGTACTAAAGGGAAAGATTGTCAGGGAAATGCCACTTAAACATTCAGGGATCTTGATAAAAATCAATGCTTAATCAGAAAAGAAAAAAAGATAACAAATTCTGAGACATTTGTAACCTTGTGTGTTGTTTGTGTATGTGTGTGTGTGTGTGTGAGTGTGTGTTTGTGTGTCTGTCTGCCTGTCTTTGTTCAATGCACTGTTTTATTCATCACCCAGTAAGTTGGCGCAAGTGAAATCTGGCAGTCTTGTAAAGATTGTCTAATGTTCAGTCATGCGTGAACGGATTCAAATGAAAATGGTACCTAAATGTACTGGGAGGATAACTCTATCAAGACATATCATTAAATTCCTAATTAAATATTCATACTTTAAACAATACAACTTTTAAAAAGTGGGACATTCTTTCTGACTCACCCTGTATACATCATCAATAGAGAAAAATCTAAGACATTTTCAATTCAAATTTCTTGTTGTATAAAATTGGAATTTTTAATCACAATATATGTAAATTTTGTAACGAACAAGAACAAACAACAATTCATTTATTTTTTATATGCCTTTTTGTTTCAAGATTCTGAAAAAATCTGTATAGTTGGCAAATTTCTAAGAAGATGCTACTCATTAGATTATCACGTATTAAAATTTTGCTTTAGAACATTAGTAAAATAATACTTTTATCTGGTGAACACTACGATATTACATGTATATGGCAAATATTTAATCTGTTCATGAAAATGTCGACACATCGTTCCTTTATTTAAAGCCTTTCTATTTTCTTTAATACAATTACAAAAAAACAGAACGCATGATATCCTTTAAACTCAGCCGTTTTGAGTTTCATGAGAACAAATGGAATGGTATCTGTTCAGTATAATGAACTCTTACTGAATGTTTTTTTTATGAGATGTTCTATTTCACTCAATCATGTCTCTGTACTATTGAAGAGAAATATGTATTTATTTTGAGATTATCTTTTGTTAGAATGTGAATTGCAAATGAAATTTATTTAAAAGAAAGAAGATTTGTTTTGGGGGAACACACAGATACTAGAGAAGACAATAAATGATTGACAACATAGCTCTAAGGGGATATTCGACGGATATTTCAATGCTAATTTTTCACACTACTCGCAGGATAGTGATGCAGTAAATAATCATGTAAACACTCATAATTACGTATTGGTCTATTCATACATTAATAATGTATGAATAGACCAATACGTAATTATGAGTGTTTACATGATTGTGAAGAACTGATATCACAAGCCAGTTTAATGCGTGATCATAACATAAGTTGTACCTATCAGCCGTGTATTATATTTTGTATTGGGTATGTGTGTGTGTGTATGTTGCATGCACGTTTGGATGTTTGTGTTTCTAATGGCAAGGTTCTCTTATTTTTCAAATATCTCAGGTCAAAGAAAAATGCATGGACTCTGGAAGAAAACCTCACGGTCAAGGTATTATTGACTTTTGCATACATAACTTCAGCCATCTTTTTCGATGATCGTACGAAACTCATTTAGTATATAATAAGAGAAAAGGGTAGATTCATATTGAATTGTAATATTTGATATCGTTAAATTAGGAATTTATTGTTCGTGCGCATGAGTAATCAAATAACCCATACCTAAGCCCTACAGGATGCACACTTAAATGATGTTAAGCTGTTGACACTAATCAAAATGCAACATAATGAAGTAAATGAATGGATAAAATAGATTAATAAACCAGAATAACACATAATAAAAACTAAGAATTCATGAAATATTCTGTAATTATCTACGATATTTGTAATCGCTTTGTAATGTGTAGAAGTGGGCTTTTGTCAGTTATGATTTATACAATTTTATTGCCTACGCTTTTCAAAAATTCCTCTAACACACTGCCTTCGGAAAAATGACATTTTTGGGCGAAATAGTAATCAAATTCACATTTGTAGAATGAAGAATGAAGAATTCATGGAATAATCTGTAATTATCTACGATATTTGTTATCGCTATGTAATGTGTAGAAGTGGGCTTTTGTCAGTTATGATTTATAAAATCTTATTGCCTACGCTTTTCAAAAATTCCTCGAACACACTGCCTTCGGAAAGATGACATTTGTTGGCCAAATAGTAATTAAATTTACATTTGTGAGCGTGTGTTTTTCGTTCCCCCCCCCCACACGCACAACGCAGCTGAAAGTGCTCAACATTCCGAACCTTCTGAGCCCAGAACCTTCGAGGAAGTCCTCGCATCCATCGCAAAGAAAAATAAAGGTAAAACTAGACTTTAATTCGTCACTTTGACGAATTAAGTGATACGTATGCTCATGTGTAACATAATAAAGAACGTATTTTCACGATTTCATATTTCGTTTACTACTCCCATTATGGTCTATCCATGAGTCAAGTTTCAACTGTAGAGCAGAGGGAGACAGACCAAGAGAATAAGAGGGACGCAAGGCAAGAGAGAGAGAGAGAGAGAGAGAGAGGGAGAGGGTGAAAGAGAAGAGAGATAGATAGATGCAGAGACAGACCAAAAAAGGAGAGGGGCAGAACATGAGAGGAGAAGTAAAAGAGCAAGAGAGAGGAGAGAGAGAGATGCAATTGAGAACAATGCCTTCCAGATGACCATGATTGAAAGTGGAATAGCGCCCCCTTTAGGTATCCGATTGAGGATTGTTATATATGATAATTGACATGTCACCTATGATTGAATTTTTTACTATGATAACGTCAATATAATGTTAGATAGTCTACATAAATCTCGTGGGAACTTGTCTCAGCTACAACATACTCACAAATCAACAAAATCCAAGCAGAAATATTGGCGATATTGCTCAAAACACAGAAATGTAGAATCCAGATTTGAGAAAAAGTAATCTCCCATAGGGATTAAACGCAAAAAGTAATGGATTAAGTGAAAATAGGGTAATAATAAAGAAAATAGGGTTGTTTATTACATTATTTGCGATTCTACGTGTTTTAATACTCAAAGGAGATGGTACAGTGAAAGGTCAAAAAATAAAGTGAAGACAAATATTGTTGGAGACACCCGGACTCGAACCATGGATCTCGAGGATGGAAGTCAAGTGGGTTACCGATATACCAAAACATTTCCCATAGCGATTACACGTAAACGGGAAATGGAATTCTGAAATCCTACTTTGCAAGTGAAATATGAGCATAATCCCGGCATCTGATCGAAAAATGAAATGCACACGTGTGATAGATTATTGTCTCAGCTACAACATATTCGAAGTTCAGCACAAACTAAGCTAAGACAACGGAGATTTTGCTCGTGAAAGACAGGAGTGTAGAATCCAGTTTTGAGAAAAAGTCATGTCCCATAGAGAATACACGCAAAATGTGAAAAATTGACATGCCTCCTTAAATCGCAAAAATACGCCATGATTCCTTTGTCAAAATGAAAAATTGTGGTCACTATATTTGTAGAGAATTGTTTCAGCTAGAACATATCGAAATTTGAAAGAAAATCAATCAATATTTACAGAGGTACAATCAATTTTCAAAAAATATGCTGACGTCATAACATGCAAATTAAATTTTTGAGTTTGGAGGACATTATGGTGACGTCATGAGTTAATTGAAGGTCAAATGAGACATGAAATCATATTTACGACTCATAATCTATCTAAATATGAAAAAATATTGGGAGTTGCTATCTATTCTGAAGGGTTACAAAGAATTTTGTATAGGCATGTTTTTGCTCATGTATTGTGGATAAAGATAACTCAGGTCCGCGCGCACTGTCAACTTTGACGGACGCTCATTGCGTTATTAAAAGATGAACAAGTTATCAAAATGCTTGGAAAAATGTGCCTAATAAGATGATAGAGAAAATTCGGCGATTCTATGTAGCAAAAGGCTAGTACGCGCAAAAAACGCGCGCGCATGCGCGTGAGCTCGATTTTTTGTCAAATGCTCCATATGGCCTGAAACGTATGCAAAAAAAATTTGGGATGATTTAGAGCATTTTAAATTTTTGCGCGCGCGTAAACGCGCGGACGAACGCGCACGCGCGCATTTGCGCACGTTTTTTGGCCTGAAATTGACCGGACGGATATTGATCTTAATCGTGATAATTATGAATGAGAAATACTTTTCCGTTATGAAGATATGATCATTAGTTGATTTTCACCAAATGGCGCCTGGATGACGTCACGATGACTTTGAGTCTTTGAAAAGTCACGCAGTTCTAAGTTAGACTAAGATCTATCATCATTGAAAGATTCATAACAATGGCTTCATTCAGTCTTGAGATATCCTGCGAACAAATTCGAGGAAGAATAATAATAAATAAATAATAATAATAAAAATCTTGACGAAATCAAAAGGTGATACGTAGACCTCGTTACGTATCACCTAAATACTAGCGGGGATATGTTGATGGCTTCTTTCTCAAGCAAAAATAGATTATCGTAGAAGCCGTCAAATATAAACTTAAAAACCCTCTTATAATAGCTTTACCCATTGTAGAGATTTTTTTCTATGTGTCTCACTTTACAACGTCGATTTCCTGTAGAACGTAAATATGAAATACATAATATATATGTTTTGGTTTAACCACACAATGCTCTGCTGACAATCTTTTCTCTATATCTTGCACTTTCCCAATTCATAAGTTCTGGTGCGATTAAAACAAAACCTAAATTACCTTTACGTTAAAGGTAAGCATTAACCAAAATCACTTCTGTTTTTATACACTAAAAAAAGAATGGAAAAAAAAAGAATAACATAGGACACTACTAATTGTAAATTGTTTAAAATGATAAATATATATCAAAGTAAAGGATTGTTAATACTCTACCAACATCAATTAAGATCAAGACCTGAACTTTCACGCTTGAATGAGAAAGTTCCATTTACCTGTAAAAGATGTGATTAAAGAAAATTTTAAAAAAAGAGCAAGTAGCCATTCAATTACTTTGAGACTTCCGGCACATGAACTTTCGTAAAATCACATCCCCTTATTCTCGAAAGGTTTGGCTAATTGTGCACAAGAACTTTTTAGGTGATACGTACGTAGACGTATCACCTTTTGATTTCGTCAAGATTTTTATTATTTATTTATTTATTTATTTATTTATTATTATTCTTCCTCGAATTTGTTCGCAGGATATCTCTAGACTGAATAAAGCCATTATCATGAAACTTGCCAAGATGATAGATCTTAGTCTAACTTAGAACTGCGTGACTTTTTAGAGAGTCAAAATTATCGTGACGTCATCCAGGCGCCATTTTGTGAAAATCAACTAATGATCATATCTTCATAACGAAAAAGTATTTCTCATTCATAATTATCACGATTAAGATCAATATCCGTCCGGTCAAGTTGAGGTCAATAAAAGTGCGCAAATGCGCGCGTGCGCGTTCGTCCGCGCGTTTACGCGCGCGCAAAAATTTAAAATGCTCCAAATCATCCCAAATTTTTTTTGCATACGTTTCAGGCCATATGGAGCATTTAATAAAAAAATTACGCACACGCGCATGCGCGCGCGTTTTCGCGCGTATTGGCATTTTGCAACATAGAATCGCCGATTTTTTTTCTGTCATCATATTCGGTACATTTTTCCAAGCATTTTGATAATTTGTTCACCTTTTATTAACGAAATGAGCGTCCGTCAAAGTTGACAGCACGCGCGGATTTGCGTTATCTTTATCCACAATACATGGGCAAAAACATGCCTATATAAAATTCATTGTAACTCTTTAGAATAGATAGAAACTCCTAATATTTTTTCATATTTGGATAGATTATGAGTCGGAGATATGATTTCATGTCTCATTTTATCCTCGATTAACTCATGACGTCATCATAATGGCCTCCAAACTCAAAATTTCAATTTGCATATTATGACGTCAGCATATTTTTGGAAAATTGATTGTATCTCTGTAAATATGGATCAATTTTCTTATTAATTTTGATATGTTCTAGCTGAGACAATTTTCTACAAATGTAGTATTCACAATTTTTATTTTTGACAAAAGTATCATGGTGTATTTTTGCGATTAAAGGAGGCATGTCAATTTTTCGCATTTTGCGTGTATTCTCTATGGGACATGACTTTTTCTCAAAACTGGATTCTACACTCCTGTCTTTCGCGAGCAAAATCTCCGTTGTTTTAGCTTTGTTTTCGCTGAACTTTGGATATGTTGTAGCTGAGACAATTAGCTATCAAAAGTGTGCCTTTTATTTTTCGATTAGATGCCGGGATCATGCTCATATTTCACTTGCAAAGTAGGATATCTGAATTCCATTTCCCGTTTAAGTGTAATCGCTATGGGAGATGTTTTGGTATATCGGTAACGCACTTGACTTCCAACCTCGAGATCCCTGGTTCGAGTCCGGGTGTCTCCAACACTTTTTTTTCTCACTTTTTTTTCCTTTTGACCTTCACTGTACCATCTCCTTTGATTATTTAAACACGTAGATTCGCAAATAATGTCATAAATAACCCTTTTTACTTTATTATTACCCTATTTTCACTTAATCCATTACTTTTTGCGTGTAATCCCTATGGGAAATGACTTTTTCTCAAATCTGGAGTCTACATTCCTGTCTTTTGCGAGCAATATCGCCGTTATTTCGGCTTGGATTTTGTTGATTTTTTAGTATGTTGTAGCTGAGACTATATGCTATCTAAATCAACCCTCATTTTTTCAATAAGATGTCATGATCATCACGATCATCATTATCATAATGATGCTAATCATTTATCAATTACATTTTCATTTCTTTGAATAAGATAAAATCGTCAAAAGGTGTTCTTCATGATGTAAATTAGAGTCAAATGTGTAACTGGTTACTGCACAGGGTCAAAGGTCATATATTGTTTCAATCTATCTTCCCTAGATCCATAAGATCAAGGAGACACAATTTAATCTTGACATATGAATAGATCATAATGGGAGAAGCATATGAATGGGAGAAGCAAAATAATATATCGTGTAATGCATTATTCGTTATGTAAACCATTATCATACATATCACCTAAATCGTCTAAGTGACGAATTAAAGTCTAGTTAGGTGATACGTAACGAAGTCTACGTATCACCTATTGATTTCGTCAAGATTGTTATTATTAGGTGATACGTACGTAGACGTATCACCTTTTGATTTCGTCAAGATTTTTATTATTATTTATTTATTTATTTATTATTATTCTTCCTCGAATTTGTTCGCAGGATATCTCAAGACTGAATAATGCCATTATCATGAAACTTGCCATGATGATAGATCTTAGTCTAACTTAGAACTGCGTGACTTTTTAGAGAGTCAAATTGATCGTGACGTCATCCATGCGCCATTTTGTGAAAATCAACTTATGATCATATCTTCGTAACGGAAAGTTATTTCCTATTCATAATTATCATGATTAAGATCAATATCCGTCCGGTCAAGTTGAGGTCAATAAAAGTGCGCAAATGCGCGCGTGCGCGTTCGTCCGCGCGTTTACGCGCGCGCAAAAATTTAAAATGCTCCGAATCATCCCAAATTTCTTTTGCATACGTTTCAGGCCATTTAAAGCATTTCGCAAAAAAATCGCGCACACGCGCATGCGTGCGCGTTTCCGCGCGTACTGGCATTTTGCAACGTAGAATCGCCGAATTTTCTCTGTCATCATATGTGGCACATTTTTCCAAGCATATTGATAATTTGTTCACCTTTTATTAACGCAATGAGCGTCCGTCAAAGTTGACAGCACGCGCGGATTTGCGTTATCTTTATCCACAATACATGGGCAAAAACATGCCTATATAAATTTCATTTTAACTCTTTAGAATAGATAGAAACTCCTAATATTTTTTCATATTTGGATAGATTATGAAATGGAGATATGATTTCATGTCTCATTTGACCCTCAATTAAGTCATAATGTCATCATAATGGCCTCCAAACTCAAAATTTAAATTTGCATATTATGACGTTTGCATATTTTTGGGAAATTGATTGTATTTCTGTAAATATAGATTGTTTTTCTCTTTAATTTCGATATTTTCTAACTGAGATAATTTTCTCCAAATGCAGTGACCACACCTTTCCAGTTTGACAAAGGTATCATGGCGTATTTTTGCGATTAAAGGAGGCATGTCAGTTTTTCACATTTTGCGTGTATTGTCTATGGGACATGACTATTTCTCAAAACTGGATTCCACATTTCCCTCTTTCGCGAGCAATATCTCTGTTGTTTTATCTTTGTTTACGCTGAGCTTCGAGTATGTTGTAGCGGAGACAATAAGCTATCTCAAATGTGTCTTTTATTTTTTGATCAGATGCCGGGATCATGCTCATATTGCACTTGCAAAGTGGGATTTGAGAATCCCATTTTCCGTTTACGTGTAATCGCTATGTGAATTCTCGCTACCCCAAATAGCGATTCTGCCGAGATCCGGGGAAAATCCTGAAAACGCGCATTGCATTATGGGATAGCTTTTCGACATTACAGCTTCCTGTGCAGGCGCTATATTACTAGGCGCGATAGCGCAAACGTAAAACGCCGTCACCACACAACGTGTATGCACCGAATATGTCGTCTGCTCGGTCTTGTTTTTTTTTTCGCAAATATTTCAACGTTTATTTGAACATTTCGTTCGTTGTTTTTTGCGTCTTTTGACATCAGTGACGATGGTTTTCTTTTGTGAGGCTGCACAGTGCTGGGCTCATGATTCCAAGCGTAAGAACCCTGAAAAATGGGGGTGGATGAAGGCCGTGACTTGGGATGGGACTCTATACCGGAAGTTGTGGTGACGACCCGAGAGAGTGAAAATTACCTCGTCTCGCGAATTTCGAGATTTTCGTACCTATTTAGGGTAGCGAGAATTGTTTTGGTATATCGTTAACGCACTTGAATTCTATCCTCGAGGTCCCTGGTTCGAGTCTGGGCGTCTCCAACCACTTTTTTTCCTTTACTTTTTTTTTTCTTTTTGACCTTTCACTGTACCATCTCCTTTGATTATTAAAACACATACATCTGCGAATAAACTATTTGCTTTATTATTACCCTATTTTCACTTAAACGATTACTTTTTGTGTCTAATCCCTATGGGAGATGACTTTTCCTCAAATCTGGATTCTACATTTCTGTCTTTTGCGAGCAATATCGCCGTTATTCCTGCTTGGATTTTGTTGATATTTGAGGATGTTGTAGCTGAGACTATATGCTATCTAAATCACCCCTCATTTTTTCAATAAGATATCAGGATCACGCTCATGATCATGATCATCTTCATTATCATTTATCAATTACATTTTCATTTCTTTGAATAAGATAAAATCGTCAAAAGGTGTTCTTCATGATGTAAATTAGAGTCAAATGTGTAACTGGTTACTGCACAGGGTCAAAGGTCATATATTGTTTCAATCTATCTTCCCTAGATCCATGATGATCAAGGAGACACAATTTAATCTTGACATATGAATAGATCATAATGGGAGAAGCATATAAATGGGAGAAGCATTTTACAAAATAATATATCGTGTAATGCCTTATTCGTCATGTAATCCATTATCATACGTATCACCTAATTCGTCTAAGTGACGAATTAAAGTCTAGTTTATTATTATTATTCTTCCTCGAATTTGTTCGCAGGATATCTCAAGACTGAATGAAGCCATTGTTATGAATCTTTCAATGATGATAGATCTTAGTCTAACTTAGAACTGCGTGAATTTTCAAAGACTCAAAGTCATCGTGACGTCATCCAGGCGCCATTTTGTGAAAATCAACTAATGATTATATCTTCATAACGAATAGTAATTTTTCATTCATATTTATCTTGATTTAGATCAATATCCGTCCGGTCAATTTTAGGTCAATACACGTGCGTAAATGCGCGCGTGCGCGCTCGTCCGCGCGTTTACGCGCGCGCAAAAATTTAAAATGCTTTAAATCATCCCAAATTTTTTTTGCATACGTTTCAGGCCATATGGAGCATTTGATAAAAAAATTACGCACACGCGCATGCGCGCGCGTTTTCGCGCGTACTGGCATTTTGCAACATAGAATCGCCGATTTTTTTCTGTCATCATATTCGGTACATTTTTCCAAGCATTTTGATAATTTGTTCACCTTTTATTAACTCAATGAGCGTCCGTCAAAGTTGACAGCACGCGCGGATTTGCGTTATCTTTATCCACAATACATGGGCAAAAACATGCCTATATAAAATTCATTGTAACTCTTTAAAATAGATAGAAACTCCTAATATTTTTTCATATTTGGATAGATTATGAGTCGGAGATGTGATTTCATGTCTCATTTGATCCTCAATTAACTCATGACGTCATCATAATGGCCTCCAAACTCAAAATTTTAATTTGCATATTATGACGTCAGCATATTTTTAGAAAATTGATTGTATCTCTGGGAATATTGATCAATTTTCTTTTTAATTTTGATATGTTCTAGCTGAGACAATTTTCTACAAATGTAGTATTCACAATTTTTATTTTTGACAAAAGTATCATGGTGTATTTTTGCGATTAAAGGAGGCATGTCAATTTTTCGCATTTTGCGTGTATTGTCTAAGGGACATGACTTTTTCTCAAAACTGGATTCTACACTCCTGTCTTTCGCGAGCAAAATCTCCGTTGTTTTAGCTTTGTTTTCGCTGAGCTTTTGATATGTTGTAGCTGAGACAATGAGCTATCAAAAGTGTGCTTTTTTTTCGATTAGATGCCGGAATCATGCTCATATTTCACTTGCAAAGTAGGATTTCTGAATTCCATTTCCCGTTTACGTGTAATCGCTATGGGAGATGTTTTGGTATATCGGTAACGCACTTGACTTCCAACCTCGAGATCCCTCGTTCGAGTCCGGGTGTCTCCAACAATTTTTTTTCTTCACTTTTTTTTCCTTTTGACCTTCCCTGTACCATCTCCTTTGATTATTTAAACACGTAGAATCGCAAATAATGTCATAAACAACCCTTTTTACTTTATTATTACCCTATTTTCACTTAATCCGTTACTTTTTGCGTGTAATCCCTATGGGAAATGACTTTTTCTCAAATCTGGAGTCTACATTCCTGTCTTTTGCGAGCAATATCGCCGTTATTTCGGCTTGGATTTTGTTCATTTTTGAGTATGTTGTAGCTGAGACTATATGCTATCTAAATCAACCCTCATTTTTTCAATAAGATGTCATGATCGCGCTCATGATCATGATCTTGATCATCATGATCATCATTATCATAATGATGATAATCATTTATCAATTACATTTTCATTTCATTGAATAAGATAAAAATCGTCAAAAGGTGTTCTTCATGATGTAAATTACTGTCAAATGTGTAACCGGTTACTTCACAGGGTCAAAGGTCATATATTGTTTCAATCTATCTTCCCTAGATCCATGATGATCAAGGAGACACAATTTAATCTTGACATATGAATAGATCATAATGGGAGAAGCATATGAATGGGAGAAGCATTTTACAAATTAATATATCGTGTAATGCATTATTCTTTATGTAGACCATTATCATACGTATCACCTAATTCGTCTAATTGACGAATTAAAGTCTAGTTTCTTCTTGTTTTGTTGCAATGTATCTACGCGGGGTTATAGATCTATATCCCTTAACAGGCGCGCCGGAAGCAGTTGGGGATGGGGGGGGGGGACATGCCAGGGGGCTCACCTTCCAGGGGCAGTAGCGTAATGAGCAAAAACGTTTTTTTCAAAGTGGAGTATCAGCGATCAGGAAGAGCGGAGCGAGCGTAAATTTGCGTGGGGTCTAGGTCCTGAGCCCCTGGAAGCTCAAGGTTTTTAGGCATAAATTACGGTCAGATGAGCATATTTTGATACCTTATTTGTGACACTGACAGGTCCATATTTGGTGGGGATCCAGGGGGCAGAGCAGAGCCCCCCGAAGCTCAGGTTTTTTTTAAAGGTTTTTAGGTATCTAATAACGGTCAGATGAGCATCAATTGGGCCCTGGGGTCCAGGGGGAACAAGCTAAGAGGTTTTAGATATTTAATTACGGTCAGATGAGAATCCAGGGGCCCCACTTAGAGCACTTGTCGGGGTCGAGGGGGCGGAGCCCCCGCAAGCTCAGGGGTTTTAGGCATTTAATTACGGTCAGATGGGCATCCATTGGGCCCTCTCTAGGGCCCTTGAAAGGGTTCAGGGGGTAGAGGTTTTAAATATTTAATTATGGTCAGATGAGCATCCATGGGGCCGTCTATAGAGCCCTTGGTTGGGTCCAGGGGGAAGAAGCTAAGAGGTTTTAGATATTTAATTACGGTCAGATGAGAATCCAGGGGCCCCACTTAGAGCCCTTGTTGGGGTCGAGGGGGCGGAGCCCCCGCAAGCTCGGGGGTTTTAGGCATTTAATTACAGTCAGATGAGCATCCATGGGCCCTCTCTAGGGCCCTTGAAAGGGTCCAGGGGGCAGAGCCCTCGGAAGCTCAGAGGTTTTAAATATTTAATTATGGTCAGATGAGCATCCAGGGGCCCCACTTAGAGCCCTTGGTGGGGTCCCCGGGACAGAGCCCCCGGAAGCTCATAGGTTTTAGATATTTAATTACGGTCAGATGAGCATCAAGGGGCCCCACTTAGAGCCCTTGTTGGGGTCGAGGGGGCGCACAGTGGGCCAGGGAGGAACCAAAGTGCGCCAAAACTCATTTTGGGGGGATTTATCTTTTATAAATCAAGAGGAAATGTTTGGATTTCCAGGGATTTCCGCTTTAATTTTATTACCAACATTTTCTCTGATGTCTAAGCTTTAAATTGATACCAGATTTGGCTGCCCGATTCTGCCCGTTATTATGTTAGAGCCGTTTTCCTTGCAACATTGCACCGAAAAATGTGTTTATTTTGGTCCGCGGTTTCAGAACGTGTGTCACGCGCCCCCACGCGCGCTGATATATGACCGCGAATCCCTAATGATTCAGCCGCGGACCTAAAAAAAACACATTTTTCGGGGCAATGTGGCAAGGGAAATCGGCTCTAACATAACAACGGGCAAGATCGGGCAGCCAAATTTGGTATCAACTTAAAGCTTAGACATCAGAAAAAATAGTGGTATTAAAATTGAAGCAGTACCCTGAGGAGATCTAAACATTTTCTTTGCATTTATACACAAAAACATGGATAATTAGTCCATTTTTTTTAGTCCATGAAGGCTTCTAAATAAGCATATTTTTCGCCCGACTGTAAATTTGGGAATTTCTAATTTTCCAACAAACGCATACAAAAGTATGACTTACAATAAAATTGAGAAAAAATATCTGAAAATCATGTCATCTCAGCAACATTTGTGAATCACTGGTATCGAATTAGAAACACCCCCCCCCCCCCATCACTACGCCAGCGTCCAGGGGCTCATGTCTTCTCACCCCTATAATAAAAACACACACACTTTCCCCTCTCACAATATTTCCACGATATGCGCGTATCGCTATTATAAAAAAACTTCATTGATAAATATAGGTGGCATGAGGAATGTTTAAGAAATTCAATTCCTGCTAATTTTCCTTTTCTTTTAATGGAATATAACTTCAATGTGATTCTATTCAGGTTTTTATTATTTTTTTGTTCTTTTTGTTTAAAAATAAAAACCATATTTACTCCTTTACTGCTTTTCTTTTTTTTTGGAGGGGGGGGGGGCGTTGTCCCTTAAGCAAAAGGCAAAAATAGTAATACAAGGGTTAAAAAAGGAGACGACGGATCCCCTCCGCACCTTCAATTTGTTAGAAGTCTGTAGCATCTAGTATGGTGGAGATAGGTAGGCCGAAGGAAAGGCTTCAAATAAAAAGCCTGACAAAAAATGGCGCCTGGACGGTCACGCAAGAGGAATTTCGGAAAAAGAAGATTTCATTGACCTTGATGTGAGGCTAGAGACTATGACTACGAAATTTGGAAGGAATCGGGATCAAGGAAGGGACCTACATAGGATGTGGTTTTCACCAGTGGGTAAAACTTGTTTGGGAGGGGTATTTTTTTTTTTTTTTTTTTGGGGGGGGGGGGGGGGGAATGTGCAGACAATATCATTCTGCCTGTACCCCCCCCCCCCTCCCCCCTCTCCCCTGGCGTGTGAGTATTATTGTTTTCAGTTCTTCCTGTCGTTTTGTAGTGGCTTATTATAAATTTTTACATTAATGATAATGCAATTTCATGAAAATATAAATTTGTTGAAAGGATTTTTCCTTACACTTTACAATTTGGATAAAGTGACTGCCAATATTTCAGTTTTCCATCATTAAACATGCGCCGATAATGATATGACCTGAACTTAACTTGAACTTTATTGGAATAGCTATGGCCCTGTGGGACAAAAACAGGCTTAAAAGAGCAATCAAACAAATTATGAATAGAAATTGTACATTTATCACATATTTACAAGGTATAAACAATTGTCACTAATTTTGTGAACACTTTTTCTTGTTTAGTTACAGCAATGGGGGAACAACAGTTAACATATACTAAATAAGAAGGTGACGTATCCTTTAAACATAGAAATAAATAAGTAATCCGAACTATCTGATTGGTAGCCTTGGGAGCTTTCCATCTGAAATATTAGACTATTAATTATAGCTGCAATGTTATTATCATTTTTGTTATACCAGTTTAGCCAAAAGAATACAAAAGATAATGTGTCTGAAACGTCTAAGTTCACCTATCCAATATCCAATATCCAATATCCAATATCTAGTTGCCTAATCAAAGGCGCTGATGAAACTGAACAAAACTACCAAAAATGTCTGTTCATGATTCTCACCGGGAAAGACAAAAAAAGCAGTGACTAACTGTAAGCAATCTGAAATAGCTATGTGTTTAGTTGAGTTCTGAAAGTGGATAACGGGTGACAAGAGCGTAGGAGTCGACAATCTAGAAGGAAGTGCTAATTTACACAATTCCAAACGGAGCTTTTGTGCAAGAAGGCACTCAGAGCAAGCCCAAATTTTGCACCAATAAGTTACTATAGTTAATACTAGGCTATCAAATAAGCTTAGTTGAATATCCATCGGGAGAGCAAGCCTCTACACTTGGCTATCGAGGAGTACATAGCTTTGCTAGCTTGCTTATATTTCTTGTTGGACTGTAGCAGAATGTCCTTTAAAATTGAAAGTTATGCCTACATAAACTAAGTCATCAAAAACATCAACGTCTGTATTTCCTACATAAAAAGAGAGATATTCATAACTCGCATCTTGATAATATAGAAGCTTTTGTGTTTGTTGCATTGATATAAAGACATCTGTCATAACAATAAGTATATAGGGTATTTAGTGAATTGTGCATGTCTTCCTTTAACTATGCAAGAATTATATTATCATCAGCATACAATAATCCCTCCCCCATCAGTACGCCAGCGTTCAGGGGCTCATGTCTTCTCACCCCTATAACCAAAAAACAGACACGCTTTCCCATTCTCGCACAATATTTCCACGATATGCGCGTATCGCTATTATAAAGACCTCCATTGATAAATACCGTATAGGTGGCATGCGCAATGTTTATGAAATTTAATTCATGTGAACTTTCCTTTTCTTTGAATGGAATTGTATATATGATTTAATTCAGGTTTTTATTATTGTTATGTTCTTTTGGGTTAAACATACAAACCATGTTTACTCCTTAACTGCCTTTTTTTTTTGGAGGGGGGGGGGGGCAAAATGCGTTTTGCCCCCCCCCCCCCCCCCCACTTCCGGCGCCTATGTTCTCATACATATACTGTATACATACTCTTTTGAAAGCAGGCCATTGAACTTCAATGCAATTCAATGTATTTCTCCACAAATGCCAAACTACTAGGAAAATACATAAAATCAAATACATACATGCAATAAAACGACTCCAATTTATGTTTGAAATAGAAAAAAATCAGCAAAGGTAGAAAGGGTAGTCGGGACTACCCCCCCCCCCCCAATAATAATAACAAATTATACAATCAAAATTAAATATAAAGTCAAATGATGAGGTGGTACCAATAACGAGAAAGAAGAGGGAGAAAATATCAAAGACGGGGGGGGGGGGCCGGGGGGGTGCTTCCATAAGGTTTAAACAAATTAATGATGGATTACTTGAGTATCAGGAATAACCTTAACTTAGCCTAAATGAATACAATGAAGGACAATTTATATCAGGTGGAACAAGACTCCATAACATATAGGCCAATTGAAGGCTTTCCGTTTTTGTAAGAAAGTCTTACCTATATGAGTATATGAAAACTACTTACATTTCTTGCCATAGAAGAGTTCATGTATAAAAAGGTCATCATAGACAGGTGGCAAGTTGTTATGTTTGTACTGGAACATGAATTGACCGTTTTAATAGGGGTGCAGTATGTGCACACCCCCCCCCCCCACAAAAGTAGGTCTGTAGATTAAATAACCAGTGTGTCACTTTAACACCCGCACGTGCGTCTTATATACACATGTGCATGTAGAGCTGTTGACTGTATATAGAAACTAGAAATAATAAAACATTTCTTTTTTAAACATCACTTTATTGTTCAAACTTGCACAACAAAGGAGAAGATACAAAAGCCCAGGACAATTCCATTTTACTGGAAAATGCAGGGCATTAAAAGTAAATACAGTGTATAATGTTATATAACATCAACAAAGCAAAAGTATGAGATAAATTATTGATGGCCTGCCTGAGCCAGCTATAGCCCAGCTAGCTAAGTAGCTGCGCTGCATGCCTAGACTACCTACATGCCGGTGCGTGAGTCCGACCAGAGGCTATAGGCCTTCCTAGTCTTCGTACCGTAAACGCGCCTGTTGTGTAGTTTGCAGGCACAAACCCTGGTCAGTCTTAAAAGAGAGTCTGCACTATAAGATTACCATAGGCCATGTACTATCGCTGCTCCTGACACAACCAGTAGGTAGCTGGGCTAGGCTTCTCTCAAGGCACAATTATTTTTAATAAAGTGTTAAATTAGGGTCTGTGCTTGCAGACTACCTGTTGCGCGCGCGTGTACTACTGCACGGTTCAGGTGGTTGTGTGAAGTATCGCATGTATTCTGGTTGAATAAAATTTGTGTCGAATAAAATTTGTGTCGAATGAAATTTTTAAGACGAATACTTGTTCGTGGCATGCATTATGTATGGAACGCCGAATAGCTCCTTTGTTGAATACATCTTTTGCATTGAATACCTTTATTGTCGAATAAAAAGTAAAAAAATTCCTTGGAATAATATTTTTGTAGAACAAAACAAAATGTGCCAAATAAGATTTTGTCGAACTAAATTTTTGTCGAATAAAATTTGTGTCGAATGAAATTTTTGTCGACTGAAATTTTTGTCGAATGAAATTTTGTCGAATAAAATTTTTGTCGAATAAATTTGTTGACATATACAATTTTTGACGAACAATGTGTCGAATGAAATTTATGTCGAATAAAATTCTTGTCAAATAAAACTTGTCAAATATTTTCTGAAAGTGTCGCATATATTTATTTGTTTCCCTAAAGGCGTGCCATAGGCGAGTGATTGCCCTAAACATTTGAAAGCTAGAGACGCGCGCCGTTGATCTGGTTGAAGAAAAACTAAACAGGTCATCTCAGTCCTGGAGCTATGGGCACTGACGCCCCATTTATCGATTAGCAGCATGCAGATACCACGTGTGGTGACCTAGCCAGTGGCGGATCTAGGCGCCCCCCCCCCCCTGGGAAAAAAACATGTAAAAACACGTGATTTTTAGCTTTTTGGGGGGATGCCCCCCCCCCCCCACTGGCGCTCAAGGGGGGGGGGGGGTGCAAATTTTCAAATGTTCGAGGGCCTACAAAATGTGCTCACTACCCCCCCCCCCCCCCCTCTTCCCCTCCCCCCCACTGAGCGACTTTTCGGCCGGCGCGATTTTCAAATTTTCGGGAGCAAAAAAAAAAAAAAAAATGGGCCCCCTCCCCTAAGAAGTCCTGGATCCGCGCCTGGACCTAGCTGCCAGTCAATCACCTTGAATGAATTTGAAACACCTGACTTTGTCCTATAGGCCTACGTAGGCCGTGGTTGACCGGCGTCTACAATAAGAAAAGACCGAAATCTCAACGGCATACATGAAGGTCCTAAAATTAACACGAAAACGCAAAATACAACTTGTATTACATTGACTTTCTAACATTAGCATAAATGTCTATATTTTAAAGAACTCAGCCAAACAAAAAATACATATCATTCGGTAATAAAACAGCTTCTTAACTATCCTCTTTAAATGTCCATATTTGAAAGGACTCAGCCAGACGAGAAGTACATATCATTCGGTAATAAAACAACTTCATATTATCCTCCTTAAATGACCATAACAATGACTGTTTAAGCATATAAAAATGACATACGTTTACAATGATATATAAAAATGTACTTTACTTAAAATTCGGCACTGAGAAGAGGGGAAACAGTCTCAGCATGCACTGGGTTGTCACCACACCACGGCCGGTTCCTTTCTTTGGAAACACCTCCAAAACTGAAACAGACCTCTCTCTTCAGGATCAAATATCAAAGTGAGCTGTCTGCATGTGCATTTTGACTAGCACACCCAAATGAAAATGTGTCATACAAAGAGTCTGCAATTCTATACACCTGACAGAACCTAGCTATTGTTTACACCTGAATATTCTTGACTATTCATCTAGTGAAGTGGAAATCTACATTAAGCACCTGTACATAACTGGGCTCACAAAAGAACATCTAATTTGAAAAAGATCATCATAAATCGAATCATTTCTTATGAACATATCATTAAAAGGCGAAGGTAATTGTTTAATGTTGAGCTTGTACATTAACTGTCCAAGCTGAAAAATAAACCAGTCTTTAATTTTCAAAATTGTATTATTTAGAAAAAGATTATTTGTGTGTGCCCGGAAATCTGCATAACTAATAATACGAATAGCTCTTTTTTGTAATATAAAGAGTCTATTAATTTGGGAAGTTGCTGCACTGCCCCAGGCAATAAGTTCGTAATTAAAGTAAGGAATAATAAGCGTAGAATACAAGGATAACATAAAATAATGGGGTTGGAAGTGTCTTAATTTGCTAAGGATACCAGTGTTGCGAGCAATAATTTTGCAGATATTGTCAGCGTGCGCTTTCCAAGTTAGTTTTTAAGATAATTCTTGAACCACGTCAACGGTTTTCCCCTAATTCCATAGTGCGAAAGTTTGTAAAGAAGGACATCATGATCAACAGTATCAAATATGCTTTAGAAAAATCTATGAACAAACCAGCCGTATTAGAATACTGATCGATAGCTTTGGTAACTGTTTGAACTAAAGAAAGTATTGCATGGGTAGTGCTACTCTTTTCTCGGAAGCCAAATTGAGTATCAGAGAGGATGTTGTGATTTTTAAAGAAACCCATGTTCCGTATGTGGACCAAATTTTCAAGGATTTAAGACAAGGTTGTACGCAAAGATATGGGTCTATAATTACTTGTTAATGTTCTGTCACCTTTTTTGAAAATTGGGATTATTTTCGAAAATGTTCATTGATTCTGGAATATGTCCAGATAATAATGACAAATTAAATATATAAACGAGAGGATCAACAATATAATTCATAGTTTTCTGTAAAAGGTTGTTATCAATTTCATCAAATCCTGCACTCTTATTTATTTTTAGGCAAGATATAATCTTAACTATCTCTTGTGGGTACGTAGGAGAGAAAAATATAGAACTTTCATTTCTCTCCCCCAAATAGTGGTGAAATAAACGGTATTTGGAGGGTATGTGCCTAGCGAGGTTAAAACCAACTTGAGAAAAATAATTGTTAAAAATATCTGCCAACTTAACTTCATTCTCAACTATTGCACCATTATGTCTAAGCTTAGTAATCTTAGAATGCTTAGATCCATTATTGATGGTAGAATTGATGATCTTCCATGTTCTTTTAAGATCATTTTTGCAACGATTGAATTGATCATGATAATACGCTTTTTTTAGCAGTACGTATCACTCCTGTAAGTTTATTCTTATACTTAGTATACTGGATCCGTGTTTGATCCAAGGTAGTCTGGATGACTTCTTATAATTTTTAGACTTGGGTTTAGAAAAAGGAATGTTTCGATTTACACGAGACATAAACATTCAAATAAAAACTTTATACGACTGATTAACATCTTCTGTATTAAACACGTCATCCCAAGATTCTTCTTCTCGACTTAGTTTCAATCCACATAGGTTTTCGTCACTATACACACGTCTTTTAGATGCATCACTAGGATAGTTATTTGCCTGAAATCGTTCGGAATAATACATGAAAACCGGGAAATGATCAGAAATAGCTGACAGGACTATGCCAGCTTTAAATTCAGAACGTACATTTGAACAAAAGTTGTCAATAAGAGTTACCGAAGTATTGGTTATTCTAGTGGGTCTAGAAATAAGTGGCAAGAAAGAGGCAGAGAGGAATGGCTCTAAAAAATCATGTGCTTGAATATTAGCATCACTTGTTAAGAGATCATAGTTGAAATCTCCCATAATGATACACTTTTTGTTTTGAACGGAGTGATAGTGTAATACATTATTCAAAGTGGCATGATTGCTCTGAGGTGGCTTATAAACAACTCCCAAGATATTTTTTCTTCTATTGCGATCAGTAATTTCAATAAACAAAGTTCCTGCAATTTCATTAATCACTTTCATGTCTTCGATTATAACATATTCAAATTGAATTGGCACAAATAATGCGACACACCACCTAGGTATTTTGTTTATACGATTATTTGTAAGTATATCATATCCAGGGAGAGAAAACAGTGTTTTATTTTGATCTGAAAGCAACGTCTCAGTTAAGCCTAATACTGTATTTTTAGGAACTCCTGTGTTATCAAGAAACAAACGAAATTGTTCACAATTCTTGTTGAGACTTCTAATATTAAGATGTAATATAGACAAGCAATAATCTGGTATACTTTTTAAAAACATTTTTGGCCGAGGACTCAGTATAATAGTTTGAGGAAATTAGACCCGAAGCATTATCATTTGGATCCAATCCACATTTCAATTCATCATTATTAGCACATAATATATCCTTTACTTCTTAAGCAAGATTTTGTTCTTCATTTCTTAAATGTAAAATTTATATTTTGTTGTTATTGCTTTGCTTTGCTTTAGGACCGTGAACATCCATGACATATTTACATGAAAGTTGCTTTGTCATAAACTGTATTAATTCCTCTAGCCAAATATGAACATCTGTGATGTATCGTTGTATTCAAAAGGTGTGAAAGAAGTAATGGACGCTATATATACAGTAATGGACGTTATGGATGAGGTGAGGAAAACTACGGAGAAGGAGCTGGATGCTATGGAGGAAAGCAAGACAGCTATGGGGAAAACAATGAAGGAACTGGAAGATATGGAGAAAGAAAGGAAAACATTGAGGGCAAAACTGAAAGGTATGAAGGAAGGAAAGAAAAGTATGGAGAAGGTAAAGAAAGATATGGAGAAGGTAAAGAAAGATATGGAGAAGGGACTATGAGCTATGGAGAAAGGGAATGGAGCTGTCAAGATAATAAAGGGAGCTTTCGGGATGTAAAAAGACGTTATAGATAATGAAAAACAAACGAAAAGAAACGGTGACGGCCTAGAAGGGTATTCATTGTAATGGGAAGGAGACCAACATATCTCAAAAACGAAGCCATGCATGCACTAGATATAGAACGTTAGTACCTTTTCATGGCAAAACCTGAATAGTGAGAGCGGGATTAAGAGATAGAAATTATTCCTATAGATGTATTTGAGTTTTTGGAACCAATAATGTTTTTCCATGCAGTCTGAGGTTATAGTATATAAACATAGTTAGTATGTAGAGAAGACTTGATAAACATGTGTGTACAAACTGCTTTCGATGCCAAGTAAGTATATATAAAGGTAATATTCGTCAATGTGCCAAGTACCAACACTTACGTAGCAATTCCATATGATATTTTCATTGTATTTGTCTTCAATGTATGTTTATCCCTTTTGTTTAAATGTATGATTATGTTTATATAATATTTTTCCCGTCTTGTACTGCCCTGTGTATGCAGGCAGTAGCCTAGGCTGGAATGTTTCTTTGTAAATGCTTCATGTTGCTACATTCAATAGTTAATGTATGTGATAAATAGTATATATATATATATATATATACACTGTCGCTCATATAGTTGGAATATTTTTGTTTTACCCCAATTTATGAAATTATTTTAAATTAATTAAGTTGGGAACCGGGGTAAAATGCAATAAATTATTAAAAATGTATTGCATTTTTTTTTTAATGGAAACTGCCCCCTACCCTAGCCCCCGCTGCGTACAGTCATGGTTCAGAGACAAAGCAATGGCCTCGTAACTGTGAGGCCCCAGGATCAAAACCGTGTCGATGTGCTATATTAGTGCCCTTTTTGGGGGGCATTAGTCCTCATTACTGTCATTTATGACTTAAGGGCGTAGGTCCCCTAGTCGATAAGCATAAAGCTTACACATGCTTTAGCAGTCACGCAAAACACACATTGTCAAATTATTATTCAATAAAATCTGAGAATGTATACTATTATCTAGATCTATTATTTTTAAATTATTTTTAAAATAAATCCCTAAATTGGCGCAAAACTAACATATTTGAGCGACAGTGTACATAATTATAAAAGAACCTATGCCGTAATAAGAGGAAGGAAATGTTATTGAAAAGAATATAGGCAAAATTATTGGAATGAGGTGCCAAATCATTGATAAAGCCTTTACAACAGAATAATCATCGTCTTGTATCATTAACATGTAGTATACTGTATTTGAATTGCATTTTTTCTTCTTCTTGAAACACCTTCAGTTTTAGGATATGTACACTAATTTATGTAAAGAGAACAGACAAAAAATATTTCTTTATAGTCTTTTTTTTTTGCCCTGTTAACGCTTTGATTGAATGATTATTTTCAATGAAAACAAACAATACTCCAAAGTTTACGATTTTACTTACATGGATTACAAACATTGTAGACCCTTCTATAATTTTATGTGAAATAAGCGTTCGTTTTAAAGAAATTTTCCTTCAGATTATTTCTATAACTTTGCATTACAAGTCTCCAATGTTTAATAGGTCTGTGAACAAAGTGGACACATTCTTCTTCCATCAACAATATATCAATATTCATATTTGTATCATAATTTTCAATCTAAGATCTCAGTTGAATCAAATAAAGTGATGAAATTGATGGTTGCTTTGTCATTGAAGATGATGAATCAATGTTAAGATTGGTCTACACGGGAATTTATATATGCAAATAATGTTCATTTTCCGGTGCACATTTATGTGTAAATTAGTTTAGACAGAACATTTTTCCTCAATAAATATTTTATTAAATAACCGAATACACTGGAAGTGTGTCATCTTGTTAACCACCCAAAAAGCACAAATACGCTTAAGCTTAGTAAAATTATGTCAACAAATAATGTTCCGTTTTCATTAATTTAGTTATATGCACATACAATGTTATGAGTTCAATGTTATGTTTCTTTTTCTCTTTCTGTCTTATATCAAATTCTTAAATTGAAATCAAGATTAATTTCATTAAATCATTAATGCAAATAACAATTTTTGTTGTTGGTGCCAGTAACATTCTTTTTCAATTACTTCCATTAATTTTGTCATTAGTTATATTTATAAGTTGTATTATCAGTATTTGTATTATTATCATTAGGCCTACTATTATTATTAATGTTGGTATTATTATAATCATTATTATTATTATCATCATAATTGTTCTCACTAGCGTCGATATTTATATTTCTGTTTAATTATTAATTCGATTTGAATTGTATATTGTACAGTGTATAATTGACAAAATCAAACTGATTGTCAACTTCTCCAATACCCTAATGTGGGTGAAATAAGAATAAATTGTCATCGTCATTTTCATCATTGTCAAATTGTCATTGTCATTGCCTTACTTTTGACCACGCGCTGGGTAAGGAAATATAAGAGGAAAGTTCTAGTAACAGAAAAGTTACTAAATGTCAATATTTTCATCAGGTTTCCCGAATACGGCCCGTAGCCTCTTACACTGCAAAAACCAGGGTGTTAAATATTCAACACCAGCATGGAATAGAAAAATATCAACACCCTTGGTGTTCATTTCATGTCCGATTGGCGAAAAATAACACCAACGGTGTGAAAATATTCAATTACAGGCTGATGGTGTCATATTTGGTGTTATAAAATCGCACATGCGCATAAGCTAGAGAATTCGACGAAAATCATTGGACGAAAGTTGTCATATGATCCGATATGCGCCTCTGCAGCTGCGCGCGCACAGCTAGACGAGAGCGCGCATGTGGCTAGAGAATTTCACTGGCACTGACTTGAAGTCTTGATTCTGGAGTAGTAATTCTTCAAATTAGGCCTAGATTCTAGATGTGAAGTGATCGAAGTGCATGCAACCATGCCATTAAGCGTCAGGGTCTGTTCAGCGGATCGAAGTATTAGAAAATACCTGCCTATAGATCCAGAAGACACAGTAGGATTCTTTGAACTCAGTAAGTGTACATGGTTCTTGTTTGTTATAAACTTTTATAGATCTAGCCTATGTATTACGTGTTCGTCAGCTGGCGCTAGCCGCGCCTGTCGTTGGGTAGCCCAGGCCTAGAGGTCTAGGCCTACTATGCCTTGGCTGTCCGGCCGGGTTGGGTATCCGGTCAGCATGATGCCATTTAATATTTTATGGATTTCTGAAAAATTATCATTGATAAATACTCCAAAGGGCAAACATTCATGATAGATCTAGGTCTATATGTTATTTAATACATATTTGTTTCAAAATGTAAAGGAAAAATCAGTAGATCTAGACCTAGTCTAGGGCCTAATCCTGGGTTTTTGCAAAAATATCAGGTCTAGGCTAGATCTAGATCTAGATCTAGAAGTCTAGACTAGATCTAGACTCTAGATTTCTAGGCCTAACAGTTAGATCTAGAGTTCTAACGTTAGATCTGCATTGACATTAGGCCTAGATATCTAGATCTAGATCTAACGTTAGATCTAGACTAGATCTACCCCATTCATGTAATAAAAAAAATGCAAAAATAATAAACATGGAAATTCAATCTCTAGATCTAGATCTAGATCTAGACTATTTGTAGCGCACACAACAGTCCAAACTCCACCCCCGGTTGAGCTTGATGTCCCATTTAACAGTTTTACTATTATAAAATGGCTCTAGATCTAGCCTAGTATTTTAAGCATCGTGATTGGTCAATACGCGTCACATGGCATTGACAAATTTTTGATGCAAGCACGATTTTGCAGAAATGAGTGCAGAAAAAGCGCAGTAAAAAGTTATATTGCACGGTGCGTACGCGTGACCATGGGGATCCAGTGCGCGCGCGTACGCGTAGTACTAGTACGCTCCCTCGAGTGCATTGTAGGCTATAGGCTACGCGTAGCTAATATTGTACGCTCCAAGATCCACCATGATCCCCAGCGCAGCGTACGCGTTAGCTCTAGCTAGAGCGGGGTATTATTAGAAAGCAAATTTTTGTTTTACTTTTGCCTTGGATTTAGACCCGTTTTGACTTTTGGATTTTATAATGAAGCCAGGAATTTCAGCTGTCTGATGTAGACTCGTCTCTAGACACCCTATGCATTTTATTTTTAATCAAACAATGAATCCTGTAGACTTTTTGGTAAGCCTGCAAGGTCTTAGACCCTCATTTTATTTCTAGAACCAACATAACTCTAGATCTAGATCGAACTCTCGTATACTTAAGATCTAAACTTTTGTTTGTTGCTGTTTGTGTCGCTATTTTATAAAACAAATAACGCACTTGACCCTGTTGTGCGAAACGTAAATGCAGTGTTCGCTCGGTTTCTTCAGATGGTTCGCACTGTCAACTCGCCGCAAGCGGCTTGTTGCACAGAGCGGCACCAATATAAAGAAACCTCGCGCGTACTGCATTCACCGCTATTGCACTCTGGGACGTGCGTTATTTGTATACTATAGCACAGTTGGGCTTGTAGCAGCAGTTTTTGCAGCATTCGTTTATTATGACTGAGCCATCAATCTGTAAGAAACTGAAAAGTGCACTGTGATATTTATTCTCATTTATTTAATCTCTCCTACAGTCAGAAGAAAATTCCACATAAGGGATGGGGAAGATCTCGTACTTGTGGATGAACAAGAAGGGTTTGGTATAGACGATGACGTACTAGGAGATGTGGTGACCAGCAATCCCACAGTCAGCCTCATGGTGCTAAAAGAAGATGAAGAATGGTCTGGTAAGTTTTGGATAAAGTGCATTATAATACAAAATTGCAAATCCCTGCTAAATGTGATATCATCAGTAGCGGATTCAGGATTTTAAAATAGAGTTAGAGGGGTGCAAAGAGCATATTAAAAATAAAGAGGGGGCGCAGATCACAATTTAACCTTAGTAATGTGTATGTTCACGAGGTAATTCTCAAAATATAGAGGGGGCACATGCCGGGTGCGCCCCCTGCTGGATCCGCCACTGATCATTGTATGTGCATGCATGTTAAAATGAGTCAGCGTTCGTCTGGTAGCAGGTACAGTGTAGGCTTGTATGCTGTATAGAGTCTAGGGAATTAACATTTTGCTTTTCATAAGCAATAAATGAATGTGCAGTTCAAATTACAGGCACAGGTCTCAAAACTTGGTGGAGGAAAAAAAAACCTACCCTTTTTTGATGACGTAACCTTGCCACAAGAGCCGTGATTTGTGGGCGGTCAATGATCTAAATTCGAAGTCTAAAGATTATAAAAATTACAGATTCTTACAAATTGAATTTTTTAACAATGCAAACTTGCATTTAAAAAAAAAATGTCTTTAATTTAAATTGTGACCCCACCGAACAAATTTGAGGAGGGGACTGTGAAACGGGCGCCATACTTGTGTGTTTCTGTGCGTGTCTGTGTATGATCTTTGACCTTTTGCTTCAAAATCCTACAAAAGGCCACTCCTATGCCATTTCTCATCTGATTTTGATTCTGTTTGCTTTGTGTGATAGCACGAGGTGAGGGCTATTGGACCCATAGAAACCAATAAGTTTAATGGTTTCAATAGGGAAAGGGAAATAAAGGACCCATAGAAACCAGCAGAAAGGTTATATTGCTCCAATAGAAATCCAACACATACTTCTGTTGGTCCATTAGAAATCCATCAGAAAATTTTTGCTGATCCAATAATAGGAATCCAACAATTTCTTTCTGTTAGTCTTATACTTATAGAAAACCATCATGAAAGAATTCTGTTGGATTATATTGGACAGACCTATTGGTTTCATTGGGAACAGTCCAATGGAAAAGTAATTGAACATTTCTAAATGCTAGTATTATAATTCACTTAGACATGAATGAATGCATCAATTAACAAATTGTCCATTAAAAAATGCTCAAGTATTATAAAATTAACAAATGTGTCAGACCAATATAACTTAGCTGGTTTCTGATGGTTTTAGACTAATAGAAATTTATATGCAGTTGGACCTCCCTTATCCAGTCTCCTTTATCCAGATCACTTGAGAATTTGCCTATTTTACTCAAATAATTAGCGGAACCAACAAAGATTTCAAGCATACTCGTAATATCGCAAACTATTTGGGTTACTTATATACATTATTCCCAACATTGTTATTACACATTCAATTCAATTTTTCATGATCAGAAACATGCATTCATTCAAACTCGGTAACTGCATGTTTTGAATATAGGATTCCCTTATGCATGTATGCTGATCCCAAGTGTGGGGATAAAGGAGGCCCAACTGTATTCAATTCTACCAAAGTTTAAGATGCCAGTATTCATTGTTTTTTAACAGTGCTCATGGCTTTATATCTTTTTTTCTTTATTAAAGGTTCAGATGTACATAGCATCACAAGTGCAGACACTATCAAGGTGGATACCAGCTCCTCTTCCCTGAGTAGCTCAGAATCTGATTCAAGTTTTTGCTCCAGTAGAAAGAGGCCACGATTAAATGCCCTCAGTGAATCAGGTGCAATCACTGACAACTCTTGTGAGGTAAGGTTAAGAAAAAATTGTTTGCTTCATTTCAATCTCAGCTATCATAATCAACATAATATAAGGGACTCATCACCTATACGGATTTCATATTATTTAAAATTGAAAATGATATTGGGAGAAAAAAAATACATCTAGTGTAGTTAGAACTAACATTGTAAATTAATATTTCCTGTAGTAAGGTTTTTGTAATGGTATAGGTTAACATTAGGCAACTAATTTGATTTCTTTTTTGGTACATCTAAGCTGACGACTCCTGTAAGATATTGGCCATCTTTTTTGCTTCGTCATCTGTCATAAGTTTTCCATAAACTTTTACAGTTTCATTTTCTTCCAATGGGTGGTATGATTTCAAACAAATGATATTATGTCTAGAGGTTTAAATTGAATTGCCAAATTTTATGAAATGTTTTAGAAATGGGAAAGAGAAATGAGGTAAATAATCATCGAATAATACATCTCATGATCTGGTTCCATATAGACCTCTGAGGGTATCAAGGAAAAGGACTAATATCAAAATTAAAAAGTTGAAGATGAGATGCATCGATTGTTACATAACCTTTATTGTAGTGTTCATGATGATCCCAAACATAGAATAGTTTCCTGCTGTATTGTTTGTGGATATGAAAGTAATGAACACTGTTCAGGGCACTTTAGACGGTCTCCCCATGGCATTGGGCTTGCATGTCTATATTAAGTAGAAGGAACTCGCATTACAATAAACACAAATTTACCTGTAGCCTCATGTGTCCCCTCGTGTGTGTGTATGTGCGTGTGTGCATATGTGTGTTTGGGGTGTTTGTGGGAGTGTGTATTTAACAATATTTAAACTATTTCAAGCTCTATAAATAAATATATTATTATTTAGAATTTATGATTATTGGCCATATATCAATTTTAATATCATAATGTACCTATATAAATTCATAGTCATTCATAAAATTTCGTGCCCTTAGAAAGGTCAGTATGAATTAAAGTGCCTGAAAGTGCATTATAAACTCAATATGTTTATTTATGACTTAATGGGATGATTTACCTGTTTGCAGTTTGTACAAGAAATTTTGCGGCACAGAGGTGATGCCATTCTCCGAGAGTATGAATTGACTGGAGCACTTCAAGATAAAACTAGACGGCAGATGATTAACCTTTTGGTAGCCCACATGCAAGAACACTATGGGTAAGTGCCAGCAAATTTTCTTTTATGATTGTGTAAATGCACATAATAATTATCAGGTACTACCAATTATGTGAAAAGAAACTGAGGTAACATGGTCAACTTTAAAGGAATTTGTTGTCTCTTCAAAATCATTTTTCAAAATATTCATTTTTTATGCCTCCGCCACCGTCAGGTGGTGCCGGAGGCATTATGTTTTCGGGGTTGTCCGTCCGTCCTTCCGTCCGTGCGTCCGTGTGTCCGTCCGTGCGTCCGTCCGTCGGAAACTTGTTACCACGATAACTTCAGAACTACTGGACGGATTTTTACCAAACTTGACACAAGTATTTATATACATGTGAGGATGAACTGATTAGATTTGGGGTTTAGGGGGTCAAAGGGCAAAGGTCACAGGGCCAAACAAAAATTGTAAAAAATTACCCGAAAAAAGCTCGATATTGCTATAACTTCAGACAAATTGAACTAATTTCTTTCAAACCTAGCTCAATTATGTATTAGCATGGGAGGAAGAAGATTTTGGGTTCACGGGGTCAAAGTTCATAGTGCCCAAAATTTGTAAAATCACCCAAAATGTTTCGGATTTCCAATGGCATGGAACAAGCAATAATATCTTTCTGATCGCATGATGGCAGAGGCTTAAATTTTGACCGTGCGTGGTCGAAGATTCATCTAGTTTTAAATGTGATTTGCACATGATGGTTATCAGGTATTACCAGTCTTGTGAGTGACATTTTTGGGTCATTACGTTAAAATAGATTAATGCCGTAGATGTTAGCGGCCTCATCGTCATGAGGCCTCACTTTATAAATGTATTATGAACTAACCATGTGATATTTTGAGATTTTAAAGTAATAAAAAAATACTAAACTATAGCAAATTATATGATGCAGACGAGACCACTAGGGGTATGCTACTTGTTATCAACATACTAAGTTCTGTTTTAATAGAGCCAGTCATGAGTCCATATGACTGTAATTCTCATACAGGAGATGTGCTTTCTTATTTCACAGCAAACATCCAAAAGCAGCTATGAAAACCAAATATGCCATGGGGATAGTGAATCTGTTTCCAAGACTCAAGGATCCGTTTACTAGCACAGGTCATGTAAGTATTATAATCTGGGCCCATATTCAAATAAATACTTTGACTAAGTAAGTTTTTTTACTAAGTATTTTGGCTAAGGTATTTACTTATTTTGTATTCAATTCAGTTCTTAGCATTTTACTTTAGTAAGTCAAAATTTAAGTAAAATACTTATTGAGAGGCATTGTGACATCACGATTTTGTGACCAAATGATGCGCAATCAACACATTGCACCAAAAATGCGCTACTTCATAATTCTCCGCAGCTGAGAGTGACTGCGCACATACATGTAAGCCTTCATCTACCAGTTAAATTTGTAAATGCTTTGGCTTAAGTCTCCTCTAGAGGTGTCTTAAATTTAAAGTAAAATACTTAGCCAAATTTATGAATTGAATACCAAAATCTGCAAAGTATTTTATCCGAGCAAAAATCTAAGAAAAAATATTTATTTTTCTGACTGAAGTATTTAATTGAATATGGGCCCTGCATGGTCCTCTCTGATAAGAAGGTATTGCATTCCATTAATCAAAAGAAAACTTATGATACTCTGATAAGATAAAAATACCCTCAAAATCTCTCTAAATTATATTCTGAGAAGAATTTTTTTTTTTTAATTTTATCTTGTGTAGGTCACACTCCACCATCTTTGGCACAATATCCAATAAGAAATGTATGATACCATTCTACTCTCCTTCACAACCACTCAAAACTCTTTTTTTCTTGAAGTGGGGCAGAGTGATGGCTGCTTCCTTGTATCAAAGTCAAGATGCTTGCATTATATGACACTAATGCTACTTTGCTAAAATTTCTTTGAAAACTACAATTTCTCATCACATCATTTTGTGCATCATTTCAAGGTTAATATTATCAACAAAAAGCTTATACATACATTTTCAACCACGCGGTCAAAGATTCATCTCGTTCTTTCACTTTAGGAAGCTTATTTTGATGCAAGAAGTAACACGGGATTCCTGGCTGCTAGAATAAAAAATGTTAACCGCACAACAGAGGAGAAGACATCCAACCCATTACCCAAGCCATCAAGCAGAGATGGTGGTCCTGGGAAGGTCCGAGAAGGTGACCAAGAATCTGCTCCAGGCTGCACCTATGATGAAGACCTCAACTGGTTACGACACTGTCCAACATTAGAACGTGATTCTACCCTGGTTGTTGAAAAGATGAAATCCACTTTTCCTGTTAGACAGCATATGGTCAGGGACGGACGCTCCGCATCGGATATTTTGGAACAGTTTCCTTTTGAAACTGTTCCAGGTTTGGTAAGTGTTACAAAAAAATTTACTCCTAATTCTTGATTTAGCCTCTCAGGCCTAAGGCAACAAAATTATGTGTATGGGAATTAAAGCATCAGAATTATTACTTGGCACTGAGGCATCAAATTCATATTTCTCTGTTTTATTATATATGTTTGAGATTTTGAAAATATCAGTCCGAAGATTCTGCCAGTTTTATCCTTCAATCTGTATCTGTATTTACCGCATGTGACTGTCTGTTGGTGAACAATCACCATTACTGGTTGTCATGTACCTTTGGACAGTGAGCATCAACATGAGTGATATCTAGCAAATCTAATCTATTTCAAAGGTCCAGCAAGTTTCATTCATGTATGGATTTTGTGTAGAGAGACCTTCAAAAGTACTTCTTAGTGGTTGCTATTCAGATAAATATTTGAAGAATCCCCTTTTCCTGGATCTGGGGTGTGTATATATGGGGGTCTGAGCTTTGACGGTACCTTATTATATTGCTGATTTAGTCTAACTGGGGTATCTGTACTGTAAAATTATGCATAGTTTATTTTTTCTCTCTTTTCCCCGTTTTCCTTTTACATGTATTCTTGCAGATTGAGGTAGATTTTCGGAAACTTTTTCCTGAAAATCACTCGCGTTTCCTGACCAAATGGCCCGAGTTGAAGCCCAAGGTTGTTACACTTGCAAGACAACTTCTGAAGCAGAAAGGAAACTTGACAGTGATGGAGCTTCTGTCATCTTATGACAGTTCTGATCAAAATAAAGAAGGTATTTTTGCACATTCCCTTGAATGCACCCTCCGATGTCATAAAGGGTGGAATTCTTGATGGTGGTTTATTTGAGACCATGGATAAACCATTGATAGGTTAGTTTAAATTTGAGCATATATGTGCTTCACACAAGCATGTTCATTGGACAAGTTTTAGAATACATGCAAATCTAATCCAATCCATGGTTTTGAACCAAGTTTAGACCTTGGTCTTAAACCACCATTGAGAATTCCACCAAAGAGCTTGCAGTCTCATTAAAAATGTATATTAAGGGACAAGTATGCTGAAATCACAAAAAATGACCCATCCCAATTAAAACAATTCCCCCCCCCCCCTTTTTTTGTCAACTCCTCCAACAAATTATATTTATCTGGAAGGCTGGGATACAGTAGGGTTATTGGGCATCTCAAATAATGTGGACTCTTGTTGCAATGAGAATTACAAAAAATTACATTACATGCCCACTTGGCAAAGTTATTTGTAGTTGGAACATGCTCTCCATAATTCTTTTATTATATTAATTATATAATTATGAAGAAGAAATTTATATAATTATGAAGAAAAAAGTTTGTTGCATGGCCCATTGTGGAATCTTTATAAGGATTATCACATTGCCAATCATTACTTTTGAAATAGAATGAGCTTCTGTTTTGAAACAAAGCATCATGTTTATATGTTCACTTTGTTATTTTTCTTCCTCAGATATGATATGCATGGCTTATTATCTTATAATATGAACTTGAATCGACCCCACAGGACCCTGCATTTACATATTAGCAGCTTGCTTGTGTTTACTCTGTCTTTATTTGAAGATAAATGCTTTAGAATTCAGAAAATCATGATATTTTTGTTTTTCTTCATTAGTTAACTTTGAAAAATATGGTGGCCCATAGGGGACATATTTGATAAATTGTTAATTGCAACATTTGATTCCAGTATTGATGCAATTTTTGTGATTTAATCATGAAAAGGATGTCAAATTGGGTAGAAGCATGTTAAATTCAGTAGAACAAGAAAAAAATTGTAAAAAAAAAAACATGAACTTATGCTACTAAAGAGTTTGTTATATATGTGTCAACAGAGAACAATCTAGGTTAGGTGCTTTGCCATGAATGTTGCCTTCTCCCATGCATAAATATCCCGTTTATTATTTTCCTATTGATTTCTTTTTTCCCATCCCCCTTTGTATAAATTCTCATAAGAAAGAAGAAGAAGGCGTTGCTATAAGTGTCAGTAAAATTTCTCCAAGGGTGCCAAGCTGGCATCAATTGGATTTTTGGTTTAGTACCCCTAAACTGCATTAACAGCCACTTGCATGCTTTGGCTATAATATTGATAAGTCCTCGACTATATACTTATTTCTTATAATAGTTTCTTGTTACAGGCTATTTTGATTCAAATTTTAGCAGGTCAGTTTGTAATTATTTTGGTACATTTAACTTCTATTTTTCACCTTGATCAACATGTAAGCCTGTTTAATAATAACCATTTTCATTTTGTAATGCACAGGATGGAATTCCAGCACATCTGCTATCCTCCTCCTCTTGTGCCTATTGCCTCCTGCAAGCCAAGGGAAGTCCAAAGCTGCGTCTGCAAAAGTGTCCATTTCTTCAGCTCTCTCGAGGGTTATTCAATTTCAGAAGGTATTTAGCTTTTCATTACGAAAGAGAACTGTAAATATTAAGTACCGGTAATACCCTGTCACATAAAACACATTCTTGCTGCATTAAAAAAAAAGTTTCAGAAAGCATCGTGATGTGTGTTCAAAGAGAACAATTATATTGGTTTATGATCTCTTACATGAAGAGGCTTAGACTGATTTGGACAGAGAAGGTGCTCGAGAAATTTAGGCCTATTCAAAAACTTCACCCGCCTTGAAATTGGTCGGAGTAAAATAAACTAGAACAGTAGACATCAAGATTTGCAAACAAATACTAGGAACATGTTGTGTATGAAAACATAGTAACAACTTGTGTGATATATCAGGCATGTTGCCTTTGATTTTCACAGCCCTACATGGAGAATCAATAAATGAAAAGGAATATTTCATGCCACAAATTTGCTGCAAGTTAATAATAGTGCAGAAATTGCAGTATCTTTATTTTTCGTACTCCTTTTGTGGAAGTTGAAATGTCTTGACCACATTAGAAAGACCCTTTTTAATCATATACATAAAACAAGCTTTGAAAGTACTTGCATTTTTACCCCTCTACAGGGTAAGAAAAATTGTATTTCATTACAAAAAATATCATCTGATATTTTGATGTTATATCATTTGATGGACCAATTCCAATTCTTTTCTTTGATGTAAATTTGATTTGGTTTTATGTCCTACATTATTGTCCAATAACCCTTTTGTAAAAACACAATTTCCCCCAGTACTACATGTAAGGCTGTCTTTTAAAAATGTTGATCGAAATATGTTGTTCATTGAAATGCGTTGAGTATTGAAATGCGTTGAGTGCTAGTTACATTCTATACAAATAATTTGTTTTCAACACAGACAGGAGGGAGTATTCAAGCATTCCTCGACAACACAAAAGAGACCAAGAGTCAACCGTTCCTTCTGGCAATTGGCAATTCCAAGGCCCGAATCACCAACTACATGATCATTGTGGATCACAAGGCCATTCCATGTTCGGCACGCACGGTCGAAGCAGCAGTAGATTTACTCTTCAAGACCCACTTTGTCTTTGGCCTGCAGTACTGCTTGTCTCTGCGGCAGTTCTGGACTTTTGTCCAGACTGCCATTTTTGAAATCGATATCGGAGTGTCCCGGGAAACACCAAGAGTACGTGAAATTAGATCGAAATTGTTAGCACCATGATTTGCTTCAAATGCCACAAACAGTTTGCAATACCCAAATTGGTTCAACATTTGAGATTGAAACATGGAGTTATTGAAGATGGTAAAGAAGTATTGACCTGTGGGCAGGGAGCTTGTGCGAGAACATTTCATACTTTTCGAGGATTTCGGGGACATTTGCAGACTCACCTTAAAACCGATTTTCCAGATAATAAAGAGCAGTCTAATGAAAATGATAAAGTGAGTGACTTTCCTGAAGAAAGTCTTGAAAGTCTTCAAGAATACAATATTAATAATGATGAGATTGTTGAAGATCAGGATGTATATGAAGATGACATTTTATCTGTAGATACCTTGAACAGGCAGTGTGTAAATGTAATTTCAAAATTTTCAGCAAATAGTGCAAACTCTGGAAAAGTTGTAAATGATGTAGTAGAAACAACCAGTGCGATTGTAGGTGATGTAGTAAAAAGTGCATCGGCAGCCGTTACAGCTGCTTTCTTAAAACATAAGCTGCCTATAGAATCCGAGGCTTATAAGGAGATTCAAACACATTTTGCTATGCTTGAAAAGCCCTTTGAAAATTTGAATTCAGAATATAAGCGGACAAAGTATTGTGAATCAATTGGACTTGTTGAACCACAAGAAATCAAGTTAGGCATCCGATATGATAGTCGTCTCAATAAAAGAACTAAGCAGTATGAACAGATTGCTATTGAAGATACATTTGTTTACGTTCCCATTTTAGATTCTTTGAAGCAGCTTTTAAGCAATAAAGATATATTGCATTTTGCTACTCATGACCATAAGAGCACAGATGGTGTAATGAGAGATTATTGTGATGGTTCACAATTTGAGAAAACCCCTCTTTTCCATGAAGATGAGAATGCCCTCCAAATTCACTGTTTTTATGATGATTTCGAGACTGTGAACCCCATTGGTTCAAAAACAAAAATTCACAAGATAGGTGCTTTATATTTCATTTTGAAAAATCTGCCACCAAAGTATAATTCCAATCTTTCCAATATCAATCTTATAGCTCTATGGTATGCTGAAGATGCCAAGAAATATGGATTTAATGCTATTCTCAAGCACATTGTAAAAGACATTAATATCCTGTCAACAGTTGGCATTGCTCTCCCTAATGGAATTGTGAAGAAGGGGACCATTACTCAAATAAGTGCTGATAATCTTGGTGCTAATTCCCTACTGGGATTTGTAGAGAGCTTTTCTGCTCATTATTACTGTCGATTATGTGTTACAAGTAAGGAAGAGGCACAGAACAAATTCAAAGAGGTTTCAATGGATATGCGCACCAGGCAGACTTATGAGCAACATTTAGAAGAAGCTGAAGCTCAAACTACCCAGTCACATGTGTTTGGAGTGAAACAAAAGACTGTATTGAATGATTGTATTTACTTTCATGTCTTGGCAAACTTTTCACTAGATATAATGCATGATCTTTTGGAAGGCATAGTTCAGTATGAGCTGAAACTTGTTCTAGAGTATTTCATATATGAAAGGCAACCGCCCCTCTTGTCCCAAGATGAACTGAATCAGAGAGTCGCCAGCCATTGCTTAAACCGTACAGATAACAAGAACAAACCATCCTTTATTAAACTTAGGTCAGCTAGGAATGATGTTGGACAGAAGGCTATGCAAGCATGGTGCTTGATTCGAAATCTGCCATTCATAATTGCTCAAGACATTGAAGAAGGAAATGTCTACTGGGAATTGCTACTTAGATTACTAGATTGTATGGACATTATTTTTGCTCCTCAATTGACAGCAGGCTTGATAGCCCAATTGTCTATTCTTACTGAAGAACATCACACACATTTCCAGAAAACCTTTCCTGACAGAAGGTTGTTGCCAAAACACCACTTTATGGTGCATTATCCAACGTGTTTGAGAGAAGTTGGGCCACTCATACATGTATGGTGTATGAGGTACGAAGCGAAACATCACCATTTTGGCCGTGTTGCAGAATCTGTGCGTAATTACAAAAACATTTGTAAATCACTTGCCAAAAAACATCAGACAGCACTAACGTTCCATCTTCAGTCAAACCATCCTTTGGAATATCTGGAGGTTGGGCCAGGTAGTTCACTACTTTTGTCAGATTTAGATGAAAATATTGGACAGATTGTGCAAGAGCAAATCCAAGTAGAGGATCTTTCTACTGAATTATTTGATGCCAACTGGGTTAAAGTACATGGAACACATTATCAGTTGTCACTTCTGGTCTGCCATGATGTTAGCGAGCTTCCTCTGTTTGGTCAAATAGAGCATATCATTACACAATAGCACTGTATTTTTTGTACTTGTCCAATTAGATACAGTGTATTACAATTCACACTATCATGCCTATGCAGTAGAATTTAGTTTTCCACGTTGTCATGTAGTGAAGAATCAAAAGGAACTTGTTGACTACAAACCACTAGATTTGATGACAACTTTGTCGAAGACAGACTCGAGGAAGTATGTAGCACCAAGGCATGTACTTTTTAAGTAATTTAAAGCTTTCAAGCTAATGTCTGGTTTTGCTTAGTGGTATCAATTGGTTTTAAAAATAATTTTGATCAATAATATTTTGGACTCTTAATTGTTAACATCTTTAAATTGGTTAATTCGAAACCAAATTGAAGTCAAATAGCTGTTGTATATTTTCTTTTTTTTTCTTACAAGAAAAACAATTCTATGATGTTTGTGCATGAAAGCCAGTGAACTAGAAGTGCATGGACTGATTTTTGTTGTTGTTGTTTATATCCTGTTGGAAAAACGAGCAGCGAATTAGTTGATATAGAAATGCATAATTTTACTTTTTGATTTTTTCTCCCAGGAGTAAAATGGGAAATACATGTTTGTAAACAGAAAGCTGTAAAAGAATGTTCACCTATATTAGAATGAATGTGGAATTTATAGTGTTTTTTTAATGTTTTTGAAACATTTGTTTAACCCTTTACAAGCAGTGAAGGAGATAAAAATCCCCTGAAATAATTAAATCATCCTGAATCTCAATGGTTGCAGGCCTGTGGTAAAAAAAAATCTTGTTAAACAAAACTGCTGGATAAGATTTGTTAGTTTTGCTATTGTTCTTGAAGGCTGCTTCCTAGCATAAGACATTAAAAAGCCTTACTATAATTAGTCTGCGAGCACAGACCATTGGCTTCGGTTTTGCAATTTGCATAGTGCACGATGTAAAATGGAATATGTTTGTAAACAGAAAGCTGTAAAAGAATGTTCACCTATATTAGAATGAATGTAGAATTTATAGTGTTTTTTCAATGTTTTTGAAACATTTGTTTAACCCTTTACAAGCAGTGAAGCTAGGAGATAAAAATCCCCTGAAATAATTAAATCATCCTGAATCTCAATGGTTGCAGGCCTGTGGTAAAAAAATCTTGTTCAACAAAACTGCTGGATGAGATTTGTTAGTGTTGCTATTGTTCTAGCATAAGAAATTAAAGTCATACTATAATTAGTCTGCGGGCACAGACCATTGGCTTCGGTTTTGCAATTTGCATAGTGCACGATGTAGAGTCTGCATTTAGAGACTACATATACACATACAGTTATGCTCCCTTTAAGGGATCATGATATGAGTGAAAGTAGTCTCTGACTGCAGACTCTGAAATATGCACTACGAAACTTGCGAAAAACCGAAGCCGAGAGTCTGCCTGCAGATTATACTAGCAGTTTCCAAGGTTTTTTTTTTGGGGGGGGGGGCACTCTGTATATTTCATATGAAAAAGATTCTGTGAAATTTTCCTTCAGCATGCATGTACTAGGATTCAAGGTGAAATGTGTCAAAATTCTTATTAGCTACATAATTCACTCTGATGTAGAAGCATAATGTTTGTTGTTTTTTTTGTTTTGTCTTCATTTATACATGCATTTTGCATCCTGTTTAGTTTCTATTTATTAGAAACGACTTTGATTTTTCATTCCTTGAAAGGAATTATGACATTGTTTAAAGTTTTTATATTGGAAAATTTTTAGTTACTTGTTTCATCCTTTTTTTTTTTTACTTATAAGGGTGGATTCATAATAACAGATTTTGAATGATTTTTAGTTACTTGTTTCATCCTTTTTTTTTTACTTATAAGGGTGGATTCATAATAACAGATTTTGAATGATTTAAAAAAGTGTGTTTTGTTGTATTCAGACAAATGAGTCACAGATTTTGAATACATGACAAAAGGATTTAATGTTGAACCATACAAGATAAAAACGCTAAGCATCATTGATTTCAACATGAATGAAAACAAGTTGTTTAATTTATTGATTAAACAAGCACCATGTGTTTTTGTTTACGAAAAAAAATTGTTTCTTTTCACTTCTTGTGTGTATTTGAATATTTTCTGTGCATGTGTTAAGATGGAGTGAGCTGGAATGAATTGTTGGTGTTGAAAGAATGGTGTGTTGAGTTTTTTAAACACTGAGACTAGCATTGAATTGCAATACCAAGAGTAGAAAAGTAGTAGACCTTTAGTGTTATATAACACCAAAAATAGGATTTATTGCAACACCGAAGAATGGTGCTGGATTTTATATTAACACCATAAATAGAATTGGATTGCAACACCAAGAGCAGAATTATACTATTTAATTCTAGAATTGGTGTAAAATAACACCAACAATAGAATTGAAGTGCAACACCAAGAGTAGAATTAAAATTATTTCATTCCAGGCGGTGGTGTTAAATAACACCAGAAATCAGATTCATTGTTACACCAGAAAATGGTGTAGGATTTTATATTAACACCAAAAATAGAATTGAATTGCAACACCAAGAGTAGAATTGAATCATTCAAATCCAGACCTTGGTGTTAAATAACACCAACTGGTGTTTTCCGATATAGATACCGGAATGGTGTTAATATTAACACCTATGGTGTTGAATTTAACACCACTGTTTTTGCAGTGTAGGAGAGCCAGTCGGGTCCTGACATAAACAAAACTTCCAACTACTATTAAAATCAATACGTAGATTATTAAAGTCAGTGATTTTGTTCTCGCCTAAGTAATATGTATTGAAACGTATTCAGATTCCTTCTTCAAGAGCTTCTTACTTATTTAGCCGACTTTTAAGTAAAATACCAGCTGATGATAATTGTGACGTCATATTGTCAATCCAAAATAACGTGCAATTAACGCGTCGTTAATTGCGTAGTCAAATCCTCTAAATAATCTGTTTAAGCCTGCTCGGCAGCTGTATTAAATGTTAGGACAAAATGCTTCGCCAAAATATTGAACTAAATACCAAAGTTAGCCAAGTGTGTTATTTAAGCCCACAACTAAGTAAAATTCGCATATTTCTGACGTAATAGAATTCAATACCGGTCCGCGCTCAGCACATGCACTATTCCATATACCAGACACACATACTCTTTCTGTCCCTCCCGCTTCGAATAGAGATAACGCCCTCATTATTCATTGTGTTATTCATGCCAGTCTTTCATTCTAAGCATTATAGAGTTTGATTAATAAAGAGAGGGGTAAAGGGAGATACAGAGGGAGATAAATAGAGGGAGTTTTACATAGAGATTGCAAAACGTTGAAGAGAAAGATAATATATGATAGAGAAAGAGGTGGTGCAAGAGAGAAAAAAAGAGAGAGAGAGAGAGGGGGAGGGGGGGGGGAGAGAACGAGAAATAGAGTAACAGAGCAAGAAATTGCAGCATGCGACTTCATTTGAGACAGTAGATCTGAAATAAGGAGACCAGTCGGAGAGACATCAAACATTCGTAAAACACACTGGAAACTTTTATTGCAGTGTGAAAATACATTGTCCAATATTAGAAACCATAATGGTACTGGGCAAAACAGAATATATCAACAGCATTTTCCGGCTAAATAACCGACGAAAGAATAGGCGAAAAGAAAGATTAATGAAATAGATAGTTCTCAGCCAACTATAGAACAAAAAGGGAAATATATTAAACGGTTTCACAAAATTCTGATCCCAAATGTATAATAACCTGTAAGAGCTATGTTTAATATGCAAAACATCTTCATTATAACAATAATAAAAAATCATTCATTTCATCCAAAACCGACCAGGAGGATGAAAAACACATTTGGTTTCTAATATAAGCATGCCAATGAATTGCATATCTATCACGGCTTTTTAAAAACAAATCTATGCGATAATACTTTGTACGATACGACAGAGTCTTGTTGCAAGAAATTGGCAGCAAATCTGGTATCGGTCTTTCATCAAGAGGCTCCGGTTCAAACCCCTGTGAAAGCAAAATCGACAATTCCACCGCGCGCGGTTTTTATAACGGAACAGAATTGTGCGATATTAAGAAAAATGAACGCAACCGTCAATCTTGATGAAAGGCTTAACTAGTATATGCAAATTAAATACACCTTATACTCCTTAGTCATGCCTATGCATGTCTATTTACATATTTGCTATCACACATGTCAGATGGTTTTAGCATCTACCATTAAGTGGTTTTAGATAAGTATCGGTGTCACCTAAGAAAGCAAATAGAGACAGTTGTATGATTCCACAGTTTCTCTATAGGGACAATTTTATGGATATAATTAATATTACTTTCATTTAAATATATTTGGCATTCTAATAGTTCTACTATATAGCCTGAGAAGCAGTACATGCCAATTAATCTAATGAGTTCAAAGTGCTTCAATGGAAACAGGTTTGAGCAGGTTTCTATAAATTATATTCAGTATACGCTGCACACGTTTCCAGTGAATGCATTTTTCGTTAAGTTCAAATTGATTATCATCATTTAATATGGGAAACCATGAGAGACACTTGCATATATTAGATTGGCAACATAAATTGGATATGATGAAAACATTTATTTCAAACTACTTGTTTTTTAAGTCGGTAACTTATCACATTTGATATATGATAGCAAATCGGTTTTCTTTATACACTATATATATACAAGGTAAAAACTCTATGAACAATCGATATAGACAACAGCGTTAAAGAGAGAGAAGATAAAGAGGGGTTACAACGCAAGAAAACAAAACAATTAAAGAAAGTAAATATAATGAGTTTGATACTAGATACACTGAACACACAGATAGGAGGTAAGGACACCCTGTTTTAACATCTTTGCTGATAAAATCTACAACTTGTATCCAAGAAAAATCTGCCCAACTTTGACAAAAGGAAGCAAACAGGGGGAAAAAAGACATTTAGCTTTCATATTTCCCCCGTCGAAACATAGGAGTCTTTCCAACACTAGGGCTTTCTTCCGTTAAAAACATGAAATCATGTTAAATACACTCTGATTGTCCACAATTTCAAAGTTTTAGAGCATCTTCCCATTATCTTTTGACAAATGTACATGTGTAAGATGGTTGCATCCTTTTCTCAACATAGGGCAGATATTATGTAATGTTAATTAATATCAATAGTACACTGCTACTACCAGAAAGAGACACAGTGCCATGATTGTATATAAGGAGTATATGAAAACACACACTGTTAAAAGCATAACCGATCCATATACAATGCCATCCTTAAAATCCAAATTTCTGTCGAATTATATCACAAAAGAATCATGACAAATGTATTATGACCCTATAGTTTGTGTAATGTTACATCTTTATTCATTTATTTATTTATTTCTAATCTTTTGACAGGGTAGCCCATTCACCAACAAGTATTGGTCTTCCACGGGGCCTTGAATAAACATGAACATATTTACATCGTTTATAACGTTTATACAAAACAGTTAACAAAAATAATACTCATTTGCGAAATAAACATATATCATTAACCTAGTAAACAGTAACGTCACTAGGAAAATATTGATTAAGTCGCAATTACGTAAATAAGTCATATTAATATTACACAACATGCACGTAGTGTGTGTTCGGCTGAGCCATTCACAAATTACAACTTTGTTTAAACAATCTCTTAAATGAATTGACAGAGGAAGCCGAACGAATTATCTAGCTTATTCCATTCAAATATGGAAGAAACAATTGAGCTACACTTATAACAATCAGTGTGAAATCTAGGCACACGTAAACATCCACTGTCTATTTGCCTTGTATGATGCTCATGTACATCATTAGGATTGATTAAGCCTACCTGAAGGTAAGAAGGTGCTAAGTTATGAACGCATTTATACATATCATCATAACGCGACTTAAATCAAACCGCTTGTCTAGTCAGCCGAGGGTGTGTCATATGTCTTGTTCGATATTCTTCTTGCGGCCCTCTTTTGAATTTGTTGCAGCTTAGTTGTATGAGAATGAAATCTGTTCGACCATACAACAGAGCAGTAATCTAATCATGGCAACACTAGACTGTTATAAAGTAACTTTAAGGATTTCTGAGGCAAACAAACTCTTTGCTCTCTTTATCATGCTAATAAACGATGCTTTATCATCGTTATAAACGATGTAAATATGTTAATATTTATGCAGGGCCCCCCATGGAAGACCACTATTTGTAGGTGAATGGGCTACTCTGTCAAAAGATTATAAATAAATAAATAAATAAATGAAATGTTTTTTGGGTAAGTTTACTTACGTTTTCGATTTGTTTAGACCATTTCATTTCTTCATCTATCAAAAGTCCTAAGCATTTGTTGAATTGAACTCTTTTGATCAAATTGCCATTTAATGAAATGGTGAAAGATTCAATTTTCCTGAGATTAGCACGAGAGCCTATTAACATGACACTAGTTTTTTCAGTGTTAAGAAGAAGACCTTAATCCATGCCATGACTCTGTTTAATGCAACGGTTAATTTTTCTTCCACAACAGTTGCATCATTTGCACTGACGGTAAGTGTCGTATCGTCAGCATACATATCTATGATACCTTTAGGAGTACATTCAGGTAGACTATTAACATATATTGAAAATAAAAGGGGACCAAGAATTGAACCTTATTGTGGCACACATACTAGTAATTTAATGGTTGATGGATGCGACTTGGCTCCTTTGAATTGGGTCACTTGTTGTTGACCCCCTAAATATGATTTGAATCAATAAATAGTCCTATTACTACAACCTATACAAGCTAGTTTATGTAGAAGTAGCTCATGGTCAACAGTATCAAAAGCCTTACGAAGATCTATGAAGGCAACTCCAGAAATCTCTTTGTTATCAATATTCAACGACCATTGATTTACAAGTTTTGCAAGGGCAGTAGCTGTTGAATGTTTAGGTCTAAAACCAGACTAATTAGGGTGTAATAATTAATTGTCGTCCAAGAGTTCACTGAGCTGTCGGTGGACGGCCCTTTCTATAATTTTACTCACGATAGCTAATATTGAAATGGGGTGGTAATTATTCAAAGAAGAAATATCATTCAAGTTCAAGCAAGCAGAAACAATGTGTTGACTATTCCAGTTGCCTATTGTATTAAAACCTTGTTTTTGTGTGTCTCTCTCTTCATCTCTCTTTCTCAATCTTTATCACACACACAATCAATGATACCTCTCTCTCCTTCCCTCTCTCACAGACACAACTACACACACATACATTATCCCCTCTCTCTCTCTCTCTTTCAGTTTCCAAGAGAGAGAGAGAGAGAGAGAGAGAAAGAGAGAACAAGAAAAAGTAGGAGAGTAATAGATACTCCTAAAGGGAACATGTTGATACATGTATATAAATTGGAGACAATCATCTGTAATAAAGATACGAGTCGGAGAGACGGCAACCATTCGTAAAACACACTGGAAACTTTTATTGCAGTGTGAAAATACATTGTCCAATATTACAAACCATAATGGTACTGGGCAAAACAGAATATATCAACAGCATTTTCCGGCTAAATAACCGACGAAAGAATAGGCGAAAAGAAAGATTAATGCAATATATAGTTATCAACCAACTATAGAACAAAAAAAGAATTATATTAAACGGTTTAAACAAATTCTGATCCAAAATTTACGATAAACTGTAAAAGCTATGATGAATATGCAAATCATCTTTATAATAACAATACTAATAATCAATCATTCATTCAAAACCGACCAGGAGGATAACAAAACACATTTGGTTTCTAAAATATGCATGCTATTGAATTGTATATAAATAGCACGGCCATTTTACAAATCTATGCGCTAATACTTTGTACGCTACGACAGAGTTTTGCTGCAAGGAATTGGCAGCAAATCTTTTCTCATCCTTTCAAGAGGCTCCGGTTCATACAAGGTTTTCTACAGCGGAACAGAATTGTGTAATATTTAAGTAAATGGACGCAACCGTGAATCTTGATGAAAGGCTGAAGTAGTATAGGAAATTTAAATAGTACACCATATACTCTTTAGTCAAGCCTGAGGCCCTATGCATGTCCATTTAAATATTAGATACCACACAAGCCACAGGATTTTACTCTTAAATTAAGAGGTTTTAGATAAATATTGGTGGCACCACGAGACAGTTTGATAACTCCACAGGTTTTCTATAGGGACAGTTCTATGGATATAATTGTGGCATTGGCATTCTAATAGTTCTACTATATAGCCTAAGAAGCAGTATAGTGAGATAGTGATAGTGAGCACTAAAAAAAAAATAGGATTTTTGTTTCCCCCTCAACCACGCCCCCCTGGAGTAAAAAAAAAAGAAAGACGATTCGCAGGGAAAAAATGGCATCTAACAACATTCCCCCCTTTCGAGTAAGAAAATTGAGACAACATTGGGAAAATTGGGAAAATTGGGGAAAAAATCGGGAAGAATAGAGATAATAAGAGGAAAATCGGGAAAATCAGGATAAAATAGGGAAGGGAAAAAAAAATAATCGGGAAACCGATTTAAATCGGGTTTTTATCAGGCCTGGTAAACGCAAATTAATCTAGTGACTTCAAAGTGCTTCAATGTAATCAGTTTAAGCAGGTTTGAGCAGGTTTCTATAAATTCAATTCAGTATACACTGCACACGTTTCCAGTGCATTTTTCATTAAGTTCAATTGGATTATCATTTAATATGAGAAACCATGAGAGACACTTGCATATATTAGATTGGCAACATAAATTGGATATGATAAAAACACTTTATTTCAAACTACTTGTTTTTTTAAGTCGGTAACTTATCACATTTGATATATGATAGCAAATTGGTCTTCTTTATACACTATATAATATATACAAGGTAAAAACTCTATGAACAATCGATATAGACAACAGCGTTAAAGAGAGGGAAGATAAAGAGGGGTTACAAAGCAAGAAAGAAATTAATCCAAGAAAGAAAATATAATGGGTTTGATACTAGATACACTGAACATACATATAGGAGGTAAGGACACCCTGTTTTAACATCTTTGCTGATAAAATCTACAACTTGTATCCAAGACAAATCTGCCCAACTTTGACAAAAGGAAGCAAACAGGGGGAAAAAAAAGACATTTAGCTTTCATATTTCCCCCGTCAAAACATAGGAGTCTTTCCAACACTAGGGCTTTCTTCCGTTACAAACATGAAATCATGTTAAATACACTCTGATTGTCCACAATTTCAAAGTTTTAGAGCATCTTTCCAATATCTTTTGACAAATGTACATGTGTAAGATGATTGCATCCTTTTCTCAACATAGGGCAGATATTATGTAATGTTAATAATATCAATAGTACACTGCTACTACAAGAAAGAGACACAGTGCCATGATTGTATATAAGGAGTATATGAAAACACACACTTTTAAAAGCATAAGCGATCCATATACAATGCCATCCTGTCAAATTTCTGTCAAATTATATCACAAAAGAATCATGAAAATGTGTTATGATCCGACAGTTCCTGTAATGTTACATTCATTCAAATTGTACTTCAAATAAATCAAGCTCCATTCCATGAATACATCTGTATATGCCTGTTAACATCTATTGAATGATATTTTTAAAACGGCTGTACTCTTTAGCAAATTAAATGTTAAAGCATTGTTGTTTGCATGTACAATTGCATTAAAATGAAATTAGTTACAGCTTCAAACAGTTCCTATCAAAAAGACAAATATCTACATTGATAACTATCAGTGTCCTACTTCGGGGGTAGGCAACAAAATCTATATCTATGATATGCTCTGGGTAAAATATCTGACAGGATAGGAGAAATAAACTCTCTATATACATCCAAAGTAGCAATACTGGATCCATAATTATGCAGAAGAAAATATAACAAAGAAATCAAATTTGAACATACAGAAAGAAAACATACTCTTATTGCTCGTATTAACATTTGAATAGAGAAAACAAGACTTTCACAAGAAGCAATTTCGGTTTTGAAATATAGATTAAGGAAGATATAAGTATAGACATTTGCAGGCAGAAAGAATAAATTGATTTCAAAACAAAATACTTGAGGGGCATCTTTATAATGCTCCCTCCTTGCACTTAAAGTCTTTTTTTCAACTATTTTACAAAATGTACCTTTACTCTTTTTTTTCTCCCAATACATGTATATACTGATATTCTTTTATCTCTATTTCTAAAAGACAAATTACTTTTGAATTTCTTCTGAACATTTAATTTGAAAAATATCCAATGGAAAACAGATTTTAACAAGAACATGAGCCGGGGATTCTCATAAAAACCTATGTTTCTCACAAACTAATGAGACATGAGGAACATTGGGTCAACTCTCTGTGTGTAGCCGCCATTATCTGCACTGTTCTTTGATGTTTGCTGTGACAATTCATTTGAATTGGGCTAATTATCGGGACATTGGGATGATGCACCATTTCAAAGGGCCAAAGTCACAGACTGTTTATTGGAAAAGATAAATACCTTATAGATGGTGCAGCAAAACACATTACAGATTGAGATACGAAATTCCTTCATAGCATAGCAGAACTTTACATGAAGATGACTGCAAATAATTTGATCCATAAAGAAGCTAATAATTACATGTATGAGGTTCATTTAGGAAGAAATTAAATACGAAGAGCAATGGATAGAAATGTAGAGTAAAATATACTGATCTTCCACAATAATCCATGACTCAAAGATTGAATAAAACTTGAAACATCAGAACAAGAAACAGCTGAATAGAATCAAAATTAAAAAGCAAAAACTCTGAAAAACAGTATGAAAAAAGTTATATACAGGTTTGAAATATTCATTTATATATATATACACACGCAACCGTCTCCCAGCTTTAGCTTTCAAATATATCAGATAAAAGGGAGATATTAGAAGCTAAATTCATACGCTTGGTTCAATTATTACATCTTTCTCTCATAAAAAGAAATTTAGAAAGTATAACATTTCAGCAGTAAACTTTCATATTTCCAATGATAAACAAAATCATTAATTATCTGATCATATGCTGAAATATTCAGGATAAATAGGTTACCAATCTATTAAACATATGCTAATAAATAACCTTTACAATTTCAGCCAAAATACATTATACTGTATACTTCAGACACTTTAAGATAATGAATACCAAACTTGCACAATTTTTGCCTTTATCCACTTTGCAAAAGATGATGCTGAACATTGTAAGCGCATCAAGTTGCCGTAAACTGTTGCCAAATCCATAGTGTAAACCGAAAAGACAATATTTAATTTCTTCAAATAAGTTCACCATTGAATAAGGTCATGAGATTTTTAAATTCAATCTTTGCCACATACAACCAAATGTTATAAAAGGAGAAAGAGAAAGAAACAAATTTGGCTTAACTATATGATTTTACCATTAGATATATTGTTGCAAAGAAATTTTGGGGTAAAATAGATGTAGTAAAATTGATATAGTTGTTTCTACATATTTTATATACTAGAAAGGACCCTGTTACATCACATAAATAACTCATCTACAATTATTTCATGGCAGCTTTTACAACTTGCCTCATTTCGCTATATATATGAACATTTCATTACATCATATACAAGTTTTAACTCATATCCTGCCATAAGGCCACATGCATGCTACCGTGATAGTGTTTTGTACACGTGAGCGCGCTATCGATTGGCTGCTTAATTCACACAGCGAGCCACAGCTTAGCTGCTTTATGCATGCATGCTCGCATTCATAATAGCAGTTATTGTTCTGGATCAGTGTACTGAGCTGAGTGCTTTGCACGATATTATTGATCGTACCATCGCATGCATCAGATTATCTCAAAATAAACTTGGCACAGGGGGGATTTGTGGCTTGGCACAATGGGAATTAGCCCTGTGGCACTGGACTGTATTCATTATGGCAGGATAAGGGTTAAGGGGCAAACATTTATGTGCTGCCACTATCTCTCTGAATGTATCATCTGGGCAACATAAAAAAAACGTCGTAAATAACCTCAATTTGTTTGGCACAGGTATAGTATATAATGCAAACAGATACATCAACATCAACATCTCTTGAGTCTGAAACTCTACCACTGCATTTTTGTAAGCTACAGGAATATACATTTCATAGAATGTTACTGTCAAACTGATAGCTCTCTCTCAATTTTCACACTAAGCATCACTGAAGCATCACTAGAACATACGCAAGGAGTTGGCCTGCTTGATTGAATACATCTTCCTCTTGTTTTCAGTTCGTCCCGTTGACATTGCATAGATATATGCAAATGTTTGCTCTTGTTTTATGATTCATGAAAATCGCTATGCCATGAAAAAATGTCCGCCTTTAGGGTAAACGAGCACTTAGTTGTAATATATATTTTATACATTTTCACTCCAGTCAGGGATATAGAATAATCCTTAGTACTCTTATCTATCTATTCACTGTGAACTACAGAACTATTGGGAATACACACCATCATACAATGCACACAATTGCATAATATATGTCTACAAGAAACATTGTATTTAGGCCACAATTGGCTATAAATATGCAAGTATTTCTTTCTTATTATCTCTTTCCCTCACATCTCTCGCATGTCACCCACCATTCAGCAGCTCATAACTTGTCACCATCGTTTAATACTTTGGGTGAAACAGACGCTCTGCCGTCTCCAGCCTGGCAGAGCTGGTAGCTGGTTTTTGTTTAGACTTCAGTTTGCTTGGCAGGGAAGTTCTCTTGGGCGTTCACACTACTGGCATAGTCGCCGTAGAGCTCTTTCCCGATCCGACGGATCTGCGCTTCCACCTGCGGATACTGCTCCAGCACAGACTTCAGATCATGCACCGACAGTGAAAGGACGTCCACGTGGGTTCGAGCCCGGTACGAGGTTCGCCGTGGGACGTCGTAGAGGAGGTTGATGTCGTCTAGGAATTCGCCGGTCTCTAGAACCCTGGCAACACGAGAATGGCTGTTCACTTCCAGCTCTTCAACCTATAAAAAAAAAAATCATAAAATAAATATAAAAGTACACTTTAAAATTCCACTAGCATAGAGTGTACATTAAAAATCCAATCAAAAGTATGACTGATAAATCACAAAGATGTGTGTAAGTGCAGTCTGTCATACATGTTGATTGATAGGGGTTTAAGAATAATTGCTTTCACAAGAAGCTTGGATAACCCTACATATACATATCGTCGCTGTTTTCACGAAAAAAAATTGCATTCACTTTGCATTACGATTTTCCTCACTACCGTCACTTCGTGAAAACAAGGACGATATTACAACAAGGAATAAGTCACTAGAATTTCTTTTGGTTGTTTATTTTTGTTTGTTTGCCAAAAAAAAGACTTTACAGCTTTAATATAATATGTACTCCAATCTACTACAGAAAAGAACCCATTTCGATAGAAAACTGGCCCTCCCCTTAAAAAATCACATCAGAGTCGTTCATTTTCAAAGCAGTGACTACAGCATATTTTTTAATAACGTGTAAATGAATGCCAACTGCACGCAACAAAGGTCCTATGCATATTCATTGAGCTCTGTGTTTAACAGATACAAAACTGTGAAGCGTGTAACAACAGACGCCATGTTTTCTCCCCACTGCACATCTGAACGAGTGAGTATTAACCTCCCATCTGTATTGAGTACTTATTCATCCTAAAAAGTACTAGGAAAATAAAAATAAATGAGTATTCATACCACTCCTCTACAGATGAAGTACATTTCATCTCCTACGTCTCCCTGTCTGACAATCAGATCATTAGGCATGAAGAGAACAGGTTTGAGCATCAGGGAAAGAGCACGAAGGAATGCTTCATCAGCCTCTCGGAATAGAGCCACCTGTATATCAAACCATTGTAGCATAGTGTAGCACCGTATACAAACTTTATAATAGCAATACAAATAATTATAATAGTCAGATTAATGCTGTTTGCTTTAGCAGAGCTACGATCATAAAGACCTTAAGTATTACAGCATTTGCCACACATGTGTGGAGAGCAGCAATGTGGATTAATGTCTTGCCAAACAAGGTGGCATATGGAGACAATTTTGAGTGACACAGAGTTTAACTATTGAGTAGTAGGTCCATTATTTAACAAACTCTTTCCCTCAAACTCCGGATGTTATTATAATAATAATAACAATAATAATACTCAGTTTTATATAGCGCTTATTACAATCACTAAGTGTATCCAAACTTGGTGATTATTACCTCGGCTTTAGCTGTGCTGCCATTACGGCGCTCTAGCTTTCCAAAAAAGTATACCAACCTTCTGTAGATGATCGCCTGCGACATCGAGACTTAGATCAGTCTGGAGACAGAATGGGGCATCTCTGAATAGGATACTCTGATCTATACCCCTGCAAATACAAAGACAATAAAACAGTATGAACAAATAACATTCCAAAATATACAAAAGATGCATGCTCATGAACTTCACTTTCAATTCTAGTGTGGTTCTCAACTGACGAAATATGAGTATTCAAGAATACCAGTTGGTTTTATCCAGGTTCCCAGTTACAGGTTTACCACAGGACTCTTCATCGTAGTATCATTACTTTTTACATTATTTGTACACAGAAAAAAGACAATGCCAGCCAAAGTGCCTAAAGTATATTTCAAGACAATAGCAGTAGAAAGGAAGGCTGTATCCAGGCCCAATATCTCGAAAAGCACATCAAATTTGCAAAACATATTATAAGACTTTTATTGACTCGCACTATACATCGACTTACTTGTTGCGTGCCCATAAGTAGTCAAAGTAGCTGATGACTCGATTCCTCAGCTTACTGTTTAATCTCATGTCCTTCATTTGGTCCTGTGATGGAATGGTATGAAATAAGCAAGATAATAGTTAGATCAATTTATATAGTACAGTTATTTTATAAATGTACTTTACACTGCTGTGATGAATACAAAACTTCTGACAATTCTACTTTACAGACTCACAATTAAAAAATATTATTATGGATACAATAATCATACATAACTATGAAATACATTTTGAACATCTTGAAAATGCATGACAGTAATTCATTAGGGAAGATTAGAAGCAGACTAAGGGATGAATAATAGAAATGTATGTTTGTCTCTGTACCTTGACCGCTGCAAGTCTCTCCTCATAGCTGACTCGTCCCGACTCTTCGTTTGCGAGGGTGGAGGCGATGTTTCCGAGCACCCAACCAAAGAGTAGCTTTCCAAACACCATCACCATACTTGCAAATACTAGAACCAGAAGAAAAGGAGAAACATATTAAACAATCACATGTTTTCATTACAGCTAGGCTTCACTTCTAATAATGGAATTCCATTATGAGAAAAAAACTTAGCCCAATGTTTGTGTGACTTAATTCATCTTGAAGTAGGTGGATTGTTTAGACCAGAAAAATGTTATAAGCTGACAGACATTTATTTATGAGAATATTTCCCATAGACCAAAATATGATGACACGTGTCAGGACAACTAAATATAGGCCTTATACAAGTATTTTGTATCTTTCATCATACATACACATACTATCAACTTTGTTCACCACATTTCACTTTAATTGTAGTAAAGTTTGATTTTGTAAAGTTCCCATTTTCTGTCGTTACCTGAACTCATTACTTCTAATAAAGTCCAGAAATGTTTGTGAGTTTCTGATTCTTTTACTGCCCACGTGGACAAATCACAGTAGAAAAAGATTAGTCTTAAAATGCTCCCAAACCGTGAATACAACTATGAATAATACACAACTTCTGAAGCCTCCTACCCAAGTTGTTCATTTACAGATATCCTGCAATTACCACAAACTACATCTTGCAACACAAAGACTTACCTAGCTCAGGAACACTGTATGCATGGATATCACCATATCCTGTTGATGTCAACGTAGCCACAGCCCAGTAGATAGTATCACAGTAACGGTAGAAGATGTACGGTTCATTTTCTGTGTAACCTGTCAATGTTCAGATCAAATGGAACTCTTGATTATCAATGGAAACTCAGTGGGTGACTCCTATCCCAGAGATGCCAACCCTATAGGATGGCTGTCAGTAACATTTACCTTATTTGTCCGTAACAATTGGGGGTCTTTCCGTAATGCAAGACACCGCAGCGCAAGACACCGCAGCATAATTTTCGCGCAAAACGTACACAAACACCCAATCACTCTTACTGCATTTCGAACCTACCATTTTTAAGTCCAAAATAAAGATGTGCATAAAAACGTTTTTAAAAATCTGTTTCCAGCCAAAGGATCTCCTCCTCGGGTACTCGCTCTTTTGAGTGAATCCATGATAGTATTCAGGAAGAAAACACCTCGTTCAAGCGTCGAATGGCAAATTCAAATCCAAAGTCAAATGGCAGAACTCGTATCCTACACACGCACACGTACACTCACCAGTACCACAGACACACCAGCCCAGGCCGCTAGGCCCGGCGTTCATGAACAACAAAACACCGTATACCGCACTTGCAATGCGCCCGCTAAATCACCGAAGTCTTCGCTACTATACTATGAATGGGTATTGCGGGCGCCGCGCGCACCATCATCTACTTGTACCACCATGCTCCCCCCAAAAGGCACGACCGCACGTAGCATACTAGTATCAAAACAGTAATAACGGCGGCCGTGTTGTTTTGGAATTAAACAATATGGCGGCGGACGGACCATGTGCGCGAAAGTGCCTATCGAGTGTAGTCAAATTCAGTGAACTTATGAGTAAATGTGTGCGACATGCAGCACTGTGTACAGAAGCTATGTGATAAGACGGCATTCACTATAATGTACTTTTATTTATCGTTTCCCCGTAACCTTTTGATTGTTTACCGTAACGCCGTAACAAGAGCATTAAAACTGTAACAAATGCGGCGAAACCGTAACGGTTGGCATCTCTGCTATCCCCATTATGCTCAATTTAAAAGGACTACAGGTATCAGTTCTCATGCATCTTTATTTCAATAAGATAAGGTACCCTATACAATGCATATATTTTGGAGTCAATAAACAACGCTGCCATAAGTATTTAACATATTCAATACAATGAACAACAACAAATTTCCCCCAAATGTTAAGCCCAATTTCTACTTTTTCAAACATGGGTAATTATCAACAGAAAGAGAGCCTTTGATAGATTGAGTGAGAGGGGGAGAGAACAAGAGAGAAAAGAGAGAGAGAGAGAGTAGGAAAGAGAAAGAGAGAGATAGCAGGAGAGGAGGTATACATAGAGGAAGGAATTGAAAGGAAAGAAGAGGAGAGAGAATGAGAAAGAGGTAGAGAGACAGAGAGAGAGAGGGGAAGGGGAAGAAAGAAAGTGAGGGAGATAGAATAATGAAAAATAGAAAAAGAGATGGGGATAGGAAGAGAAGAGGCAAAAGCTTACCCATCATAGTAGCCCATGAGCCGTTTTTGCAATTACTCAGAGGACATGCTATGGTGTACCAGATGCTAGCAAACAGATGAATGATGATCAGTAGTAACACCAGGAACTTGGTCAATCTCACTTTCAAGATGCTGCAATAAAGATATATATAGTACAAAGAAGTTAGATTCAGATTTGAGTTTCACTCAATCTATTTGTATGAACATTATAATACAACGTTGCAGATATAAATGTGTGTAAGTGCTTTGGAAAATGATTATATATTAAACTTTCCTATAGGCTCCAGATTTTTACTAGAATCATGAATAACTATGAAAATACATGTGTGTACAATACGTCAACGCCAATCACCAAAACAACAGATTGCATCTATATATAGCAGACCTGCCAACCTCTGGAGTTCAACAAACTGTATTCTTTAATCCCAAAAGTTGTATTTTACTGACAAAAATTGTATTAAAAAAAAAACACAGACTGAAACATGGATCAATGCCTCTTAAATTCAGCCAGAGCTGCCAACCCCAACTGAACAAAATTCTTCTCCCTTTTTTTTTTGGATCGATAAGCACTTTCTCACAGTGAACATGCATTTTTTTTTTTTTTTTTTTTTTATGTTTGGGGGGAGGAAGGGTTGCCAATATCAATATGTTCCTATAAACAGGAAGACATTTCTGTATGGATCATTGGTTTAATATGCATGATTTCGTCATGACTGGTGTGTCCGATGAACCAATGGACATCCCAAAATTGCTGATGCAAGATGCTTGTAGGATACTTTACAGGACATATTAGGCATTGAAAATGGCACACACACAACAAAAAAACGAATCAAAAAAATGTATAAATCATATTTTATTGAGAACAAAATTGTACCGTCGTATTTACTTTGACATTTTTTACGACATACGTTGGCAGCTCTGATATAGGGGTCATACTTCAAATTTTCGGTTCAGTGTTTAAACAAAATAATAAATTCTCATGCTTGATAGCATATGTCAGGTTTTTCTACATAGCTGTCGAAGGCAATCTAAAATCAAATATATAGAAGTTTTAGTAATATACTTTTAAGGAATAAACACTTTTGATTTTGAAGGTAAGAGAAGATGGGGTAGTGAAATTAGTCTCATAAACTAATCTCATATTTGTGTACAAATATGTATACAAAAAATGAAACATGAAACTGACGATGCAGGAATTGAACAAACCCTTTAGAAACCTCTAACCATACTCACTTGATATTGAGTTCCTGTTCCCATCTGTCAAAGAACTGAGAGACACGCATCAGACGTATAACCTGACGGAACCGCAAGAACGACAGCACTGCAAATTGTTTGTCCCCCTGGGCAAGGAAGGCAAAGAGCTCTATGGGAAGCGTGGGTATCAAGTCCTGGGCAAAACCGCTCCACTTGCGTAAGTAGCTCTTGTATATCTTGCCGAAGTCTTTCTCGAGCGCACCATACTCGTCCGCATTGCTGACATGAAACTTGATGTAGATCTAAACGAAAAGGGCATCGTAGAAATTACTTGAGTTTCTAATATACTAACCCCTAATAGAACACCTGATGTAGATTCATCTACATACATGTTCAATTGTTGGACCTTTTGTAAACAAAGCAGGCACGCACTAGAAGAAAAAAAAGGAAGAATAATAGTTGATTGGACAGATAACATCCTGTTAGATGGCTGTTTTTTTTACAAATTACAACAATAATGTGAATAAATCTGATAAATGGTGAAGATATCTAAGGCTCTAGGAGCCTGTGAAAGGTGGATGAACTCACCTCAAAGATGAAGACACATTCACAGACGTAGCTGAAGATGAGGAAAGGCATGCTCTGAACCTGGTAGAATGCCTACATAGAAAAAAAAGGAAACAGAATACAATATCATTTTAGGGAATATTGCATTGAGATTTGATGCAAATCACAGTTTAATTATTGGTACACATAGTGATGTAAAAAAAAATCAAGAAATGATCTGAATTGATAAAGGTACTATTCACAATTGGAGGCCTTGAAGAAATATCTGTCAAAATAAAGACTGGGTGAATTAAATTCATTATTCCAAACTGTCCTCACCAGCAATGTGTTTAAATGATACTCCTATGAGAAGGAACATGTACAAAGAATCTGCCTAGGTATACATCAAGATGGGCCCCGTTTTATCAAACTTCTTCCTGTTAACTAGTTACAATAATTGCTATAAGCTAGTGCATTTAATTGGCCAAGAGCAAATCTGTCATAAAAAACAGGGCCCTCGACCATGTATTATGAGGCAATGTGGATAAATCATAACTCTTGATCTCACCGGGCCCACAATCTTTAGTTAAAGACCATAGAACAGGGCCCAGATACGTTAACTACCCAGGTTACCATAAGGAAAATAGAGATTACCTGATACATGATGGTCCACGAAGTAGCTACAGCCAGAACGCACGTCAGTCTGGCCAAGTTCCGCACCACTGGGCTGTCAGGGTTCAGAACGAAGCGGTTGGCATGGAGAAGTGCCTCTAGGTAGTTCTTGTCCCGTCTGATGCAGCAGAAGGGCATCGGGTAGCGAGTGGGTACGTGGGTCGTGGAGGAGGAACTATCAGGGGCTGACGGGTCAGACTGCGTGTTTGAGGCTGTGAAGATGATTTGAACTTCTAGAATCAATAGATTACATTACCAATCCGTATTTTTCTTAGTTGTTAACATAATCGTACAAAGAGGTATGAAGCAAAGCACCATCATAAATACACTGTGAAACTTGAAGCATGAATTCTCCATTTTATTGAAAAGTTAAGGCTTTAATTGACTTTTATCACACAAATATCACACTGTAAAAAACATATTCTCTTTCGAAAAATAAAATTAAAGGTATTTATAAGCTCAACTACTAATTAAACATCCACATTCTTATTCAGAATTGCTGCAAAATGGGTTGAGTAATAACAGACTAGAAAATCTCACCATTATTTCCTCCTTGGTTGTTGTTGTTACCACTGCCTTCTCCAGTGCTGGCATTGTTGTTGGCATTAGGCTGAGGGATCTGCCGGGCCGGCTTCATGGGGGCAGCACTGGGAGGTGGTGGTTCAGTAGACGTTGGCGTCGTGGCTGCTGTGCTGCTGACGCTGGGGCTTTCAGGCTCGCTCCTGTTATCGCTGGCGGCTGCAGCGGTACCGGTGGAATGTCCATCTTCCGGTTTGGTCTGGCTGCTGGCGTTGTCGGCTGTGGAGGAGCATGATGGGTGACCGCTGCTGCTTGCGCTTGCTGTGGAGTTCTCAGACTTCTCGATGCTGTTGAAGCTACTACCCTTGATGCTGTTGTTATTGCTGTTGTTTGGGGTATTGCTCTGAGACAAACAAGACACACATTCAACATCAATCAAAAATACATTTGGTACAGCACTATACAACATTATTATATTTCATAGTGACAAATGTTTTGAAGGGCTACATCATCAGAAAATGGTACTTATGGTAAAAAGAGGAAGACTGCCGAACCCCCGATGGCGTATCTATTTCCTGATTCAATAGAAATAGGAATCAGAATTGACTTTAATGTATTGGCATCTCTTCAGTAAAGAATCACAATTAATTTTCAGTTGTGATCGATATAAATCAATTGAAGACAAGGACCGAGGATTGCCTTTCAAATCCGTTTCTGAGAAAGAGAAGTTCAAGGACTCACTGCCTGGTCAACCTTGGCCTCACTTCTCTTGCGTACAGCAGTGATCCTATCTTCTGCAACCTTATTGATCTGGTCCTTGATGGATGGGTAGTGGGTCAGTACTTCGTCTAAATCTTCCTTGTTCAGCACAAACATGTCCACATTGTTCTGGGCCCTGATGGGTAAAAGCAAAAACAAAATACATAACTGCTGACAGGACACACCTCTTTCCCCATCTTTGCAACATTTTACATTTCACATTTTGTAGGTCAGATTATTTTGGGTTTCCAAGGGAAATTCAACATAATTTAGGTATTTAAACAAACGGCATTTCAATATTGCAACTGATAGGTATTACATGAAGAGTATGCCATTCACAACATTCAGAAAAACAGCTGCTGCAAGGCAAGCTTACCAAAATAGATTCTTCTCTGAAACCAAACTCAACAGTTTCCCATCTATCTTAAATATGCTCCGGCCAGTCCCAAATGAATATGACTTATAAGCTAAATAAATTGAGACTATAAACGATTATGAGGAATGCGTTACGATTAACACAAGTTTGTGCCTGGATAGTTCACCATACCTAATGGAGGCTGTTCTTGGACAACTGAAGACCAGACTTATTTCACCAAAGAATCTACCAGCTTGCATCGTATCGAAGACGATTGACCCGTCTTCAGAGACCACCTCAACGAGACCACGATGTATAAAGAACATCTGGAAGGATGGAAAACGAGTGTGATTATTACATATTATGCTTCTATAATAATTTAGACAGGCCTGCTGTACCAGTGAACAGTATTTGAAGATAGTACACTTCATCCCACATTCAGGAACTTAAGCTCACTTTAAATGTTAAACTTAGTTCCTACACATGGCCTTGCCCTGCATCTACCCTGGGCTATTATGTCTCCATCGTTGTGCAAGTTTAATTTTTGTAATTTAAACAAAAATAAAGTAGAGTAGATAAATTACTTTTATTGACTATTGGCCTTATAATAACCACATTGCCCTCAACCCCAACAAGGGGTTGATATTATTGTTAAATTCTTTTTCCAACCCCCCCCCCCCCCTTACTTCCACCCTGAAGTTTCAGCTTCAATTATTTTGATATTTTTGTTATATATCTCATCTTTCAAATGCTTAATCTTAGGAAAAACAAGATGAAACAAATGAGCCTTCTAATGGAAATATGCAAACATAGAAAATCAGAAAAAAAGGAATTGAATAATCTCAAGACGAAGATGAGCTGGAAATTCTACTTACTTCTTTTCCAAAGTCATGCTTGCGTACTATGTATTCCCTGTTGAGGTAGTAGACTGGCTTGATACACATGGCCAACATCTTTTGAAAGCCTATCTCTGTGTTCGTGAACAATGGTACCTATCATATCGCAGATGCAGAAAGAAAACAAAGTTATACAACATCTAACACACAATGACATCAGTGTTCTCACCTACATCATTACGCAAGATACACTTATGATACCAGATAGTATTTCAAAATTAAGCCATGCATTTTTAACTTCATATAGTGCAACTTCAATTCTATTTTTTAGAAAATTACTAATCACTAATGAATCACCTATTTAGCCGCTATAGATAAACAAAAAGAATAGCTAGATGCAATAAATGCCTTACCTGTACTCACTTATCCATGTGTTATTAGATAAGAATTTGGGACGTACAGAACGCTTTTGTTTTTAAATGTGGTAAACGACAAAGCTTTTCCACAAATATGGACAAGCCTCTATCATACATGCTTTTGTGTTAGCTCACAAAGGTACAATTTCTGTTAAAATCCAATCGAGGCAGGATGTTATTGCGGCGAGAACTTTGCAGCACTCAAAGTGTTGAGTAATCTAATACCTTGTTGATGATCCCTTGATAGAGGTTGAGGGAGACATCGGCTTTGAGAGCTAGAGGAAGTCCATCAAAGAGAGAGTCTGGTTCTACACCCTTGGTCCTTAACCACATGTAGTTGTAGTAGACGTCAACGTGCTGGGCCAAGGATTTCTCTACACGCTGATCCTGTACGTGGGCAGAATGGACAAATGGGAAGTTTTAAGAATCATACTCTGATACTCGAAGATAAATTATTAGTAACAATGATGAATACTATATAACAAATAACATTTTGAGTTCATATATTCCACAAATTACTCAAGTTTATATTGATTTAAGAAAAATATACAAAGCATAATGAACAGATTGAGATCTAGAATAACAACAAAAATGGAAAAATGTGGAGGGGTCTACTGAGAAAGTATGTGTAAAATGCCATTACCAGTACCATTTTGAATACCATTGTCAGTATCATTACCAATTCCTTTTAACAATACTATTACCATTAACAATCCTAGTACCAATACCATTACCGATTCCTTTACCAATAATATTACCAATACCATTACTACTAATACCATTACCAATTCCTTTTACCGATACCACTACCAATACCATTACTAATACCATTCTCAGTACCAATACCATTACCAATTCCTTCTACCGATATCACTACCAAATACCATTACTAATACCATTCTCAGTACCAATACCATTACCAATTCCTTTAACCGATACCACTACCAATTCCTTTACCAATTCCTTTTACCAATACCATTAGCAAAAACTATAATAAAAACCATTACCATGTATTACCAAACCCATTACCAATTCCTTTATCAATACCATTACCAATATTGTTACATATACTATTACCGATACCATTAGCAAGACTATTACCAATACCATTACCATGACCAATACCATTACTATGTAATTTAACACCCTTTCTTTACCTTGAGGTATCTTGCAATAGCAGTAAGCTTCTCCTGGTATCGTGCTCTCTGGGCGTCTGCGTTGGCCAAACTGGCTGCTACGCTAGCTATGATGTACCCGAAAAAGACAATACCAACGATCATGGAGAAGAGAGCCAAGATCATCTGAGAAGAAAAATCATTGGCAGATACCATGAGAATGATAGAAATTCAAAATGTAAGTTTTAAGAAAAATTTGCCTTTGTCATCCTTTAAATTAAACAATCTTCAATATACTCTTTGTTACTTGCCACATTATTCTCATATCATAAAAACGACACCTATATCTGATTTATTTACATGTAACTAATATTTTTGAAATGTGTATCACCTCATACATATCATCTCATTGAACTATGAGCCATATCGGTACAAATTTATGTTTTATGTTTAAATGATATGCCCTTCCCTGGCAAATCCATTGTCCTGGTCCATGTATACTATATTGTGATATATGTCTGTATGAGAATGATCCATTTGTACCAGTCTATTCTAATTATGAAAAAAATATTATATATATTTATTTAGACCATGTTTAAAGTGACTCGGTAACATTGTTGAAGGTTGATGAAAAAAATTGCTTAATTTTGTATAAAATGTTACTTACTATATTCCTTCTACTATACTAACCCTCTGACATGCAAAAAATCCTGAACAAATTCTCAAACCACAAAGATATCTATGGTTTTCTTTGAAGGCGTCGATGTGAGGCACCCTCTACCAGTGATTAATAGTAAATTCTCCCAACCATTTTTGAATTTTCCCAACCGTTTTTCCATGAGAAAAATACATAGAACAGGCTATACAAATCTGTCAACACTTAACTGTCTGGAATGGAATGTAGGGCCATTTTATTGCTTTGTGACGATTTACATTCACCTAAAATGTAATTCAATTGTCCTTGTCTTGATGCTGAACAGGCTTTGACAAGAAGCAGAATAGAAGTAGAATAATATAGTTGGGAGAATTAAGGAATCGATCAGATCAGTTTTTCCCAATTTGTACCACGAATAATGATCCGTTTTCACTCAAATTTTCAGATTATCTTTAATTGTACATCTAGCATTGAAGTCACTACCTAAGCACCACTATCTCTCATCTGAACAATGTTAGAAGTCCCTTTAAAGTATGATTATATTGCATTAATGGTTTTGTGCTCACATGTAATGACATAAGTAAATACTCATTATAATTTTTTTTTTAAAGCAAGAAAAAAGCAAAATTAAAAATAATTTGAATGTTAAGAGTTGAAAAAGGTTTTGTTGCCATGCTTTTTGCTCTATTTAATGACAATGATTATAAAAAAGCAGACAAGAAATCCCTAACAAACTGACCGCCTCCCCTTTCCCCTAAGAAATATACAGAGATATCATGTGCAGCTGAATGATGCACATTGGCTATCTCTTGTAAAGAATCTACCTGAATTAAAATTGCTTAATAATACAGGTATTTTCTCATTAACTTTGAGCACAAGAGCACCAAATAAGGTAAGCATACCTCGGAGACACTGTTGGCATGGATATCTCCGTATCCTACTGAGGCTCCGGTGGCTGAGGCCCAGTACATACTAGTCACATATTGGGCAGCAATTGGTTGGTCATCTATTATGGTAAAAGAAAACAAAAATAAAAACAACATATAAAATGAGTACACTACCTGTGACTTGACATATTTATAGAGATAATTGCTTTTCTAGAAAGCCATAAAATTTGAGTTTTTCCAGTTAATTCTTAATGTCTTATATATAAAGCCATTTATGTGTTTTTCATGATCATCCCACTTCAGATATCTTATCTAATATGTTCCTGTTTTGAAGATTACATACTATCATTGTTATGTTCACATATAAATAAATTAATGAATGAATGATTTAAATCAATTATCTTAAGTATTACTGTGCTTCTGCTATAAATGGCATTGAAACTCACAGAAACTTGTGTCCGTTTTGGACGTCCAGGAGTTGTTCTTGCAGCGGTGGAAGTTGGTGGTGATGAAGCCGTTGAAAGTCTCGCCGGTAATCGGATACTTGAAGACCGGTGGACAAGCATTCATGTACCACATACACGCCAGCATGTGAATGAATAGGACCATGTAGAAGAAGAACTTCATCATTCTGTGACAAAAGGGAAAGAACAAACGGAAGGCAATGAAGGGAATTGTTAAGTTCTGATTATGATCAAATTTTCAGTCAATCCGGTCTTCTCTATAAAGGGTACCTCTCTGCAGTGGTCGATTTTGTTTCCAATGTGTGGCCTTTATAAACAGGATTAAGTGACCACTCAAATGAACAAGGAAAACTGTCTTTATTGGCAGGTAGATTTGTTATAGCGACAGGTTCTTTTAGTACTGGTTTGCCAATGGAAAAATGATGCTCAAAAAGTGTTTTTTCAAAAATTATTGATAGATAAAATGTGTAGTCTTGACCATTCCGTGACAATTTTGTATAATTCTTTGAAAATTATTTGTTCTTGACAAGCTTATCTATCATGGGGGATAATAAACCATGTTGAAATCAAGTGTTTCTGGCTTTTTCTTACCTGATGTTTCCTGTCAAATTCTGGACATCGGACTCCAAGTAGTTGAAAGCAAGTGGCTGAAAGATAGATACAAGAAGTACATGGTATTCAACAAAAATTACTACATCTCTTCATAATCTCTACATACAAAATGGTGGTCATACATCATTAGCAAAGTACTTACCACTCTGTATAGCTGCAGAAGCCTGTTGATTCTCACCAAGGCATAGACATGAATAGCTTCCTCTGCGATACAAGAACATAACGACAGGACAATGAAATAAGAAATGTGCCATGACAGCTTTTTTTAGAGAGTTTTTCACACTAAACAACTGAAACAGATAGCATTTCAATATACATTAATTTTGTCTGATGTTGTTCTCAAGCTAATAATGATGAATTCAAACATGTCACTTAAAAATGACAATGAAACTTACTTCATGAACTCATGTACTCATGGTGATTCATTGTGAGCATTCCACTATGATTTATAGTTTATTGATCCTATTTCATTTTTGTAATGATGACATAAAATTGAACTTTACAGTAGAGGGAAGAATGAAACGTGAACATGGTAAATTTGTTGTGTATTTAAAAGAGAAAACTACAATCCATAATGACATTTAAATGAACATGAGGGAAAAATAGAAAGTGAACAAGGTTACTTTTCTTATACTTACGAGAGAAATTTCCAATCAATGCATAAGCTATCAGCTCGGTTGGGAAGCAAGCAAGGACGTCAATCAGGAAGTTGGTTCTTTGAGAAAATGAGAGAAATATCATGAGTTATTATCAGATTAAATAGATTGCATAAAAGAATTGGCTGTTCACAAGCATGTAAGTGTGTAATAAGTCCACCAAAAAAGGTTCAACATACCTACCGTCTGTTCGGAGCCAGAAGGTGTGATGTTTTGTGTACAAATCTATGAATCTATGCCCTTCTGGATCAAAACAGATGATGTAATTCATGATACAGACATGTTGTAAATTTCTTAGCGACTTTTTACAATAAACTGTATTTTTTCTCATTCATGATCAGGAGATTTCATCCTCCCTTCCATCAATACTGCCATTCGGTATAAAAGACATTGAAAATTCCTGCAGATTTGATGAGAGCAAGAATCACTCCTATTCATAAAGGGGGGAAATTGGAAATCTTTGACCAATATCAATTTTCCCACGGTTGTCTAAAATATTAGAAAAGGCAGTGCATAGGCAATTATTTATATGCTGTCATATCAACAATCAGGTTTAATGGTTATTATACTCCACAACAACTTGTGTCACAGAGAGAATATGGTAGAATATTTATTAGATGACATGAATACAGGTCAAATAACTGGTGGTGTTTTCTGAGATTTAAAAAAAGGCTTTTGATGTTATTCCCCTTCATTGTTTTCTTTCTAAGATGCTGTATGATGATACAAATGATAAAGAATATGCTTGATAATGACGTTAGCACATGACATGACATGGTAATGCTTACCTCAGATAGTGCTTAGCAGTTGACAATGGATGAGTGACTAGCACGTTGCTCTCATTGTAGAATGCAGTGTGGAACTTCAGGTACCTGTTCAATGAAACAAAGAAGTTGTCATACCAAGCTCGTATCAGTTTAGGTAAGTGTAAGTTATAGAACAAATTATATCTCACAAAGTAAAAATCTAGCAACATGATTGGTCTAAATAACTTCAAAATGAAAAATGATAGATTGCATAACTTGACAGTCATAGTGATAGTAAAACAACCACATATGTGATAGTATATTTTTGCTGATGCTGAATAGGCTAATGGACAATGGTTTTGCAAAATATGCGTATGCTAATGTAAAATAGGTCAAAGCTGAGCGGAGTCTGCTGAGGGCTCACAATCTGTCAATGGAGCAGATTGATGAAGGAAAAGTTTATTTCTTGGAATAGAAGTTAGTAATTAATTCTAGTCAACATAATTTGTAACTAATTAGGTTTTACTAGTATTGGTAACAAATTATTTGCAGTTCTTACATGTCAACGAAGCAGATGAAATCTAGGCCGTAGGTGACGACCCAAAGTCCGATGTTCATGTGAAGGAAAGCCGCTTGAAGGGTTACCGTGAAGGCAGCCAGGATTGCCACAGCAACACGGATCGCTTCCCAACGCTTGAAGCATGTTCCATTCGGGATGAAAGCACGACTAGTTAGGTTGATGAGAAAAAATAATAGAAATACAAATCTAGAGCTTATATCTATATATTATATAACATTGAACTAAACGAGGCATACAAGTACATTGTGATAACGATTCATATACCCAGTAAGCTATAAATGCAATGACAAAATAAAGAAACACAGAAATAGAGTATCAACAGTTCCTTAATTGAATTTAATATTGACATCTTTATTATTCTCCTTATTTCATTATTATTATTTTTATTAAATTATTATTATTATCATTATTAGTAGTAGTAGGAGTACTATTATCAGCATTATTATCAATTTATTAACATTATCAATATCATTATTATAATTAATATAATTATTATCATCTTTGGTATATTGTTTGTTAGATTGACACAAACAATTGTTTTGTTTTGTTTCAAATCAAGAACTCTTGTGCTTCTGTGACACCATCCCCTGTCCTTTCATTACTAAATGCTAAACAATATAAATGCTTGCCATGAATATATATATATGTTTACAACCATTAGGGCATTAACTCATATACTTTAACACAGAGTTAATGCCCTTCTAGCTCCAGACAGGAGACATAATGAAAATCTTGAATATAATCATTATAATAATCCCAAGAGTATAAATAGTATGAGTATTTTGATGACTGGGCATAACATGGGGTATCCGTTCCTTCCATTGATGAAAGGAGCAGGGTATTTTTATACCTCATGAGAAGTTTGGCAAAGAGACGACTCAGCAGACTGATTTCCTGGAATGGCTCCTGGAAATCCTCACTTTTCCTGCACAGAAGAGACGCATATAGATATCAGTACATTATTAAACATCAGAAATCATGATTATAACGATAAACGTATTTGTGAGAGAAGTTTTCAATTACGGTACCATCTCTTGTCATTCATTTATCCATATGAAAGGACTTCTTCGACACCAGATGTTAAGGTCATTGAACCATTTCGGAATGTTAAAGCCTGTCTGCACTAGATTGGCCAGGATCATTGACAGGTGGTTAATTCATTACATCAGCTCTCAACTACCATACGAAAAGGGGGATCATGGGGAACCAACAAGTACCGCTTAGGCATTGTTTGGTATATAGAGGGCACAAGTAGCTACAAGTAGTGCAGTCCCGCTTTAAGAGCTGTATAAGACTAAATATTCAGGCTGGTTACAACTCTGCCCATGGTAACCATACAGCTTACAATACAGAGAGATGCCACCAACGGTAAAGAGTGCATTCAAGGAGTGATTAGGAAGAGTTATTAGTTTTTTAGGTTAGGTACTTCATTTCTTATCTTTCTTGGTGATCCTTTTTTATGTGTTTTTATGTTACATATTGTATCATATTGTATCTTGTTTTCTTAACGGGTTATCCTCTTACAAGGTGTGTTTCTTTTCAGCCACTGCCTTCCTCACTTTGTATAATTCATGTTATGTGATGTCATACATTTGTCTGCTTATGTATTTAAATGAAAATTGACACTTGAGACTTACTTGTCAAAGATCTTGATGGAGATATCTACGGGTCTGAGAGAGGTGGCTGCAGGGTAGAGAGACATGTCCTCGGAATCCTCATCATCCTCTGGCTCCAACACAGTACCAGGAGCTGTCAACAACAACATCACAATAGTTATGATCTGGGCCCTGCCTTACAAAGAGTTACGATTGATCCAATTCAATTGCAAGTCCTCCAATCAATCGCAAGTTTGCAGTCTCCTATCTCTTATATAAGTAGATTGATATCAATTGCAAATAAGTTGAGATTGATATCAACTCTTTGTAACACATGTCCAGATTTAAACATCCTATGACATTGGCTGGCCTTTTGTCGCAAATGATTTATTCTTGCTTTGCCATGAAATTTTTCTTGTTTCAGTTTTCCGAAAAAGTAAATGGAGCTTTCCTATCAAAATTTGTAAGCCCTCAAACTAAGGTTTGAAAACAAAGTTGTGTAAACAACTTTAACAAATATTCATTATAAGTTAGTAAACTATTAACTAAAAACATTGTTCCAAACAATGAGGCTACGTAGTACATACACTTGAACGCTCTCCCGCAGTAACCATGTTTTTAATGGCATTTTGATATGTGATTAATGTTTGTGAGTCTAGCTTCTAAAAATTGCTTGAACGCACCCCTAGATGTTGACTTACTGAATTCAACTGGTTTCTTGTCTACTTTGGATGCATCTCTCAGCTCTCTCAGATGGCCTTGGTTCCTTGCTGCATCTGAGAATTGCCTGTAAACACACAAAGAATAGACACAAAATAGACAAATGAGTGATCCAGGATTTGTTTAGACTAGAATATAATATCAAGGTATAGCCAAGACTTATATACAATGGTGCTTTGCACCCAGGTGAGGTAAATGGGTACCCGGTAGGAAGAAATTCCTTGAATGCTTGAGCACCTTTTCATGGTAGCTCGGGTAGAGCCGGGGTAATGATGTGATTGCCAAGCCCTCAGAACAGTAGAACAGTAGGAATAGTGGCAAGGCTATCCTTGGTAAACAGGACATATTTCTAACAATATATTATTATTATTGTGGGTTGTATAACAGATACTAATGAGACGATTGCTCCAGTTATTTCTTTCATTTAAAAAAATCCAAATTTCACCCCTGGATCTAGCACTATACCTGAAGCTAACATGAAACCAAATCATAACCGTAAGCCAAACTTTCTATTTTTTGACAATTTAAAGCCTGGAGTAATCATCTCTAGAAAAATGATACCAGACAGAAACCCTTACATTGACTCGGTAACATTGCCTCAGATTCTGAAACAAAGCCCTAATCATAATTATAAACATTTAGGTCAGTCAGGAATCCCAAGACTTTTAGAACTTGCCAATAGCCTGTCTGATTATCAAGATATTTATGATTGGAAATCAAAATGTCATTTGTATAACACTACACGGTATTAGGGAAAATGAGTATGGTAAAACCAATCACTCAAAGATTTTTTACTTCATGAGGCACTTCATCATCATTTTGAAGAGCAATTTGTTTGGGGCTCCGATATTACACCATATCACAGACACTGATTACACGTAGGGCCATGCATCTCATATTTAACATTATATTGATAAACGATGCCTTTAAACTTACTTCTCAATCAGAGGGAAGAACTTGAGCACCCGGTCGAGATCCACTCGCTTCAGCATCAACAATTCACAGTATGATGCTGCACGCACGGTGGCCGTGCGGTAATCCCCAAAGATTAGGCCAACCTCGCCAAAGTACTGGCCAGGTCCAATGTTGCTCATCACATGATTGCCGTCTTTGGACAAAACCTGGGCGGAAAATGTGACAAGAAAGCATGTATTCGGTTAAAGAGAAGTTTGTATAACCTAGTTAAAGTGCTGGAAAGATTTAATGTTGCTCATTAAGAGGTTACCATCTTTTGACAAAACCTGGGTAGGAAGAGCAGGGAAATGGAACAAGGCAACACGGATAAATAGTAACAACATTGGAAATGGAGGTTTGTACAACTTTTTACATGTAATGGCAAGATTCATGTTGCTCATATATTGGAAAAATCCATGGCATGAGTACGGACAGAAACAAGAACTAATTTATCAAACAGCATATTACGTTAGGGCTCAGGGCGCATTGTTGTAGTTACACCAAAACACTGCTGAAGAGCAAGGGAACTGACATGGTTAAACGAAAATTGAGTTCTAGGTAGGCTCACCTCAGATCTTCTGATAAGCTGCATGTACATCCTGCATGTAGCTTCAAGTTCTAAACATGATTTCTGTTTTTACAGGAGCTCTTTCAAGATTTGTTGCAGTCAGTGAGATTTCATCACAGTGAATTGGATACGTCTCATTTCATTTACAGTTGTCCATCAGAGCCCCCTTTTCAGTTTGTCTAATGATTTTTTTGCTTACTAGAGCAAAATCAGTCATCATTTAGGTGGTTATTGTTACTTAAATTATGATAAATTTTAAATTGAGTTCTTGGTTGGCTTACCTCACAGGTACCTCTTCTGATGAAGTACATCTCGCGACCCATATCCCCCTGATATACGATAACATCACCAGGCATGAAGATGAACACATGGAGCTTCAGTGCAAGCATGCGCAAGAAGTTAGAGTCACACTCCTTGAACAGTGGCACCTACAACAAAAAAAAAGCAAACATTAAGCACGTCATGAGCATTGGATTGCTTTACGTACTGTGTTAAATCCACCCCTCAAGTTGTCTCGTCTTATGTTTGGAGTCAAAAGGGAGTCAACTCAAAGAAGACAAGCATCATTGGTAAATATTGGTACATAGACCCTCAGAGCACCATCAAATATCCAAACATACATCACAGCTATTAAAGACATGTAGCTTCAGACCAAAGACATGTGCAGGAATTAAGAAACGACTGTGAAACAACACACACAAGACAAATTATCAACCCCGTATTTATTTTCCCCTTTTCTGTTTTATTGATATTAATAATCCTCACAGTATCAGTGGGCCTCAAGCATTATCTGTAAAGCTTTTTTAGCTTACGAAAAAAAAAAAATCTCTAGTCACAAAGTGTGAAATCAAGAATTAGAATTTCAGAGGTTCACATATCATCTGCAGCATTGTAAAGGGAGCTATTATCTAGTCCATTGCCTGGACTGTTTCTGTGTCGCGCGCCCATTCAGCTGAGAAAATAACACACCCTCAACGCTAAAATAGAGACAGTCCTTGCCTTTCATTCTTACCCTCGCTAGTGGCAGGGATATTTTTGGGAAAAGCGCAATCTGTGTGGGTTTTGTGATGTGTATAAAGGACAACATAGATGAGTGAAGGACAAAAAATATTTTAAAAACGGGACAGAATCTGGGTCCTGTTTCAAAAAACTTGTTACCATTAACCAATTACAGTGAATGTTATAAGCTACTGAAATTGTGGGATTTGATTGGCTGAGAGCAAATTTGTCATAGAATTTCAGCATTTGTTATTGATAATGAGTTTTATGAAACAAGGCCCTGGACTAGCTATTACCTTGCTGAGTGTCTCATGTACATCCTGGTAGGCGATGTCCTGCTGGAGCTGAATGGGCATGTCATGCATGACACGCTCTCCACCAGGGATAGCTTCTCCTCTGTCAAGGAAATAACAAGTATGCAGGCCGGGGTAAGAAATGGCTTTACTCAATAATCATGAAAAGAGCAATGATCAATTTGTACCAAAATTAGGGCCAAAGAAAAAAATCTATAGTGGAGGGCTGGCAGGGCGTCAATTAAGATCAATTCTTGAATACCTTCCATACAAAAAGTAAGGAATTTGTTTTCCATTGTGGTAGAATGAAATATACCTTGTCAAAACAGGCATGCACAAGACATTTGATGAGGCTTTTGATTTCTAATACTACATAATATTGTTTAGCTTGAAATGACTCGAATAGAATTACTATTGATGAATTAATTACATGTCAACATATACACATAGTAGCTAGGGGGCTCGGGTGTTTACCCAATAACACTTATTAACAGGTGTTGTCAATCACCACGACTAACCTTCGGTTTTTCAATATGACTAACAGGCCTTATCATGTATGTAATGGTCTGCATTTTCCACCAATCCCCAACATGGAAAAAAAACATTGCTTACATTTTTGTCACCCGAAGACTCTCTGAGAAACTGGGGCTATGGGTTAGCTGTGTGCAAGACTTGTAAAATCATTAATGGTATGGCCACCAAGTCTGGTGTCAGCAAATTATGACCTTCTACTCTTGGAAACTGATGACCTTCTCTCTTTTAAAGTGATTCATGCATGGGTAAAAAGAGGGCAGCACACTGAGCCAACGGGTATTACGCTCCCGTGCATGCACATACAATGTACTAGTATCCCTTTGTGCGTACGTCCGTACAGGAGCATAATACCTTTTGGCTCAGTGTTCGCCAAGTTGCCTACTTCACGAAGGACTATATATACCCACGCATGAGCATTTTTTAAGCAAACATACCTGTGTCTTCTGAAGACCAGACTGAGATAGTTGACCACCCTCTGTTGAAGATCTGGAGTCAGGTTGTGTTTCTTCATGAAATCCTGAGCGGCAAACAGCTTCTCCTGGAAACCCACTCTGTAGAAAGCAATTAAAAAATGATGGAAGGATCTAGACAGGTATTCTTCCAGTTCTTCTACATATATCTTTATAGTTTTATCAGGTTCAAATGCATTTGTCACAAATAATTCTTTTTAATCAGTTATTGACCAAATCACACCTGCACAATTTACATTCACATTTTGAATTTCAGGAACAAATTGAGCTCTTTCTAATTTAGTCAAATAATCTAACTCTTGCTTTTAGAACCAGTAGTAGTACAGCATGGAAATGTTAATCCATTGCCTGTCAGATGCTTTGATTGCACTGCATTTTTTCCTTTTAGAACGGTAGAACCTAAAAGTACTTGACAATTAAATCAATCAAAGCAACATATACAAAATAAAGAAACATATAAAAATAGAATTGATTAAAAATGTTACCCTATAGACTACTACAATTATTAACGACAACAGGTTGAAATAAAAAATATTTTTATTTGCTTGTTTCTGTAGTTCAAACTAAGCTCAGGAATTTTTGTCTCTTTTAATGTTTGGATTATCTTTTTTTCTCCTGAAAGTATTCAATATTGAAATGTATTTTGTCCGATTTGTTTACAAAAATGAAAAAGATCATGATTATAAATCCTCGCCTGTACACCACCATTTAATGCCCTTCACCACTAACCTTGGGGCATCAGAGTTTGCCAGCGTAGCAGCGATGGAGGACAGGCAGTAGCCGTAGAGGAGGAGTCCCACAAGCATCGCAGCCAGGGCGATGGCGCGGCCGATGGTCGAATGCGCGCTGATGTCTCCGTAGCCCGTAGATGTCATCGTTGCCGCAGCCCAGTATAACGATTGAATGTACTCGTGTGACGGGAGCGTGAACACCTCGTCCACCGGCATGTCCACGGCAGGAGCGGCTTGCGCACCGTCGTCGCTGCTCGAACATCGTGAGGGAAGGAAAGAAGATTAGTCGGATTAAAATCACAAACTGACTCGAAATTACCAAATGAGAAGAGTACCAACTGAGTCAGAACGAACCCAGGTAATTCTACGGATTCGACAATCAACCGAACCCATAGTCCAATGACCCTCATAATAAAAAATCTGCATTTCGTCAGAAATTGATGAACACATTTACACACTGTACGTAGTCTCCACAAATGCCAAAATGTATAATTAATAGTAGACCTAATACCATTTATTTTACAAGTCATAAAGCGGTATTACTGCACACACTGACATTTTAAGTCCGTTGGACCACATTTTAATAAGATACATCGTTCATTAATACTTTAAGGATTTCAACTCCCATAAGATATATTAACTCATAAAAAAAGTATAATTATATACAGCCTTATATTAAGACTTATTATCTCTGAAACTTTAATCCAATAGGAAGTGCCAACAATTAATAATCGATTAAGGTTTCGTCTTTGAGTTTGACACAAATCCTCTTACAAAAATGAAATATATGAGCTGCAGGTAATGCTCAATGAAAGTTATTTATTCTTCTCTTTTCTTGGCGTTGTTATTGTCCGGGTTTTATTTTTCTAGGGGGGGGGGTAGACATCGAAAATATTCGTAAGGATGTTCAATATGCTGTTTAGATGATAGAAGATGATTTTAAAATAAATTTAAAAGCTTAAAAGAGCCTCATGACCAGGAACATTAGAACTTCATGTCTATCTTTGGAAATATCGACTTTAATGTAATTATACTTTACAGGCAATTTCTGGGAAGTTTTTCCAGTTGTACGTATATACATATTTTGGTTATGACATAGAATACCGTGAGAGGAACTGAAATCAAATAAATTTACTCACCTGTAACGTACATTTCAATAATAATCAATATCTACGAAAAGTATATGGATTATGATAGTTGTAAGCATAATATCGGCCTATGCTAAGAAAATTAAATAATCTAAGAAGCGCAAGTTAGTTGAAAGTCTATTTGATACTGTCGTATTCTAAATGAGAGTTTGCCCGCAACCTAGGTATTAGTTAAGCGGCTACTGAATAGGCCTGTCTAGAAGCTTGCAGAGAAGATAGCCAAATTGATATGATATGCGATAGAAGAAGCATAATATGAAGGCAATAATGAGCATGATAAATACAAATGATAACAAACACAAATGGTAGCCACAACCGATGTAAAAATAAGTAGATAAATAAATAAATAAATAGATCAATGAGAAGAATAACAAAGCAAGATCATACTTTGGCTATTTAAAACGAAGCAGAGACAAAAAAAACAAAAAATAATAATTACAATACATTTGATTTTGACTGTATGGACTAATGAAGCTAATGATGAAAATACGATTTTTTTTATTTTTTTTTGTGGGGGGGGGGGGGCGGCTAAAGAATATAGATCTGATCAAAAACCGTTATCTTCTTCCTAATTAAGAATCATCAGAGACTTTCATTTCAATGATTGGAGCAATTACTTTTTCCTATTTACAATGGATTTATGATATTGTATCTCCATAGTAAAATCAGATCCGTATACAAACTATCTTTTGTTTTAATAGGACAGAATGGGAAAGAATTATCTACAAGATACCTAGGTTGAATATTTCCTTATCTTATGAGAGTCATGAATAGCCAAATATGAAAAATAATTACATACTGTACTGTCGGTTGAAAAGGAAAAACGGCAAAAAGATGATTTATGACGAAAATCTGAAGAGCAAACATTCATATGGGCTGTTTCTTCGAGTCAAATGAAAACTGCTTTTCAACTTTGATTTGACCATGCACAAAAGCATGACACAATGCTTCATGAGTTTACAACAAAGATCAATTTATGCCACAGTACCTTTCATTTCCAATGATCTTTATTTGTACACATGTCTGTATCCAAATGTTGGGAAAATGGTATATATCGACAATGTACGATGGATGTCATATATTCGTATAGTAGTCCATTGAGGTTGTGCATGATGATGATTTTGAATTTGCAGTAAATGTCATTCTCATTTACAACATGTTGATTTTCGGAACGTGTTAATGGAATGGAACGGCATTGGGAGGTATACTTCTACTGAACATTTACCTTGACGTAGATTCATTGTAATGTAAACAAATAATATCTATAGCTGTAGCTATTAAGATTAATCTATATTCACCTAGTCATAGTGAAACATTAGCAAAAGTATTACAATAATACCATTTTGTGTAGAGGGAAATAAAGAACTTAAATTATAGAATGTCTCATTATTTCACATGAGTTGATATTTAACAGTGTATACTTCAGCTCCCCTGCAACGAATTTCAAAAACATTTTAAGTACATTGAATGATGAATAAATATTTACTACTAAGTCTACTGATTATCTATCTACAGAGAATGAACTAAGTTACGGAAACTTTTCCATAGAAGAGAATAAAAGGTCATGACAAGCAGTTATGCAGCAAGATTGTAAACAAGTTGCCAAAGAAGCTCATGCTCCGAAAAGAAAAGTCATTATGAAGTATAGCAAACTACCAGAAGAATAAACTAATATGTGTGATGATGTCTTCCAGTAAGATTAGAAAGCGCTTCGTATGGTAGCCATCAGCTTAATTACAATCAATCACCATTATGTGCATGCAATGAAACTTGCCTCTAAACTGAGTCATTTCTAAACTGAGTCGTTTATCTAAAGTTCTTGATAAAAAATATCGAATTGTTTATTTTTAAATCGAGGAAATGGTTTTAAAAACAAGGAACTGAAGCTTTGATGCTCTAAAGTAAAATTGATAATTTATAATTAGTTTAGTAGTTCATCTGCATTCTAATTGTAGGTCAGTACCAAAAGAGCTTAAAGGTTGCATACTTAAGTTTGCTGACCCCGTTTTTTTGTTTACATTTTTGTTTTTAATATTTGTTGAATTAAGACCAACGTTTTTAATGAACTTCATTAAATATCAACGTCCCTTCTTAAACAATGTGTACATCGTTGGTGTAACGCATCTTCTTGAATTGTACATTAGTTACAATTTTGAGTTGTGTAGCCTTAGAACCGATGCTTGTCTGCAATGTATTCTGTAACTTAACTTCTTAAATAGTTACCGTCAGAATTAGAGGCAAGTTGTAGGAAGAAAAATTAAAGCAGCAATGATATACAGAAACCCGAAGCCAGAAAGAGAAAGCGAAATATGGAAGAAAAAAATTCATTCTTCACACATAAATGGATGAGAAAAAAAATAGGAAACCATTCTTTAATGCTAACCTCGTCGACCCCTTACTGTTGAACACGAAATGTGCATCGCTTTTGAACATGTCCACTTGACAGCTTCGTGTTGTAATCCAAGTTGGAAAAGGGGGAGGGACACAAACCAAAGGAGGAGGGGCAAGACATACACAGGGAGGTGGTTACCATAGTCATTTGACAAGGAGGGCGTGATGTGTACAAGAAGGGCGGGGTTTAGTGATGTAAAGGGTTGGGGGAGAATGTTAGATAAACGTATAATAGAAGGAAAGTTGTAAGTGGGGTTAAGATAGAAACAAACAAACAAAGGATGGGAGGAAACATTTATCATCGGGTAAGCATTGAAGAAACAAAAGGGAGAGAGCGGGGAAAAACAAGTTGTATTATAAAGATTAACAAGACGGGAAAAAAACGAACGTTATTGTCAAAAGTAAAAATTTCAAGTGTTATTTGTACTGACTGATCAATTAACGAAACACCGAAGACATCCACTTAACAGCTAAACACAACTGTGTTGAGGGGTAAAGGGTGGGGTTGCATGTGCGGGTTGCCAAAATGGTTTTAATGCATTGGTGTTCATGAAGGGTGGTTTTACACGATCACAATATCACATGGACAACATGTATCTAGTTCGTGGGGAGTGGGAGAGGGGAAGGGGAAAGGGAAGGGGTGATGCTCTAAAATCATGCAAAACATAGTACAATTATACCATACAGATGTGGGATGAGGGCAAGATTTGAGGGGTGGGGTGGCGATCTATACCATCAAATGAATTCATAACGTTTAATAGAACGTTATTGCTATACTTTTCTACCTAAAATATAAGCTACGCAACTATGTAGAATATTTGTTTTAGCTCTCTAATTCCACGAGTTTAAACATATTGATATTGTAGATATGGCTATAATCTGCATCATAAATGTAATATGTGTGTGTAATACCGTGGTTACTGTGCGCAAATAAATGTAGTGCTCATAGAAGTAAACTGTTTCTTTTAGAAATAATACTGAATATATGAATAGTATCTACAAACGAACAGTTCTAAACAAACGACTTGTTCTATAAATATAAACATGTCGATGAGCTAAACATAAACTGAGATTGAAATCAAAATGTTCGTGAAAGAACAAGAAAATATATGAAGAAAAGCCTGAGGGCGAGGACACAAATGCCAAAATGATATATATTGGTTGGTACAGCGTAACTACTAGGACCAAAATAAGGAGAAAGTAGAAAGGGCGACTCTAACTAAGAAAGTAAAGTGATATTGTCTATTAAAAAGTACATGAATTCCACAGTGATCGACAATCTGTTGTTTCGGCGAACATGATACAAGAGAAATGGCAGCGTTGAACGAATAGCATTTAAACTACAACATTACAATATCAAGATCATGAGATTGGCAATTGCGTTAAAATGTAACAGCAATACGAATATATTCGTTGAAAAAACAACAGAACCAGAGAACAGAGAACGTTAACCAAAGAACAATCTTTACACGTATAGTTTTTGTTTTAATTCACGATTTTAAGTTCTGTGTGTTTATCTTTTTGTAGGAGAAGCGCAAAATGAACTGGTTTTGAGAATACACGCATGAAACAAGATATTTTTCATTTTGCTTAAGTCAACGAAATTAGCACGTTTATTAAAAGTTGAAAAAAAAATTCATGTAGTTCTAGTTGATTTTGCATTTAAAAAACATGTAACTATTTACATATCCAAATATCACCTTTTGTATCATAATGATATGAAATTAGTTTTCACTTTAAAGCGAAGGTTGAGTTCTGGGATGAGGTGAAAAATAATTTGTGAGTGTTAGGGTTAGGTTTACCCTACGCCAACTATACCAAAGCAGTATTTAAATTTTAGATTGTTTCTTTACTTTTTTCATAAATGAAACAAAACCTTTAATAATACACTAAGCTTTAGGCCCCAAAACATCTCCTAATAAATTGAATGACAAAATCAAAACATATATGGCTCTCGATAGAATTCCGAATTAAAGGTCAAAATGAGATCACACTTAGCGATTCTATTAACACAATTATTCCAAGAATCTATTAAAAAAAAACACCTAAATGAACACAGACTTTATAATAGGAGCCGCAAGGCACATGACAACGCTGACTACATGATTACAAATTACTATCTCAGTCACACCGCCCTACCAACTCCACCCGCAAATTAAAGTGCATGCGTCGAGGTAGGATCGAGAACGCTTCGCTCTGTAGGGTTCCTTACATCGCGCACGTTGCGTGTGGTCCCTGCAAAATAGGGAGCTTTCGCAAGCTCAACTCGGACGGAGAATATGCGGTTCGTGTGCAAAACCGAGAAGCTACTATAGTAATAGCCGAGTGGCCGCTGAGGTACTGAAATCAAGAACGGTTGTTGACAAAATCTACGGGCGATCTCAATGACGCCCAAAGTGAGTCAACAGCCAATCCGCGCGCTTGTACCAAAGCTGATAGGGGGACGTACGCGAAGGAACATGATGAATTTCAACGCGAACGGCTCTTCGGTGATTTTTTTTTTCTTTCGATTAATGTTTCTTAAATATAACAACTTGAATATGGCATATGAATTGATTTAAAGGTGGATTATGATTTGTTGAAATATGATTAAAAGCCGTTTTGTGGCTTGGTCGATCAAGACAATTTAAGCTGGCTAGTCGTGTAGTCCCGTCCAGGGGCGTACGCAGGATTTTTTCAAGGGGGGGGGTTTTAGAATATGTTGCTCCCGAAAATTTGAAAATCGCGCCGGCCGAAAAGTCGCTCAGTGGGGGGGGTTTTAGGTTTTTTTTAGGGGGGTTTACATACATTAAAATACCAAAGGGGGGGGTTTGAACCCCCAAAACACCCCCCCCCCCCTGCGTACGCCCCTGGTCCCGTCAGTACTGTATTGCGTGGCAGGGCATTGTCATTGCATTGCGATACCTCCGTACTATACGTACGCGTTCACCGGAAAGCGAAACCGCTCATTGCAACGAGGGCGGTCCGTTTACGACGGTCGCAACCCTGAGTGCTCCCGAGTCGTAGAAGGTTTGTCCGTCGCTGGGCGAAAACTCGCTACTATCCATTTGTTTCAATGTTATCGGATAAGAGTGTTGCGCGCGAAGCAGGCTTGTTATTAATACACGAACTGTTGGCGAAAGCTGTGAGGTTTGGACGAAAGTATCAAATAACGGTCTCTGCACTTCGGTCTTTTTTGTGGCGAACACGTACATGCATAATAATCATATACATGCACACAATGCCCATTGCTTTATCAATTTGCAAATAACACGTGTAGAACAGCAACATCGCGCAACTAAAGCACGAAAAGTGACCGCTCCGGGTTTGCCCGAAAATCTTCGGCGAGGCCTCGTTGCTGGCTTGGCACTGCCACTGGTATGGCTTGTCAAAGTCATTGAGCGTTGCGAGAAGCGCCCTCTAAACTCGATGACCGACTAACTTTAAAACCGACTGGTAGTAATACTAACGTGGCCAATGGGTATAACGTAATGGTTTTATTAGTCTGATGTAGCCGTCGGGTGTCGGTCTCGTTTGGGTGACTGTGGTATGTCTCGGGCTCTCGATGAAAGCAAAACAAAAGCATGTGACTGTGTTTCACTCGAAGTGAATCGACAAGAAAAAGAAAAGTACTCAGCAATGAACCAAATTGAAAAGACCAATGCCGAAAAAATAAGATCCAATAGAAACAAAAATACAGAAACAAACTAGATTTGCAAGGACAATACCCAACAAACATGACAAAATGAACGTCGCTGGCGGCCTATAACATTACTAGTCCTTAACCCTTACTGTACTGGGCTATTTTGAGCACCCACTGACTGGGGGGGGGGGGGGGGGGGCCTGGGAGGCCCCCCCCCCCTATGATCTCGGCCGTCGATTGTCCGATGAACACGAAAATTTGCATGTTTGTAGATATTTACGTAAGGAACAAGATGGTATAATTAGTTTTTTCTGAATATGCAAATTTTTGTCGTTAGCCTAATTAATTATGCAAAATGCGCTAATTTTATGCATTTTACCGAAAACGTGCCAAACTCCACTTTTTGAATGTTGAAACTCATTATCCATATGAAACTTCTTTTCTCACACAAAAAAGTTATTTTAATGTAATTAATAATGATAATTTATGCAAATTTTGATGCGATTTTCATTTTTTTTTTTTTTTTTTGATGACATGCGCATACTAATTGTTATGTAACGCCTTACAGGTATATCCGATTTCGACGAAAATGGTATCAAAATGTGCGTAAGACTTGAGGGAAAAAAGTCATGAAACGACAATTCGAAATTCCAAGCGGTTGCGGCGCAATCTCCGAAAATGTCGAGGGGGGGGGGCCTCCCAGGCCCCCCCCCCCCCAGTACAGTAAGGGTTAAGAGTTCAAGAGACAGAGAGTTCAAGTACCCATCTGATTATGACGTAAGATATCAAAGTATCTACAGCTCTGATTTTCGATATATATAGCTGAAAGCAAAGCTAGTAATAAATTAAATCTAAATTTTGAATTGATATACTGTATCCCCAAAATTTATCAGGGCTTGCATTAATCCAAGGCCACGGCCGTGGATGCCCCTTTGATTGGCCTCAATGCCCCTCTTACTGGCCTTGGAGATTTGTTGTGCCCTTTCCAATTCTTCCTATTTGTGCTGTAATATAGGAATGTGCCTTACAGAAAAGTGGCCTTACCCTAAAAATATTGAAATTTAAGGCCTGATTGATATTATGCAGATATCACTACAACAAACTCAATTCTTTCTAACTGGTAGATACCGTGATGGCTGCGCCCGCGAATAGGCCTATATCTCAATTGTGCAATGTGTAATAACCGAATCTATGTGAACGGCGAGAGGACAAATCAAGCAAAGACTTTGGTCTAAAAAGTGTATTCTTAACTAATACCACGATGTGTAGGAGGGTGGGGATTTCTACAATGCACTACTTGTATGTGGAGGCGGCACCAAGAAGCAGGAGCATTTCGAATGTCGACGCTTTTCAAACGTATACTGCTTTATCTAAATCTTATTTTCTTCTCATAAAAAAATCTATATATGAATGAGCTATTTTTTTAGCTATATTTCCAATTAGGATCATTCAGCAAGTTTGTGAAGGATTGGACAATGACTTTATTTACGGTTCTGCATCCAAGGAGCGGAGACTTATTTTCCAATATCGTATTTGCCTTCAGTCGACCCCTCCCCCTTAAGAAAACAAGTACCTAGTGCCGCCCCAATACTTTACGTCTATAACTATCGGGAATATTCTTACAATTTGGAGGAGGGTACTAGTTAACATTTACATTCCAAGGTAATCTACTTTGGGATTATATTCAAGTGTCTAATGTATATAGTTTTGTGGATATACTGATTTGGTCGATCTGTGACGTGAGCAATGAAATAGGGTATCTAGAACGTGTCTTGATGGAACCTAAATGCGACAAGCAACACGGACGACGTATACAATGCAATAGACAGCGAAGCAGCAACTAATTTGGACGTCAAATGCATACTACACGAGCGTGATACCACGAATATGCTACATGAAATACAAATTGTACACAAATGTGACGAATAAAAACATTTAGAAAATTAATGATAAATTATTTAGTTCAATTAACAATTTTCATTGATAACGATTAAGTCTATGACAAATTTAGAATGAATTTAAAACAATATAATAATACTAATCATTAATCCGACTTCTTCTCATGGGTCTTCAATACTAAACTAATAAGAAACTCATCTTTCAAAGAATATTTTCTTGACGACTTGAAATCTCCTTTTACATAAATTGGTTTAATTCAGAGAAGTCTTTAAGACTCGAAAGGCATGCAGAAAAACATCATTATTCAAAACAAGAATAAGTTGCGTAGTAATTATGTATAATAAATAAAACACTGCATTAGAATATGATCAAAGGCAGAAGTATGAGATATCATAACGCGACGAAGAGTATTTATGGAAAACACGTTGTCGAAGTCCATGCAGATAAAAAAAAAGTGGACAGTGTTATATAATTTTCTCACACGTGTTTTGGGATCTTACTTGAGGAAGCGAAATTTCAGAAGAATATTCTCGGCACAGTTGTTCCCGAACGAAAGTATTGATACACGTAATACAAACTGATTCTTTTGTACAACAAAGTTATCAATTATTTTTGTTCCTGAAACTTTAACATGGTCGTTTTCCATTTTATAAGGATGAATGCAATATTGTTAACTTAAATGATACATTCAACTTGAATGAGTTACAGTAAACTAAGCATTAGAATATATATTAATACATACTGCATTTTCTTTCTTTTTTTCTTAACCAAACAGTGCAACTTTCGTTTGATAACAGAATAACAAAATCTTTTCTTTACTTTAGTTCACTATTATAATAATAAAAAAACACAATGCTAAGCTGTTTCCAACAATCTAATTTGCTGAACTACTTTAGGCGAATTATGATAAGGAATTGATGACATTACATATATTTTCCGTTGCAAAAGTAAATGCATTTAGAAAGCACAATAGCGATTGAGCAGTTTGTGATAACTTATTTGATAGCAGCAAGAAGAAAGAAATTAATTAAGAATGTTATTTTTTTTTTATAATTTCATTCATAATTACAAGAATATTTGACTCTTTGTAGTCTTTAAACAGAAATTTAAAAATATATTATAGGCTATCCACAGGAAGGGTATTCTCTCTTGGTACCAGGGGTTTACGGTACTGGGGGTGTACATGTATGGTACTAGATGTATAAGCTACCAAGGGCTTGTGGTACCGGGTTGAAGTATACCAGAAGTTTATGATCATTGGATGTAAGGTACCAAGGTTGTATAGTACCAGAGGTTCAGGATATCGAGTGTGTGGTACAAGGGGCGTGGGGTACCGGGGGTGGAGTGTACCTCGAGTATATGGTACGAATGTTTTAGGGCACCATAGATATTTGGTACCAAGGATGTAGGGTACAAGGTTGTAGGGTATCAGGAGTACATGTACGTGGTACTCGGGGCATGTGACACCAGGGTTCGAGTGTAGTTGGTGTAAAGGTACTGAAGGGTATACATAGGTATTTAGAGGTGTATGGTTCCAGTTTTGTATGGTACCAGTGGTGTAGGGTCCATGAGAGTATGGTACTGGGATGTACGGTACTGGGGTAGTGGGGTACCTGGAGTGTACGTTACCGTTGTGACAGGGTACTTACTTGCCCGATGGGCATGCGAAGAGGTACCATAGACAGGCGCTCCAGTGGGAGAGAAGAGCAATGTAGATGACAAACTTGAAGAATCGGATGGTCCCGATGTTGACGTCAAGGTTCTGCTCCAAGTTTTGCAGGTAGTTTGGAACCTATTTGTCGGGAAGATTTCAAAAGATGTACATGATTATTTACGTGGTAAGTATAGGAACTTTACGGTTTTAAGAGGAAACTAAAAGACATCTTTTGTTATATATTGTTATATTTTGTTAAACATTTTTTTTTTAATGTATATTTTCTTTCTAGCCCTGTCAAAAAAGCAGTTATTTGTTTCATATTATTGAAACAAATTTTTTCTAAAGCCTGATTTGATACGCTAAGAATAAAAGATAACTATCACAAAGTTATGACAAAACAATTTTCCAAAAAATTTAAGTAACGTCGGAATCATTCAAAGATATTCACTAATAATAAAGAAACTGTGGACATTTTTTGGCAGGATTCCGAATTGGTATTAACTGTTAACAAAGGAGTTTTATTTGCAGTTTTCCTAATTTATTTCTATTGCTGATTAACTGTGTATAATTCCGGTATATTTCAAGAAATATTTCCATTTTGTGTGTGTTCTCTGTTTCCTCTATTGTATTAATTCTGTATCTTATGTGTTTTTTTATGGATTTGAATTGGTATTAACTGTTAACAAAGATGTTTTTTTTTTAAAGCCTACCCGCCAGCACTTGATAAGCCTGTTGAGAGCCAGTAGATAGAGAGCATGGGTCCGTTGGATGCCTACAGGTAGCAGGAGACAGAACAGATCCAGGGGTAGGATCGCAACCACATCGGCCACGAAACCCCAGCTCCGAACGTAGTGGTCCCGGATGTAATGAAAGTCCTTGAATGTACCTACAAAACAATAGTAATCTCATAGAAATAATCATATCCCTCACAATTTTTTTTTTCACGGACAAGAACACTGACCATTGTCATAATATATGCTTTTCTCTTTTTTTAAATAATGTGTATTCATTGCAACCAAAAGGTTTGGATATCATAAGACAATAATGCATCTGGCTACTTTGTGGCGGATGCATAACTAGACATCTACTAGAAACCCACCACATTTAAATCATTTTTATCTTTGACGTCAGAGCCAGATAGTTCTTATATTCCCTGTTTACACTCTCTTATTCAAGGATTGAGTAAGTGTACTTCACGTAATCACACCTCTTGCTGACGGAAAATGAACACCTACACTATTTTGTTATCGCATCGATGACATCACAGTAAAATAGCTGTGACTATTTTCCCAACTTGTACTCGGAGATAATTTTCTTGATGTCTTTTAATTTTAATTTTTGTTTTCCTCGTTTTTTTCTTCGATTTTCTTAATTTCTGTAGCTTTGTCTTCATTGCTTGATTGTTTTTCTTTTTCTATTTTTATCATTTCACCCTTTAAAATCCAACAATCAACATATTGGAGGACGGAATCCTTTCAACTCGTTAAAAAAAAATCCTATTATCATCTTACCGTTGGGCGTGGTGACGGCCGTTCGAAGTCGTACTACGATGTCGATGACGAGTACGAAGTCCATGAGATACATGTGTGTGAGGAGAATCAGGTTCTCGGTTCCTTCGTCGTTACGATTCTGGTTGGCTGTGACGGAAAATTGCAAAATTACGCATTTCACCTTTTTTCATGATCCTTGGTGCATTTCAAAAGACCATCACATAACAAAGACTGCAAATTATATTTCTACAATAAATCAATCATCAGCATTTTTTAAATTCAACTCTCTTCATTTATATCCTGTTCCTCCTTTAACCCTATTTTAACTGGGTTATTTCAGACACCCCCCCCCCCCCTAATATCTCGGCCGTTTAACTGCCGATCGCCGCGAAAATGTGCATACATGCCAAGTGAAGTGTATAGAATACTATGGTAATTTCATTTTTTTTTGAAAAATTCAGTAATTTGCATATTTATGGTAATTTATGCATATAAGGTCATACAATTCACATTTTTGCACATAAATCAGACATTATTCATATTTAAGCATTCTTTTTCACTACATATATATTTGTTCGACCATTTGGAATAATAATACGACACAAAAAATTGGAAGAGCCGGGTTATTCCTTTTGTTATCTATGGTTTTGATAATTCATTACGTATTTTTTATTGTTTTTTTAACTCATGTATTTTATTGTTTTGTTGTTTTATTTCATTTATAACTACAATTCAACTATTTTGACCCCAAAACAAACACCCAAACTTTTTAAACAAGACTAAATAACCAATGTTTTATCTCTTTTTAGGAAAAATAACATTTCCTTATGTTTTGTACACAAATCACAACAATGAGTAATTTTCGGGCTGACATGCAAAGACAAAATATCACGTGACTTTGTAACTAAACATTCGATTTTCGAAAAAAATCTTTTTAAAAGATGCGTAAGGGTCGAAAGAAAAAAGTCATGAAAGGAAAATGTTATATCTGCCGCGGTTTCGGAGTAGTCGCGAAATTTCTACAGGGGGGGGGGGGGGAGGTCAAATTGACCCCCCCCCCCCCTCCCCCATTTAACATAGGGTTAAAACAAATTACATGTTCAGTCTTATGTTCTTTTCCACGTGTTACGGTCTAGTTTCTTGTGTCTAAGCAAGAATTAATTGGAGGATTATTGCATGCACTAATCGAATTCAAACAAACTCAGATCATCGTATCTCACACATACACAAATAAAGATAATTTGTATTTATCCTACTCTGAACGTAAACAAAACAAAAATTAATGAAAATCCCTCAAAATGTAATAACTCTGTAGGAGCGTACCGATGAAGCTAGCGCAGTACGGGTAGAGGAAGGCGATGACGAGGGTGACGAGTAGGACGAGGAGCTCCCAGAGCCTAGCGAATCGTGAGTTGGGTAGGACGACTGTGTCTGTGATGAGGGATTGAATGTCATCCCATAAAATACGTAGATGACGTCCAGTTCGCTGTGAGGATATAAACAAAATAGTTGTATCTGGTTGTGTAACCATGTACTATTTTACTTTTTATCTTTTCTCTTCTTCTTCATGGAGGAATATTAGTTACAAATTGTTTAACATCTTTAGTCGCTCATTTACTAAAACAAATTGCTTTCATTATATTTAATTAAAAATTAATCCATAACGAGAAAAAAAAAAAGCATCAGGGTAAGAATAAAAGAGATTGTAATGTCCAGTAAAATGTATTTCATAGATAAATAGATTTATAATGGAACAGCTTGCCTTTTCAGTATTCAATCTAAACTTAGGCATCTGTAATTAAAAGTGTCATCAATTTTAATGAAGCTAGTTAGATGTTATAATAACATAATACCTGAAGGCTCGGGCTGTGAAGATGATTTCGACTTGTTGATTCATTTACTTAAGTAGAATTTTATGGTGGATTTTTTTTTAAAGTGATAATTCAACGTGCTTCAGCCACAATAATTTATTTGGGTTAATTTGATGCAAGATGTATTATAACTGATCATGGGAAACAAAGTGGCCTGCCTTTCATTAAAGGTAATGTTTTTTCACTTTAGACTGACAGAACAATAACGACACTGGATATGATTAACAAATACAGAAAACCAGGATTAAAAAAGATATAAGACAGAACTAGCATCTAACAGCATGCAAGAGTACTTCTTTTCTTTACAAAAACACCGAAAGCTAAATGGGAGACGAAGTTAACGTTAGTGAACAGCATACCGATTTAGAGTAAATTCTGCAAAAGCTATATTCAATAGATTTGTTGAGTTGAAGAATAAAATAAAACCACGCATATTGAAAATGTATAAAAGGGAACCCAGTAGGACAACGCATTGTAAGGGAAGGTTCTTCTGGTATACGGTAAAAAACATGTTTTATGAACATAGAAATCAATGTTCATTATCATCTCTTGTTTTGCTAAAATATAGCTAGAATTATTTCTACATAAGCAGGAATTTACGGTGTTAATATTGTGACAATACGAAAGAAGCATTCGAAGGGGCGTGATAATACTAAATAAGCACTTGAAAGGGCGTGGCCTCAAAACATGATCATGACTTCAAGTTTCAATTAAATGTGCAAAGGAGAAAGAGGTGGTGACTTGTGCACAAGAGAAGATGACGTCGTGCTGGAGGGGGAGTGTACAGTGAAGGAGCGACGGTGATTGGATGAATAAGAGAAAGTGGGTTGGAGCTAAAGCGGTGGAAAGTGCGCATACAAAGACAAGACACAACTCTGATTGGATGAACGAGAAAAGTGGGTGGGGCTGAAGCGATGAAATGTGCGCATACACAGACAAAACACTCTCTTTACAGGTCTACAAGGGCGACTATGGATACTACACATCTAAAGTCAGGACAAAGAATGAAAATTTGTGAAAGGGGTGACGTGACAGGCTTTTTTGCGAGATTAAAGGAGCTAAATCTCGACTTTTGAAGCAAGATGGTTCTTACCGATGGTGTCATCCTTGCCGGGCTGTGCTGATTAAGGCAATGTGATAAAATGTCGTACGATGTCAATAAAAATGAACAACTTAAATTAAAGAAAGTGTACCTACATAATTATACAGTTAAGTCGGAAGAATTCCAGATACCTAGTTATAGGCAAGCAATCCCCTTTACCTGTTAACACAGTTCTCTCATTTAGACATCCTCTTCTTAACATTATGGTTTTGTGCCATAGGAATAAGAGTAAATCCGGAAAGAAAAAAAATGTATATTTAAAAAGGCATAAGATAAAATTGATTAGTAGGCCTACACTTATCTAGGTTTTTCTTAATTTTTTTCTTAAAGGGTTAGAAGCAAAATATTCTTTGAACAAAATAAAATGTGGTCCCTTAAACTCAACTATTAATGAACGTTCATGTTGACTCCTAATTAAAAAGGAAGACCATTGTTTAAAATCTCCCCGTTTTCCCCCTTTACCTAACAACTGAAATATATGAAACCAAGTATTATCAAAGCATTGTTAGTTGACTACCGACACCTTTTCAAGTCATTACTGCACAAAGTTTGTTATATATAATTAATTTGCTTTCAAACATTTACAAAAGTTATTTTCTACCAATTTACAATTTACATTCTTCTTAATTCACGAATTGCAACCTTTTGTCCTATACCGCGAGTACGACTTCTGTGAGAAAACAAAATTTAGTGTGACAGGAACGATGCAATGGGTCTAATAAATTGCCAACTTGCGTTGTTCAAAAAGAAAAATGATTAGTTAATGTTAGAAATGTCTAGGGGTCGATTATGGAGGTATTCAAATTCATTCTTGTCAGTAACTGGAGCAGCCTGTAAGCAATGCATGATGTTAATCATGAAGGTTATTAATTAATTGCAGTAAGTGAGACCAGTGGCGTAGCTCAGAAGCGGGACATGAGCCCCAGTAGCAATGGAAAACAGGAGGAAAGAGAAAGACAGAGAGACAGAGACAGAGAGAGAGACAGAGAGAAAGAGCCAGAGTGAAAAGAAGTGAGAAGAGAAAAATTGAACATGAAAATAAACTGGAATGTAATCTCCCCCCCCCCTTACCACTCTCTCTCTATCTCTCTCTCTCTCTCTCTCTCTCTCTCACGAACAAATACACGGACGCACCCGCACACTCACTTACCTACTCTTATTTATGTGCATTATTATTGTTATAGTTGCATGTTCAAATTATTGATATTTCACTAAATTGAACTGAATTGAATTTCCTGCAACTCTGAAACAATTTCCCATTCACTCAACTCACAATAAGAGTACCCTTTAATACATGTACCTGCTACGCCACTGGGTTAGAAAGTACATGTTAGTAAGTGTATGGGAAGTGTTATTCTATTTAAGGGAGAGGATTTAATGTCGTTTTCATAGTTTCATGAGGTTTGTGCCATAAAAAGCTGAAATATGGCATTAAAAATGAAAGAATGGGGGGGAAATTGTTAATATATTCATAGTCATGCTGTTACATAGCTCACACTTCTAGGTTGTTCTTTCGTTAGATATAAAAACGCAAATTAGACAATACTGCAACGCTAAAGGTAAATAGTAGATTAAGAAAAACAACAAAAACAATTTTGTATTTTGTTTTCTTTTGTTTAGCACATAATAATATTATATATATGCATTACAAGGAGATGTATGCGGATTAAATCTGGGAAAATATACAGCAAATGAGTGATATTAGATATTCTCCTATTTCTTGTATTGTTATTCGACGGAATATTAGCACAATGAATCTGCAAACTGGTCTAATAATGATTTTAAACAAAACAAGACAGTGTTATTAATATCACTAAATGATTGACTTATTAAAATCAATGTGAATTCTACTTCTCATCCTGAATGTTCTGCATGATATGAAGCAAAGATTAAGCAAATGTTATCATATTTCTACTGTATGGTTCTATGTTAGTAGTATTTTAATAAGACTCATGCATAAATGATAATGTGAGTAGGAACTAAAAGTACAGAACATTTTCAAAATGAGTTTTGAATAATAGACCTTACGAAACATAGTAGGTAAAATATCAATTTAAATGATGAATTAACAAAACCCATTAAATATCAACCATTTGCATAGATTATGGGCAAATATATATTCAAATGACAACTTTTGCCAAAGTCTTATTTGTGTAGTATCTTAAGAAAAATCAATGATCTTATCAACGCCGGGAAGGGTTCCTGATTTTTCATTCATCTTTTTGTTTAAACAGTATACATGTAAATTATTGGTTGTTATCACTGTTCTCGTTGTAATAAAAAGTTGCACCGGTGAATGGTGTACTATGATATTTCACACTTGCCAATTTGTTATGCCAATGGCTGACACTTATGAAGAAAAACAATCCCAAAACGCCATATAACTTTTCATTATCTTTTTTTTTCTGTCACAATTTGGAAAATATAATTCTCTTTTGCTCCATCGGAATTTGAAAATTAAAAAATTTAGGCTACATTCAAAGTAGATTGCAGAATATCACACCTTTTAAAAATATTTCAAACTCTTTTAATGCAGCTTTTATTGCCATTAAATTAAATATGTTGAATGTTTGTAAAGGCCCAATCTGATTGGTTTAAAGTATTGTGCTCTATCATAAGGTCGATGAAAGGAACGATGCCATTGGCTATTTATACTTACCATCACGACGGATCCCCTGTGTACAGTTACCCATTCCGATTCTACGTCTTCCATGTCAAATGCTTCGTACGAGTTGAGTGGATAGGCCGAGTCATGTTCTGATAAAATAGAAAAGGATTTACATCTTGAGAACTATATCTACAACTTCATATTTCAGTATGGTCTCGTTACCATTTGTAAAACATCGTCATCTCCTGGGCCCTGTCTTCCAAAAAGTTGCAATTGTTCCTCATCAATATACAACCCGCCCCTCAATCACTGATTTCCAATTTCCTATCTGTTGGGTATATGATTACAATTAACATCAACTTGCAATCGATTTGAAACAATCATATCGCTTTAAAATACTAGGCTCAGCGCCATATTTTATTAAACTTGTTACCAATAATAAATGCTATATTTCTATGACAAATTTGCTCTCAGCCAATACAATGTCAAGCTTATAACAGTCATTGATAAAAACTTTCTAAAAACAGGGCCTTATACCCTCTTTGTATGATATCAGCATCCAAGCTAAAGACTTCCACGTTATCCTACTTACTGTTTTGTGGGTTTCCATGTCTTGAGAGGCTTTTTGAGGCAGGAATGATGCCTTCACCGGCTCGGACGCGCTCCTCTAGAAGACCCGCTGCATCGCAACGTTGATCCGCGATATCCTGCAACTTCTTGGCGACTAAAGATATTAAAGGAGAAAAAACATAAGTCCAAGGAAAATATAATAAATACTTGGGTAATTCATTAAATATTTCACTTGATTTGTGATTATGTTGATGAAGTTCAATTGGAATTGGAGGGCTGTACATTTTGAAATGCACATCATTCATTAGTAGTTTGTCTAGTTACATGTAGCTCTAATTTGTTATCATATCCCGGGCAAGACAGCTATTTGAATGTGGATTCTTTAAACTAAACAAATGTATAAGATGAACCAACTAATAAGGCTCGTTCACATAAGCCACAGTAAAAAAAAAAAAAACCTCCACGGATTAAGTGTGAACGACTCAGTAAACGATTGGCGAGTGGGGATGAACAATAAAGCTTTGCGCCTATATGTCAGTTATAAGATACACAAATGTGAAGTGCAGTATGGTCAAGTACGCACATGTAAAAGTGGTTTACCCTGGCATGTGTGAATAAGCCCTACTTACCTTCAGGGTAGTGAAGGAGGACATTTTGTAAGTCACCCTTGTCCAAGACTAGCAGGTCGCAGTGAGCAGCGGCTCTGATGGTGTTTGTTCGGGGCATGCTGAAGATAAGACTAACCTGTACCACGAAGTAAGTGAAAATAAAGTAGTCATTAACACAGCATAAGGAAGAGGCTAGACTCAAAACATAAACAACTATTAACTTATGTATATTTTTAAGGCTTTGTTTTATGTTTTAACATTAAAAAAGAGAATATATCAACATATATACATGTTTAAAAGTTGTGAGGAAGTTTTAGTAGCTATCTATATTCCCAATTACCAAAACAAAACAAAACAAGAAATAACATCCAAGGTAAAACATAATCATATAGACTTAATGGATACAAATGAAAGACATGGCTTACTTCTCCAAATAGTTTCCCATGGTTGAGCCTAGCAATGGGTGTGTCGTCATCATCAGCTGATAGGACCTGCAGGGGAGGGGGGGGGGGGGAATGAAATATCATGTAATTACAAGAACCCTTGTGAAATGTTATGAATTGTTTGTCTCTCTTCCCATATCTGTATCCCAGCACCATCTCCCTCTCTCTCTCTCTCTCTCCTGTCTATCTGTCACTCACACACTATGTCTCTCCCTGTGTCTTTCTATCTCTGTCTCTTCTTCTCTCTCTCTCTCTCTTTCTCTCTCTCTATATATATATATATATTGGTTTATATGATGTCTCTGAATAAATCAAACATTTTAAGATTATAATTTGTCATGTTCCAAAATCAACCAAAGTACTGTAATGTCTTTAGAGTCATCTAAGAAGTACCATTTTGACATAACCATCAATTTAGTAAACGTTTCACTATTTTTACCACACCCTTTCCCTTTTCTTAAATTATTCTTTTTTCTTCAATCCACTATCATTTGTAGAGCACACGCATGCCTCTATTTCATTTTCTCTAAATTCTATTTCTCTTCCATTCCTCCCCTTTGCTGTTTTTCTACCCCCATTCCAATTCCTAATGTGCATATGTAAGTCTGCTTTACCTCGATCTCTCCTCTCTGTATGAAGTACATGTCGTGGCAAATCTCGTTTCTTCCAGCTATTTTTTGCCGCGGCAGATACAGCGATGGTTTGATCTCCAGAGAGAGCATGCGCAGAAACCCGTCACTCAGCCCTTGGAACATGGGCGCCTGAAAACATTCAAAATAAAACACATTCATAACGTTTCGTGATGATACTATGACATTATCATAACATGTTTCCTTTAATCAGTTTAGCCACATTAAAAAAAAATTCCCAGAAGACACAACACTTTATGACAGGGTTCCATGGCAAATGGACGTTAATTTCTTGCCAGAGGACATAACAGCCATGAAAGCGATTTGAACCCTATACCGTTTGCTTCATAGTCTGGTTAGATGTCCATCTGCACACGGCACATCTGTGATGATGAAGCAAAAAAAGCAGTCGCAAAGACTATATTTGAGTTCTTGCGTATCGTTAATGAAAATCGTTCTTCTTCTTTCAATACAAATTCAGGAGTAATAATAATAATAATGATATTTAATTTTTATACAGCGCTTAATACGAATGTCTCTAAGCGCTTTACAAATATACTATTACACCGGTCATTGGATTCATTGCTTGCCCGCACACACGTTCTTCTCTTACATATAAGGAAAATAAGAAACCATTTTAGTTAACAAAATTAAGGCAAAATAGTAACACAGATTCTTAGTGAAACGACCTAAATCAGTAATTCAGTGAGCGTTCAGGTATTAATTGCCCTGAGACACTATTAATGCAGGCGGAATGTCGAGAATAAACTCGCCCAACAATGTGCCAAACAAGCCACCTGCACCCCTGCAGGTGTTTGCATTTTGTCAGGCCGAACTCAATTCTAATTAGCAACTGTTTGTTCACTGTCCTATCTTTAAAGAAGCTAAATAATATAGGCTGGATTTTTTTTTACATATGAGGAGGAGTTTTGCCTGCATTTATAATAGCAGGAGTGACCAATATTGAGAGGGGTGAAAACATGGATATGGAATTTCTTAAGACTCTAGCATATACTAAACAAATGCGCACAGTATATATCATCCCAGTTTATTAAAAATCTAAATTCTACCTGCAAATGACAGAATTGTTTACGATATCATAACTCATTGCAGGTTATTTTTAGATCAGAAAGGACAGGCCTTTGGATCAAGAATTGTGTGAAAGAGGGGAAAGGAGGGGGAAAGAAGCAACCAAAAAAGGAAGTCATCTTATTTTTTTCCTCAAGGCTGTTGGACAATATTTGATCTTGATGGACACAAAAACACAAGGACGAGTACATAATATATTGTGCACTTACGGTATGCTACCTTGGTTTTAAAACGAGACATGAGCTGGTTGTACCCCTTCTTAATTTTCCATTGCCATAGGATGAACACTCATTAATTCTTACCCTGAAATGACCCCTGACATGACCTTACCTTGTCTAGAATTTACTTACTTCTAATAAAAAAGAAATTAGCATGAAAGGTCGGGGGAAGAGCATTGATAAGGTCAAGCATCATTGATCACAAATGGCGAATACACTTTCAAAAGCAACACATGGTGACACTGACTTGACCTTTGACATGACCCCTGACATGACCTTACCTTGTCTAGAATGTACTTGTTTCCACTGAGAGAGACTTCAGCATGGAAGGTGAGAGGCAGAGCATTGATAAGACTGTCGTCGGTCACACCTTTCTTCCTGACCCACAGGTACTCGTAGTAACCTATCACTTGTTTCTGAAGGTCCTCGGGAACACTTTGGTCCTTCTGTAAGGTCAACATGAAGAGGTGCAAAGGTGATAGGGAAGTGACAGGTGCATTTCTGTTGTTCTTGCTGTCGTGTATGATCATTACACAGTGGTTGACATCACCAATACTTTTGCAAGGATTAACATAAAAGGAGGGAATGATTCTATGGAAAATATTATTACGAATAAATCTGTAAAATATGTTTTTAAAAGCTTTTAAAGTTATGTCCCTTTTTTTTTAAAAATATCATTAGCAAACATTATTTGAAACAGCGTACATAACGTTTCTTATTATTTGGATCGAGTTACTTGATCTCTAAAGGGGGGGGGGGGGGGTATTTTTTTAATTAAATTAATATATATTTTTTTTATGTATCTATTAATAGTACTAGTATTTGTAGTACCCTACTTTGAGATATATTGTTATCTATTGAAGATGTTAAAGCTTGTTTTACTTTGATGTATCATACTTTAGACAATGATGTACCATACTCTAGACATATATTTCAGGTTTTGTCATGATATGCTATAATATGAAGAGCAGAGAAACATAAAAGAGAGCACTGCTTACATAAATGATGAAGGAAAGGAATTTTCAGGATTTGTGGACCATAAATTACTAATCGGTAGAGACCATATGTCACGATGTTTAACTTTTACTGAAATTATACCTTGTTTTCGGATGTGTAATAACGTTATACAAGTTTTATGCATTGATGTTTACATGTTTGATATGTATTGCTTTGTCATTTTAAAAATGGCGACTACGAAGACCTACATTCTATAATGCGTGGTAAATTTCCTCTCCGCCTGTCTGGCTTTGCAGACATGTTCAAACCGGTTTTGTCTGGTTCGTTAATATATTCTTTTGTGATGTAGATTTTCCATTGTTACGTACAGCGCGTATGCTCGCATGTTAATTGTATACGCGTATTTTACTTAAATTTCAACCAATCACGCTGCGGTGGTGATTGCATTGGGGCATTGGGCTCTTCTCACCACGTGAGCGTGAGTCGGATTTTTGGTACACACATCTTTAACTGTGCGATTGTACATCGTGCCGGTTTAATTTTTGTCCGAAAAGGACTGAACGACTTTGTCCCCGCACCTCTGCCGGAGAATTTGCTTACTGATCATCTTCAACAACATCATCGTCATCATCATGGCCGTCATCATCTATTTCCCACCGACAGCACCGCCCTCATCGTCGCCCTCGTCAGGATCATCATTCCTGACCTCGATGCTGATTTGGTTTGAGCTATTTATTTTGTAACGCTTTGCTGAATGATTTGATGATCCTTTTACTGTTCGGTCTTTGTTGATGTATGATTGTATATCCGCATATATCATTTAATCGTGCAGGTGATTAAAATAGAGGTAAGTTTCGTATTCCCTTTTGACGATCCCATTCATTATTGTGTTGCTTTTGTTTTATATACAGAAGATTAATTGCTCCTGTTTTTCAGGTGATCACTGTAATTTGTACGTTGATTATTACCGCTTAGGAGAGTTGTCCACTCCCTTTGACATTTGTATGTTGTGTGTGTTTTGTGTGTACCCAAACAATTACAGGCCAATGAACCTTGATTATTTGTGTTGGTTATCTAGTATATGAAATCGCCGATATTTGAGTGTACAACCTTATTGTTTGATGGTGAGGTATTTCTCGTGAGATCGTAAAAGTTAAGAGGTAAAACACCTTGGGGGAATTCTACAAATCTTTTATGAATCAAAAAATGTTTTCTTACAAGTGAATCCTTGATAACGTTGAAGCGATGTGTGTAGCGCGCCCTCTGTGCGTCAAAGTTGGTCAACATGGATGCCATACCGCCCAGGATCATGCCGAAGAAAACGACGATACCGAGCAACATGGCGAAGATTGAAAACCATTTCTCCTTCTCATTCACAGCGCTTATATCACCATATCTGAGCGGGTGAAGGAACAAGAGAAAGGGAGAGAACTTAGTACAGGTACACACAATGTTAGGGAGATTGAACAAAATTCACCTTGAATAAGAAAATGCAAATGCTTGTACAAGATACCAAGCAAAATGGCAAAGATCGATATTAACCACTTCTGCTCCTGATTCACAGCGCTTATATCCCCATATTTGAACAGATGAGAGAAGAAGAGAAATGGGGGAAATAACTGTTTAACAAGATACCGAGCAACATGGCGATAACTGAAAAACACTTCTCCTTCTCATTCGCAGCACTTACATCACCAAATTAGAATGGGTCACAGACAAGGAAGAAATTAACTTCTAAAAAGTGATGATAATTGCACTCAACAACATGTGTTAATCATTATCATTACGACTTTTTTGCGCAACTGATGGGACAATCTGCAAGATAGAAAGGGATCAAGACCAAATTCTAGAATATTTCACTCAATAAAGAGATCATCTTCAAATGAAATTGAGTTAACCTTTTTTGATAAGAATCAATCATGATATATTTTACCCTAATTGTGTTGTACTAATTAGTTTTAAAACATTGTAAATGATTATGACAAATTAGATTTTGCAGGAGGTCGATTTAGTTTATTGCGTCTTGCGCGATTTTTTTGTCCCCATTTTTCCCCATATATATGACCATTTGAAATAAAGTTTTTCCTACAAGACAGTAGGCATTTTTTATTTAAAGAGATACATGGAGAAATTTCATATTTCGTACGGGACACATTTCGCTCTTTTGCAGACATGTCTTTCATTACCGAAGATGTGTAAAAATAAAGGCAATTTCTAACTTTATATTTAGGATAAGAGAGACATATTTGTAATAGTACTAACCCAGTAGATGTAGCAGTCGCGACAGACCAGTACAGTGAAATGACGTATGAATCTCCAGTTGATGCTTCGTCCAAGTCTTGGCCTGCAAAAATATATCAAGGAATATTGGAAATTAGTATATAAAATTTACATGGAAATAGTATAATATGTTGAGAAAATGATTTGAAAAATCAAATGTTGGGTAAAAAGATGTACATGTATAAAGGTAACTAAATTGTTCTTACCGTAGCTAATTTTTGTAATTATTTAAGTATGTAGAAATACGATTTATCCCGATCTTTGTTCGTGGAGAATGTGATCTAACAATATTTAAACAGTCCATCTTTCATTCTTGAGTTACGAAATACAAAGAAAAAAAACATCAAATTTACTAGGGGTGTGAATAATTTAGTTGTTAACTGTGTGCATGTATTGGGGTTATAATGTGTCCGAATATCAGTTCGGCAATCATACTCCCATTTCGGATTTTGCTAATCATAATTGGCAAACTGTATCCATGATGGATATGACATTGCCGAAATATGCTTGATTTTTCCCAAACACTTTTGTAGAGTACAACTTACTGTATGTTATATGTTTAGTTTTGTTTGATCTTACTGAAGAAGGTTAACATGGCTTTAACCTGCTTTTGTATTGAAAAAAAGCTGTCGTGATAATGAAACGAAATTTACAATGTTTACTCAAGACCAAACATTTAAAAGAAAATAAATGATAATGAACAGCTTTCATCGTTGGAAAATATATAGCTGTGCCGTCTTGAAATAGGGAAGACAACCATTCGAAAGCCCATTCTTTGATATTCGTTGGGACTTTCTTTTTTCTTTAAAGTATGGATGAATGCTTCAAAATGTATCACACGAACGGAAAATAAATAACAGAAATAAACAGACATATTTATGCAAGTAAAAATGGGGTAATGAAGAACCAAATTGAATTTCATACATCGGGGGAAAACGTGATCGAATTCTTGTAAATTTGATAAGATGGGCCAGTTTCTGTTTTATTCTTCATTATCTTCCTTTTAACACTTTTTAAAGATTGTACTGTAATGAGTTACACCTCGTGTTCACTCCCTACCAGGCCAACACCATGATGCAAAGGGTATTAACATGGAATATATTCCACATTATCCAGTATACATGTTAGAAGGTAATATAATTTGCACGCAAGGCTGCTTGATCGAGCATATACTTCAGGATAGCATATTTTGGACATGACCATTTTTCCAGATGCGACTTTATGGCAAGGAGAAAGAAATCCCCCTCTCCTAATGACGTCATCACCGTTGCCATGCCAACTCACCCCCGGAGCAAAAAGTGTAATCACCAGGATGCCCGTTTGAAATGCAGGGGAGGAAATATTATGTATGAGTGGATACTTTTCGCGCGGGATAGAGGAAAAAACGCAGAATTTAAGACGAAGGAAAAATGTCAATTTATTTTCTGTGCTGTCCTTCAGACGAACACTTTGGGTGAAATTTGAGAGCAAAATGGAACGATGCAATTGTTACCTTGGCAACGGGTTGAAATTCACATCTAGAGCGTAGGAGAGGGTTTCTACGTTTTAATTATCAATTCCCAGAATCCACTACTCGCGATATTGTCATAGGCCTACACGATGTCAAAATGAAATTAATCAGGCTTTTTACTTCCCAGATATACAAATGTTATGACAAGGCCATAGATGACAAGTTTATAATTCATTACTCAGATCTCATGGGGGAAATAAGTTCGTTGAGTTTGTGTTTATGCAATGAGTTGACTAATATTTTCATAATGTGGGAGTCTGGTATACCTTTGACAAATTTCCCTTCATAATGTATGCTTATTTCATTGGCTGTTTTTGGTGCTGTTTTGTTTTTGTTTTGTTTTGATTTTGGGGTGTGTTTGCTTGTGTGTGTCTGTTTAAAATACCTTCATAGGGGTTCAGCATATTTTTCAGGAGGAAAAGGAAATGGTATCATGTGATTTGTTAATCATGTAATGTTCTTTTTTCACCCTTTGAAATGACAGCTATGGATAGGAACGTCATTAAGGGAGATTAAGAGAGATGTGCTTTGCTCAGGACAGAGTAGCTTGGAGACGGTACGTTCATGGGCTCACCAGGAGTCTGGAACGACTCAACACCTATTAAACAACAATAATAATCACATTTTTGTATGAGTGTTGATTGCCCGATTCGACCACAAATATATGTACAGAGAAATTCTAAATTGTGTCAAAGTCGTTCCCTTATTTTGTTTCGCTATTTCGTGGGAAGCGTAATACGAAAAAAGAGAAATAGAAATTTTGTTTAGCTACAGAAGTGAAAGTAATGGAACAAGAAACCATTATTAATTCCAAAGCTTTGCCTTCCTGGAAAAAACAAATGCGAAACACAAAAACTTGATTAGCACTTTATCCTGGTCCTCATTTCATTTCGGCGAAGTAAACAGGACGACTGTTCTTTTCTCATCCATGTGATTTATCATTTTCAGATGCAAATGTACTCCAATTGTGCCTGATAAATGTCATCAACATTCGTCCATTTTAAGGACAGAGTGCGGTGTCCTGGGAATTCATCTTTGACGTTTTAGCAGACGACACCGAGAGAGAGAACGGGGTCGACCTAATATCGAATGCACTTTTGTTCCCTAAATTGACCGCCAAAATAACGAATGTGCCCGCAGATGCTCGTAGACACTCGATATGTTGTCCCATGTGCTGGAGTTAATTCGAAAGAGGCGATGGCAGTTTTGCACGATGCAATCACTTATTTAAGAAAAGACAAGTGGAATTCTATGATTTGCACGACTTCTTTTCAATCAGATGGAGACCGCATTCAATCAAAGGACCCCTGTGGCATATTTGGATCAGCTTATTAGGCAGCTTTCCATTTTTGGGGGAGTAAATCCTTCTTATTCCTATTCTTTCTTTTCTTCTTCTATTACTTCTAATTCTTCTTATTCGTCGTCGTCCTTTTCTTCTTCTTGTTCTTGTAATTAAAATCATTATTATTATTATTATTATTATTATTATTATTATCCTCCTACGTCTTCTCCCTCGATCAATATTATAAATATAGTTTAAATGTATATATTTGTTCAACTTGAGTCACAACTTGCACTTGCAAATTATTAGCTTCGAATTCTCGGTACTGTCAAGCAATCTTGGTAGCCTACAGGACAGATGATGAATATCGTGATGCATCACACACTGAGCTCGATTGCTTACAGTGAAGGATGCTACCCTCGATTTATCACCCGGCGTTCTCCGAAGAAATTAATGGGCATGTTAATTCTAGGAAACTGCTGATGACTACAACGATTTATGGCTTGTTTTTCACCTCTACATCATGTAACGGCTCGGTGCAAGCTCCGTGTACTGTAGATGGTAACATCTTGAAACACAAATATCTTCCGAACATTATATCGGTAATAATATTATTGTAGCCTCTTCACACTTTTCGCGGGTTGAAATTTATTTTCACACGACAGAGATTCCTGACGTTTTCTTAAATCATCGTACATAAAAAGCAGGTCACCTAAAATGTGAGCTTGTATATAGGTGAAAAGTTTATATATATTTCCATTAAGAGCCAAACATCCTCAATTTTGTTGCCGTAAAATTACCGGCACAAAATAATATGAGGGAAAAAAAAGTGGACATGAACGAGAGAAGAGAAAGGGCTGGGGCAGTGTCGAAATATATCATTATATATAAACTATACTTTTTTTTCGATTATCTAATTAGTTATGGTGCTTTTCATTCCAAGCGTGTTCCATTGTCTTAACATTATATACGGAGAACAGAACACTCTTTTACCATGTGATTTATTTATTAAGACGGCAGTCAAATGTCTAAATCACATTAAGCTTTCCAGTACAAGTATACTATACGTATATTTTCTCAGAAAGCTGTTTTGTTCCCTCTTCTCTCTCAAAACCAATAACCGTGTTTAGCCGAGTCAAATGAGTTAAATCGTCCAGTAAATGTCGGGATTTATTGCCAAAACAGACGCAGCGTCCAACGGGTATTTCTGTAGTAAGTACTGGCGGAGGAAGATCCCAATTATGTAGTATTGGTTGTTGCTGTGTAATTTGAAGGTTCAGGTGTTTTATTCTTACCAATTAGTAGACATGGTTTATTCTGTTATTTAGTACGTGTGACCCTACATCATCATCAGTAGATGTAGAACTATTAGCATGGACAATAGTCGTAGTAGTGGTGTAGTAGTAGTAGAGTGGTAGTAGTTGTTATTGTAGGACATTAGTAGAATTATAGCAGTAGTAGGAGTTATAGCAGTGATAGTTTAGCAACAGCAGCAGCAGTAATATAATAATAATAATTAGTAGTAGTAGTACTTTTGTAGTACTGTTTGCTGATGTAGTGTTGCCAATGGCTTTGTTGTGCTGTATTACTTTAATAGCAGGATGAGCTGTAGCAGTTAAAGAAGTTATAGACGGGATCGCAAGGGGCAAAGTAAAATAGACTTTAAAGCTCCTCCACATCGTAACAGGTTGTGGTTTTCTAAACATTTCTCTTCCTTTCATGACTTTACCATAGACTGCTACGCCATCCTCACGAAAGTCAGTCATGAATAATTAGCCCAGTAACAACGTACTTACAATTTTGTCTAACCTTTCCCTATTTGGAAGGCACCTTCACCCCTGCCCTTTATTTGTATGTCTGTTTCTCTCTCTCTCTCTCTCTGTTTCTCTCTTTCTCTCTTCATCTATCTAGCTCCCCTCCTATTTTCATCCCTATCTGTTCTGAACAGCAAATAAACATTCCCCAGAGCAATACATCACCGGTCCGCATAGTGCGAGAAGATATTGCGACAGAGAGCGATGGGAGTAAATAAATACTTGGGGGATTTTCTCCGCCATTTCTGAATGACAGTATGTGACACATGACATTTCGTAGAGTGGATTGGGAGGGTTAGCTCGAAAAACGAGATACAGAGAGAGAGAGAGGGAGAGAGCAAGATACGGGCCCACAAGAGCACGTTTATTTCGTTTCTCTCACTCTCTCTCTCTCTCTCTCAATAGCATACAAATAAAGTGAAGTGATGACTGTCTATCATCTTTTTAATAGTAACCATTTTATGAGGCCAATTTGGTTCATGACTTTTCCCAGAAATCGTTTTAAGACCCCTTTATGACTGTTATCTGCTCTAATAATGTCTTCGTTCAAACCGATCACTTCCACTTGGAACAATCATTTAGATATTGCCCCCCCCCCTGAATAAAAGGGTATTTAATGTATCATATCGCAAGTACATGTAGGACGAAAGAGGTTTGGATATGAAAACTTCCCCCCCCCCCTCCCACTAATTTTTTCTTTCCACGATTTCAAGAAATGAGTATATGACAATTAAATGTCTGAAAAAGGGCACGTTGAACCATTTGCACAGGTACACAAGTATACGTGCACCCTAATCCTATGCTCACACGAAAGTCTTTAAAAAAAATGAAATGAAAGCGGGAACAGAAAGAAAAGAGGAAAGAGAGAAGGCGAGAAAACAGGACAAGTTGTCCTACTTATTACAACATTACTATGGAATAGCAATGGTATAGATTACCACAAAAAATAAGGAAAGGTCCGTCACTAGAAAACTTTAAATTAAGACTTAAACCTCACTTGTTCATGTAGTATGTATACCCGTTCTAGACCGAGAACTAGATAGTTTATTCCTCAGCACTGCATCCTGACTTATGGATCCTGCTGAGTATCGTCGTAGAAGTAGAAGTATAACACAGCCTTTACGAGCTCTTGCAGCGCAGTAGAATATATTCACATAGTTATTGAGCTTTACAAATGAATATATTATCATTATTATTTTTATTACTCTTTAAAATCCAATCTTACCAAAGTTGAAGGATAACGCCCAGGAGTCGTTCTGACAGACAGGTGTCTCATTACCGTGCCATCCTGTACAAGCTAAGTAATACCATCCACAGGCCGTTAAATGGATCACCATTGCTGCTACAATCGTGTACTTGAGTGTTCTCAGTAGGGCCGTGTTGGATCCCAACTTTGATTCGCGGCTGTCTGTTGAGGAAAGAAAAACGGAACGCATTATTAAAAGAAACGGAATTAGGGTTAGGGTTGAGTGTTAAATCGTTAAGGCCATTAATTATTGTATATATATATATTTTAAATAATGTCATTATTCCATATGCTGTTATCGTTTAATTGATACTTTCATCTCGCTCTCTTACGTATTTAATGCAAGTTTAGTAATAATAGGATTATCCTTAAAAAACGATAAAAAATAAGATAATATAATGTATTCTGAAGGCTCTAACGATAGATTTAAGTTAGTGAAAAAAAACATCTACAAATATGTAAACAATAATTATGATTATGATTTAAATAATTATGATTATGATTTAAAAAAGTGAATGTATTAACTATATATGAAAGAATAAAGCTATACTTTGAACGTGTTTGTTATACCCCTCAAACTTCATACTCTTTTAAACATTTTTAGCACAAATCACCATAATCTTCTTTTCCACGCGCGCTCTTTCTCTCTCTCTCTCTCTCTCTCTTTCTCACACTTCTCACACTCTAGCACCGTCATTCACTCTTCCCTATCAGTTTTTGTCATCCAATTCCGAGTCTCTCGTGGCGGGCGAGAAAAGAAGGATGTTTCAGCGTCGGATTAATGTCACTTTTATATCGTCAGGGCCACAAGTGCTCCACAGCTCAGGATGTATAATCAATTCTCTCGCCTCAAGAACGCCATTCTGTTCTAACGGCCCGGATACGCACTCATTGCACCCCCGCTATGGATGGGGGAAAGTCACCCTGCATACAACATTCAGCTTTGACGAATGTAGTGAGACTCATACTACGATGAGTAGATATAGGTGTTGAGAGCCAGAAGGATTTTAACTCTGTGTAGAAGTAAATATGCCTTTATATTTCTCAACAGATTAAAACGGTTAAGTGGTATAACCCCACCACAGTGTATACGATGTTACTGCGATCTTATTTTTCAAGACCTTGTAATAGCATGTGCTTAATACAATAATGTTACAAGGTTTGTCTTATTTTGTTGGAGTTTCTTCTTCTAAATAGCGCCCCACACACACACGCACACACCAATGCCCCATTGTGAAATATTAGTAACGCTATCGCCTTGACTCTCCCTCTCTCTCTCTCCCTCCGTTTCCCTCTCTCTCTTCCTCTCTCTTCCTCTCTTTATCACTGTCATCTTACATTTTTCCTGACCGGGTGGTAAGTCATGATAGCGATGTCTTAATTTGCTGTTTAATGTTACCAGGTTTCTTCCGACGATAACCCTTTTTTCTTCTAAATAGCGCCCCCCCCCCCTCTACACACACTCACACACGCACACACACACACAGAGAGAGAGACCGATGTCACATTGTGCATATTAGTAACGCCATCGCCTTGACTCTCCCTCCCTACCTCTCCCTCCGTTTCCCTCTCCCTCTCACTCTCTCTCACTCTCTCTCTCTCTCTTTTCACTCTCATCCTACATTTTTCCTTAACGGGTGGTAAGTCATGATAGCGATTCTTGTATCAGATGTCCTTCCCTCTATCTTACCCGACATCCTCCCATCCCTTCTCTCCCTCTCTCTCTCTGTTTCTCTCCCTGACTTGCTTTCTCTCTCATCGGGTGGCAAGTCACATGACGATGTCTGTTATCTTTCCTTCATACAAAAGACAGTGGGACGTCTGGCTTTTACTGGGTCTTAAGGTCAGGGTACTATCTCCCAGACGAGGCTTCAAAAGTTAATTTATTCATGAAGATGGTTGACGCCCGCTTATGCATCCGATGCTAAATCACCAGCTCAGTGCTAATAAAGCGATACAAATAAATGATAATCAATTCAGTGTGTAAGAGTTATAATTAAAAACACCGTTGATATCTTTGTGATACATATTGAACGTCCTTATTTTTTTCTTCCAGCTTTTCTTTCTTTTGATAAGGAATGAAGGAGAATTTCAATCAAAAATCAACTGACAAGTCGTTTAAATATTCCCTTTTTCGTGTATTGTATGGTATTGTTTATGTATTAAGTAACGACGTCAACATTGAGTGGGTGCTATAGTTTATGGCCGGTATTCCATTTCAACGTTAAAGCCCGGGGACAAATTTGGTAGCAGTTTAGGAATATCATACCAGCAAAACTTAGATCACCAATATCAGATTATTATTATTTTACACTTATCTGTCCTTTGATAGCGCAGAAGATACTTGAAGCAACGTCATTTTGATAAGTGATCATTGCAACTACTATATTAAATACCACTTAGATGTAGAAGCCATATATACAGGTGTTATTTGTAAGTGTGATAATGATGATGGTCATAACGTTGATATTATTCAGATTCAATATTAGACAAAGGGGCATTATGGAAAAGGTTGTATTCATTAACAATAATATGCATGTATGATAATAGTAGCCTTCAATAACCGATAAAATTGTTAAAACCGATAATATAATATAGTGATGATAATAAGGGAGTCAGTGATGATGTCACTCGGGGCATAACCATAATGCAGGTAGCTATATTATGATCATGATTATTTAATAAAGATAATGATTGACAGATGATCACTTTGAGGTGGAGGACTCAGGAGGGGGATAATGATGATGATGACTATGATGACAATGATGACAATAATGATTGTGGTGGTGATAAAGTTGGCTGCAATATTATAACTGGTATAGTTGTCCCTTATGAAAGTCTTCAGCCTAAATATATCGCCACATACAAGATATAATATTGTTTATCATCATCGTCAATCATCACTTTTACTACATGGTGGCAATTAATACTCGTACACCTAAACATCTTCATAATTCAGACCAAATATACATTTAACTTCCATAATGGTGACAAGTGAATGTCCAACATATATCTCCTAAAATAGCCCTTCGCTACGAGCCTCTTCCCCTATTTATAACTCCCCTCCATATACAGCACAATGTGATTGTGGTGTGTTGCATGGTTTTGACATATTCTAGTCACTAGAACGATATCCTCTTCAGTTTCCTACCCAGCTCTCGCCTAGGGAAAGAGCGAGTGTCCTTCAATAATGCATGCACTGAATACAATCTTGCCACAGCTAGCCTTTTTACTGTGACGATGAAGGCGAGCGAGTGTGTGAATTCCATTTGTGATTATAATCCTACGCTGTATTACCAAGTATAAGCGGTGGTTATGGCCATGTATTTCATTTACATACATGTACGTAGCATAATGCACGGGACGGCATCTTCAAATTATATTTCTGGATATCCATGGAAAGAAATATTGTCCAGGGAATTTGTTTGCTTATCATAATCGTATATCCTTTCTATATTTAGTTAGATAGATGATTCAATTACGCCAAAAAAAGAAATTAATATAAGAATGATTAGATTGCCATGGAAGGATTTTCCTTAGATATTTTAGGATTATTATAAATGGGACTTATTATTATTATATGCAGGACAACCTGATCATTTCCAGACCCTACAATAGTTATTGCTTTCGAAACCCATTATCTATTTCCTTCACAACGTAGTTCTCTCTCTCTCTCTCTCAGTCTCTCTCTTTATCACTCTCTCTCTCTTTTCCCTCCCCCACATTTCTCTTCCCCTCTTTTAAATTTCCCTTTTTACTAGCATGCCTATAAGGATAACATTGACGAGTTTTTGGTTTCCCATTCTTTGAGGGTAGAGTACTAACCAACAATCATTCACATGTTTGTTTTTAAAAAAATTAGTAGGTGCTTATTTTCAATTACATTACATTTTTGTCCTTGGTATATACGCTATGTTACCCATTGTAGATTCGTGATAACTAATCCCTCGAGACGTTTCTCCATAGGCTATAACTCATGAAAACAACAAATATTTATTTATTTCCTCCAGCCTTTTCTAGGCTTAGTCTTAATTATATTTTATTTCCTTTTCTGTTTAGATACTGTCTCAAAGGTTCTATGGTATCGCATTACAGATTTATTGCATAGAGGGCCAAATGTTAAAAAGTATCACCTCTGAAAATGTATTATATTATTTTAAGTATATATAATTAATTTTGTGATATAAGTACATATGTGTTTTTCTTTGTAATCAATATACATTTTGTAAATTTGTGTTTCTTATGTACTTATTTTTAAATTAATAAATGATGGGGGGATTCGTTTCATACAGTATCTTTCTCTCGAGCTTTCTCCCTTCACTCAGACACTATAAGGGATTTGATTACTTCTCTCTCTTTTACGTCCACCCCTTGACTATGGAGTACGGGCCATCAATCTTTCACAGCTTGCAGTCCTCTCACTGTTTTCAATTAGCTAATGCTTGCTACTGTAATGTCTCTTTTCACTTTAATCATTCAGCACGTCCGTTTATGTCAAGGTCCATTAATAGTCTTTAAATCATGACATGTACACCATGAGTTTGTTTCTTTGCGTTTTCCTGTGACGACAAGGAAAAGAACATTTTACTAGATAAACATAATGGTGATGATAATAGTCATAATAACAATAGCAATGATAACAATAAAGATAAAATAAAAATGATAATAGTACTTTACTATTAAAGGAGGACGATAGACCAACAAAATTGTGAAGACGAAGAAAAAGAAAAACAGCGATGAAAAAAGGAAGGATGAGCGATTAATTACTCTTTCGTATAACTTCTCGCCAATATATACAGTAAACATGTGCACGCACACGCACCCACGCACACCTGTTTAAAAATGCGGGAATATATTAATATTGCCCTTCTTTTTAATCTACAGTCGCCCAGCAGAAGAGACTGAGAGTGTATCACACGTTTATTAGAGCATGAAAAGCATTTGATTCAGCAAATACGATTACCAGGATGACATTAAAACTATTTACAAAATCAACTCATCCGACATTAGAAGTAATTGCCTGGGATGCGATCATTTAAAAAACTGCTGTCTCTATATTCAATTAATCTAATTTCAACGTACGTTTCAATGAACGAAAATCGTTATATTTGACAAAAACCACAAACAATGTGTATCTAGGCCAGGCCATCAGGTCAACAAAGGCACACGAGACTGCAGGATCGGAGTAGAAAGTAGAGCATAGTTTATGCTTCCCCAGGGCTCTATTATCATTTCACCATCTCTCAGATGGAGATGAAGATGACATGGGGATGAAATGTTAATGGAGCTGGGCAGTCTATACCCGTGTCGTATTGGACGATGGGGGATGGAAATGAGGGATTAGCATGATGATGCAGTGAATATATTCATTATTATATTGTTCATATTCTTTGGCGACGGGGAGTTCTACAATAACTCCGAAAGTATTGTTTTGTGCGCGTGTGTGAGCTTAAAACGCACGGCTTGTGAACGTGACCGTTTGAAACGATACAAAAGACCATTCAATATTTATTAAAAAAACGATTGGACTTCCGTGATCGAAATTATTTAAAAACTGGCCACAGCGAAATCTGTTATCAACAAATGTTCACGAGTTTTGTTTTGTTTTTTTTGTTGGGGGAGGAGGCTGGTGTATGTGTCCTAACATTTTGCCTTAAACAAATTTGATATCCTTTATTATGTACTTTAATACACACAAATGCACCATCTTCCCTCTTTCGCCTACAGGAGCACCAAAGGTCAATTACTGGGCTTTCATTTAAATGTCATACCCAACGCTTTTGAATTGGGTATAACGGTTTTGAGATAAGAATTTGTAGGAAAACAATTAATGAAAGAAATTATACCATAAAGAATATCGATTTTATAATTGGCTGAAGAATTTGTGACGAACATGCATGTATCTTCTTATATTCAGGAATAGTTGTAACCGGTATGTTCATATCTTCATTAGATTCATTCAAGATGATTAGTTTCAACTCTCTGTTTAAGAGCTCTAACTTCAGTTCCTTCCCAGAACTAGATAGCATGATGTGCCATGGGACTAAATTACATTCCATTACATAATTCACTATAATTGGGCTGAACACTGTGTCATTTCCCAATGATGCATGAAATCCATCTTATGTCATGTATTTCTAACACCAACCCCTCCTTCACGAGACATCGCTCAGTACGACCCCTCCCGTTATCATCACCCCTGAACCCTCCCGGGGGGCGTTTGCACCTGTGGGTATACAAGGAGGAAAGGGAGATCGCTCCTAGCGTGACTGCAATACCAATCGGAGTCTAATCAGGAGAGCGTTGAAATCGCCTGTTCTTATTTCTTCGTTTCACCAGTGTGTGAGGCTGGCGTACATCGCCTCGGGAAACAGCAGGCCACCATGTTCTCGACGCCTTGCGATGGCTAGTCTCTCTGACAGTCGTTTTACCAAAGCAGATACGACACTTCAAGATATACATGCATAGAACGGCTCATGGAAGCAGTTGATCTAAAAACATCCACATAACCTTTGTTTTAATGTCATAGTACACCATAGGAAGTGAAATGAATTCTTCAAATGTATATTTGCGTACGTGTATTCATGTACCACGCGGTTGAGCAGTAATCTAAATAATGGAATGTAATAAGATAAACCAATTACATTTGTATCCCTTCCGTCATGTATGTATTGCACAGGTGCACATTGAGCATTTCATCTTTAAATTGATTTAAAGCCCTATAAGTCATAATATATCATATTACATTAACGAACATTAATGGCATCGGTAGTCAATTTGTATTGTATTGTATTGTATTATTTATTCGGCACTTTCAAGAAATATAACAATTTAACAATATAAACATGGTAAATACAAAATTGGAATGACGAAAAATGTGCAAATACAAATTTTTGTAGCAATATGTAGATGTTTTTGTTTTCATATAAATATTGCGCAGCGTTAAAAACCCTGAGGCAATATAATTATTGGATGAAATGAGATGAAATCGCATTAAAATTGTTAAGGTGAAACTATTAAACTGCCTTCTAACATCGGATTCAGCAGTATCATATACTTTTCAATGCTAGAATTTGTTGTGTTCCAATGCTTACGCAGCCCATAGATTATCTGTTCTATATTATGTCTAATTGCAATCTTTTAAGAGCATTGATCTCGATAGAAATAGGTAGAACAATGTTTTGAATAAATATTTAAGAAGGCATTTGACATTTATCATTATAGATCAATGTCAATTTCATCTCCTTGCTCGTGTTTGAAATTATTATAATTGATACTTTACATGCAGGTTTACAAGGTTAATTCAACATGTGAATAAAATATTAATTAGGAGGTTGGTTCGACATAATGGTTGTCTGTTTGTTGAATTTGTGATATGTAATGTCAAACAGATTAACTACTGTAAGTTGTAATTAAAGGTGAATTGGTTTACTTTCCCATAATATTTTTTTGTCATTTGTCTATCTGCTTTGTTATTTATTATGTTTATAATATATTCAAATTTGTCATGATTGTAACAGAGAAATTTTCAATTCATTATGCGCTTCATAAATATTATTATTATTATTATCATTATATATTCAAGACCCTCATAGACATACCCGAAGAGAACAAAAAGAGAGAATCATGATCTTGGAAAGGAAGAAGAGTGAAGCCTCGTTGGCGATAATTAACATGTCTCGGCACCTCGTATAAATGATCCGAATCAGGATATTGGTTTTTGTTATCTGAGCTGCTTCAAAGACAGATAGAGTAATATGCGTGGAATACCGACCTGACAGACAGTGTTACCCATTTACATTCCGTCTTGGTGTGTGGTTTGTTCGGAGTGATTCAGGGATGGTATATCATTTGGTAACTTCCATTATTTCATCAGTGTTTTCTATTAAAGAAACGTCTCAAAACCCTATTTTTTATATAAATGATCAACAAGAATATCATTCATGCTAAATATACTACTCATTTCGGATGTAGGTTCAAAAACAATAATATCGCTAGTGACATTTGTTTGTCTCGCAATTTGTATGGTCAACAAGGGATCTAAAAGATCACGACGAAGTGTTGCAGCGGCGCACGAAACGTCGTGATCTTTTAGATCCCTAATTTTACCATGAATAGTAATTTCGAAATATCTGAGTATCGAGAGCTTTCCACTTCGTGATTATCAAAATTGGGAGATATTTACTTAAACTTGATTGCTTTCGAAATTAAGTGCTATGCATATATACACGCCAATATTCCGAAGCTAAAATTAATGAGGCAATATAGGAATATTATAGTTTACTTTGCATTCTTTTTACACAATTGGATGTATATTCAGAAAAGAAACGAAAGGTTTAAAATATTAGGTTTGAGGTCAAAATATAGGTTCATACACACATACTGACTTAGTGTGTGGTATATGTATATGTTCTGTTCTGATAGCTTCAGGGATGGTTTACATTAGTACATAATCACATGCTAGATAGATAACATATCAGCAGACGTCTTTAAATAGAACTCATCAGACAGTCGCATACTTTCAATTATCTTATCTTAATTCTTTAAATCGTTACAAGAGCAATACGTGTTTCATCGCACACCTTGTACAGTCAAACCTGTCTTCATTGAGGTTCCTTCAGGTGAAACAGAGAAGGGGGTTATTGTAGACAGGTGGCCTTTCTAGATAGGTTCTACAACACACATTTATTTCTTGTGGGAGTCAAACATGTCTTTTGAGGCCCCATCAGGTGAAACAAAGAAAGTGACCACTGTATACAGGTTCTACAACACACATGTCTCTCTTGTGTGTGTCAAGCCTGTCTATTAAGGCCCCTACAGGTGAAACAAAGAAAGTGGCTACTGTAGACAGGTGGCCTTTCTAGACAGGTTCCTACAACACACTTCTTTCTTGCGGAAGAAAAAAATGCATGGCCACTGTACATGTAGAGGTGGCCCTTATAGAGAAGTTGCCAGTTAGATAGAATTTGACTGTATACCATTCTGTCCATCGAGCCTTCTTGAAGATGATCATTGTCAAATTATGGACATGGGCGCTCGTTACACTCACTCAAGCAGTCCTCGTTATACTTACTCCAAGGTATAGGTCATGTTCAGGTTATTCAAGACTATGGACCCCAACCGTTGTTTGTAATGTCAAAATCGATGGAATGTAATTTTAGTACAAGCAAAAGTTCAGGCCAGACTAGAAATGTGTACATGTATGTGCATGAAAGTAGATGTTATGTCTTGCACTTTTTGTTTCCGTCTCGTATGATCAGTAGCACGTTCCCACTATCTCCTAAAGTAGTGGTTTGTCGCTATTGTGTTACATGTATTACGGTCGAATCATTAGAGACGGATATATGCACACCCTCATACACGCATTCTCTTCTTATCATCCCATTACGTATTGTGAATAAAATCTATAGAACATCTTATGCCTCTCTACAGCAATAATACCTCCAACTGCAAAAAATAAGGAAAATAAACGAGTGTCTTTGGAGCATGTTAACATAATATTAAGATTTCATGGATGGCCGCTGAAACAGACTATTCTGCGCAGGCTAAAAAGAAAAGTACATGAAAATTATTGAAAAACCACCAGAAAATGTCCTCTCTCTCCTCGCTGACACGTAAGAAGCCAGCGATAATTGCCTCACTCGGCCAGGCCATGTATCGATCTGATTGTGTACCATTATCATAATCGATACCGTTGTCTGTCGTAACAGCACCACATTGCATCGAAGTGAGAGAGGGGCGCTCTGTGAAATGATGAGGGAAAGAACCAAAGGATGCAAGTAATGTCTTAGGTTTTTAGGTGTTGTGCTGAAAGTGGGCTGAACTTCTTGATTTCAACAATGGCGTGTCATTTAATGGAATCCATTTAATGACTTTTTATCATTGTTTTGGAGGGGGAAATATTTGTATAATGAAATATGTAGTAAAAGTGTTAAGACTACAATGCGCTCCATGAACCTTAGCATGTTACCCTTATTTTCTTTAACGTGTTTATTACATTGGGAAATACGTCTCAGAAAATTGATATCATAGTTTTGATTTTGAGTTTTATTGAGAAAATTCCTTAATTTGCAGTACTGCGAGTCATAACATGGATAACAGAATATCACAGAATTGTTGTAAACACATAAATGGCGGACTGCGAACAAATTAGAAAATGGGAAGAGAAGGCTAAAAAGGGAGTATAAACGATGACAGATTATTGGGATTAAGGAATAAAGAAACAAACACAATTATAGAGGGAGAAAGAGAGAGTAATCCAGGGAAGCATAAACGAAGAAACAAATTTTGTGAAAACAGGTATGATTTTAAATCCGTAAATCCATGACCCTCGTTGCGAACAACAACCAACAACAATTGGATTGATAACCTTTTTAATATATTTGTTTTTCTCACTTTGCCTGCAGCCAAAAGGAAAATTTTGATTTTGTTGTTGTTGATGTTTGTTCCCCCTGATACAATATTCATTTTAAGGGCACCCCTGACAACTAAAGGAGAACAAGAAAGAGAGAGAGAGAGAGCAAGAGGTGGTATGGTAATCATGAAGGTTAAACGGAAAACATGAGAGTTCCAAAGGGATATGGAGAGAGCAGAAAGACCAAGACATGACGAGGATAAGAGGTTGAATCTAGGGAGCCAAGGAGATGTTTTATGCATCTCCGTGAAGCGCTATCAAGGGGAACTCGAGTGGAAGACTTTTAGCTTGTTTCAATCACTGTGTACAGCTAGAGACCGGTCCTTGTATAATATCCAAACATTGCCCGGTGCAGTGGCCGGTTAGGAGAAGCCAATTCACGCCGATTAGATAGCAATTTCATTGACCTTTTTGTGTTATTCACAGGACGCGAATGAAATTAGAACTATTCAGAGTAAAGGGTCAATCGCCGGGTCGAAGTCAATGAAACGGGATGGAGGAGGGGTTGAGAGTATGAACAAGGAATGTAATGGGAGGTCAACACATTCTACTTTTCATGGCTTTTAAGATAGATTTTTAGTCTTAGCGATTTGTGTGAATCTGAAATGAGTGTACCAAGCGAAGGAAAAAAGCAAACATTCGCGCGATTTCATATACAGTAGTTCAATAGACCAGGAGGGTTTTTCACAAAGCCTTTTTTTCAATGACAATTGACAAAAATCAGTGACAAATCTGCTGATAACCAATCAGAAGCAAGAATTACAGTAGCTTATAACAACAGCTGTCATTTGTCACTGATGACAAGTTTTGTGAAACGGGTCCCAGTTTAATTTTGTCTGATTGAAGTGCTAGTGAATTTTAGCTCTTTCTGAACGTGATTTGCACATCAATATAACTTTGGTATAATTTTCTAGTAATACTAAAATGTACCTTTATTATTTCTTAGAGGTCAACGAGGGAATGTAGATTGTAACAGATTACATTTTTTTTTTGTCGTAATATCAGTCCCGTTTTTATCTTATTGCGCAGTAATACATATTTTTTTCATTCCTTATTTCAGAAAATAATGAAAATGTGTATACTTGCAATAATGATAATATATATCATTCAATGTTTCTTACAACCCTAAATTGTATAAACCAACAGGTTTGAATTGCTAGCTGATATCTTGCTCAAGTTATTTTCTCGTATTTGTTATCAATCTTTTCTTTCTCTCTTCTTAACGGTGTTATGCAAATCTTAAACCTGCTTCCCTCAGAGGAGGGATGAGTCATCGGATGCAGATTTTAGTATAGATCGAATCCATCACGGGCAAACACTTTCTAATCTACGCTACGATTGTTCGTGAACCGAATTATCAATGACTAAGAGTGAATTGATCCGCTACCATGGCAGATAATCATGCATCCTACTTCTGTATAAGGGAAACCAATCAGCTCTCCCTCAAAGTCTAAATAAACGCGCAGTAAATAATGAAATACAACATTATATGATAAAGCTTTTCCACCGAATAAAAATATAAGGCTATTTGAGTACTTGTACAATCGGACCACGTTACAAAGAACCCATATATTAGTTTTTCTTTTCTTTCTTTCTAACGGGTATATAATTATAGTACATGAAAGGTGGAACCATCAGTTTATTGTTTAATGTGTGCATGATTACGTTCTTTCAACGTAAATTGGCCTATCAAAAGGATGGGGCAGATCACATGCTGTTAAGGCATGAAGAAGAAAAAGAAAAGGAAAATTAATGGTCTTTTTTCCCATTGCTCGAATATGCAAAATGTTATCTTCGAGAAGGCACCGATAATAAAGCATCGAAGAGTCTGTGATTAAGGCTATGTAATGAAGGGGGACTTAATGTTGGGATTAGTAACACGTTGTCCTAATTTAAAGTTATTACAGACCGACCGGGTGTTTACCCGTAGACTTCAATTATTTGGTAAATTGGTTTCTGAACACCCATTATTGCACGGGAGTAGAGTAGGAAAGAAAGGGTTCTTTCATACATGCGCCTTGTTCACACATAACATGGTAAACTGCCTTGAGCACTGCAGCAAAATGAATCAGTGTAAACATACCACATTTTACATTTCAGCATCTGACACTATGAACATGACGGACAATGAAAGCGGACAGAATATACAGTTCCTCAGGTAGACAAAAGAACATCCCTTCACTGCTATTATGTAAAAAGGTGAATATGCATGTGACACCTGTTATACACATTTTTACATAATAGCAGTGAAGGGATGTTCCTTTGTCTACCTGAGGAACTGTATATTTTGTCCGCTTTCTTTGTCAGTCATGTTCATAGTGAGAAAAAATACAGACACAGGCACGTTCCCCCACCGCTTTCTTTCATAAGCAATTATGTGCCTTATCTCCGTGGTGCTAGTGCCCCTAAATGGTTGGGCTCACGCTACCTTACTAAGTACGCTTTGCCCATTGGCCATTGCTACTTGTGGTCCTCATCTTTATTTTGCTACACCATTACTACTAACTAATATGATATTACAATGTCTACTACTACTAGTACAATGTAGGCTACAACTAATTCCACCACTTCTACTACTTCTACTTCTTCTTCTTTCTTCTTCATTATCGTATCATTACTTTTATCAATGTTTTCATTCTGAGTAGGAGTAGTAGAATTATCATATTCATCATAATCATAATCATCATTTACCATCACTTTAAAGTATCGATTGTAATAGTAAATTCATTTTTTTTTTTTTACGTTTTCTTAACGGATTTGTACCAAAATACTTTGTTTAGCAAGGGGTTAGGCTCGACTAGCACATATGCTATTATCTGGCCCCTTTTACCAACCTATAGTTTATCTTCTTGTATATGTTAATTATTGTATGAAGTTTATTGTTGTTGGTCAATAAATCAAATCAAATCAAATCAAAACAAGTTATCATTATTATTGTTTCAATATTTTATTTAATCATTATTATCTTTGTTATTAAAAACCTCTTTCTTCAACCCTATACTCGCCGTTCATTCACTTAAAAACTTTCCATTTCGCCATCACTTTACCATGTTATATGTGAACCAGGCAGGCTTAACTAGCCAAACGCTGCGCGAGACAAGACCCCATTAGAATAAGGTTATGGGGAGAAAGTATGGGGCTGCCTGGACAAATATTTGAGAATCCAAATTGGACGGCTGAAGAGGGATAAGCGTAGAGCCGACTGCCAACGGAGGCTGATGGTTGCCATGGTTATGCTTTTTTTCTATTGTGACGTCATTAAAAGTTCGAATAAGCTTGATGTTAAAGTTACTTCGTTTCCATTACATGCTTTTAAAGGGATCGTTTAACAATGTTAAATCTGAGATACACGGCCCTACGTGTTATCAGTGTCTGTGATATGGTGTAATATTGAAGCCCTAAAAAAACTGCGCTTCAAAATGATCAAGAAGTGCCTCAAAAAAGTAAAAATCGTTGAGTGACCGGTTTTACCATACTCGTTTTCCCCAATAGACTGTAGTGTAATGAAAACCGTCAGGCGAACGGTTTTCAAAATTTGTAATTCTAATCATAAATATCTTGATAATCAGTCAGGCGATCGGCTTGTAAAAGTCATGGGGTTCCTGACTGACCTAAAGGTTTATAATTATCATTGCATCATGAGCTAAATCCATAATTTTGTTTCAGAATCTGAGACAAAGTTACCGGATCCCTTTAAGAGAGTACACTCCGGTTCCATCAAAGGATCATTACATATTTAAAAGTAACCTTTCATTCCCGCTGTCACCTTTCCATCACATTTTGGGAGATCATTTTTCCACTCAAGTCGGAATTTTGAAGCCACTCATGAATATTTCACTTTATCACATTCTTAATACCTGTAAAATGTTATCTTTAAAGGGATTTCAATGTAAACATTTTTCTCACAGCTTCTTTTCTATCTAATCGTTGCCAAATATTGTAGGTCACATCTTGAACACGGAAGTAAAATGTTTCATCTCATCAAATCACTAGAACAGATTCGGAGAGTTTAAACAGATACATTTAATGACCTTTCACTATCCAAATAATCAAACTACAGTTTGAAAATGTCTCGAGATTATTTCTAGGGTCCCCCAAAGGGCCTCTGCGATTAAATTAAGAGAACTTGAATGCGTGCAATAAGAAGAATTCCCGGTAAAGAGGAACATTCCAATCCAATATCCACATCAATCGTTCACCTGATTGGATTCAGGGGGGATTATATGTTGTAGATAGAATTGCAGTTTTAGCAGCAGGGAGTACCCAATTTGAAAGTGAAATTGTGGAATGTCTCTCTTGAGGTTTATTCTAAAGAGAACAACAAGGAAATAAAAGGGGGAAGCTTATCCTCATGATGGCCCAGAGTCATTTTAATCAGGAGTAGTGTTTAGTTAAAATTCAGAATTGGGAGTAGACATCAAAAAGTCTTCTAAACATTCACGTTAAGGCCAATCTTATGTTTATTATTTCCTGTTCTTCTCAATTTTCTAATCTTTGTTCGATGTATATATTTTTAATATTGTATTATGTCGATTTTAGTCCTTTTTTGTGTTTTTTAAATTGCAAACAAATAAATCTAATCTAATGCTCCTGGGGTGCTTAACCTTTGATTAGTAAGCATCTTAATAGAAGGGATTCATTCAATAACATCAACAAGTACATTAGATTGATGAGGAGTAATATTTCATTCTTAAAAAGCAGGTAGCACAGCTCGTGGCATATTCAAACAAATCAAAATCCAGGAAAACATGTGTAAATGTGTTTACAATACACCTGTCTACTATGTATAGACTACATAAGGATCCGCTACGATTTGCCGTCAACTCGAGCGTGCCCGTGTATACAATATCGGTTTGCACGAAACTGAATATTGCAAACGCCTCCCGGGAATGCAGTTTAAAATGCAAATGAAGAGGAATGGGCAACACTGTGTGCGCGTGTGAGGGTGAGAGTACACATTATAGGGTGCGTGTGTGTGTGTGTGCCCGATAATTCAACGGAAACATACGCAAAACAGAAAACATGCTTTCTACTTTGGTACACCGATGTATACTCTCGCAATTACAGTATTAGTTTAAGATAACTCTATATTGTCTTTTAATTCGGGATTGTTGTTAAACTGCAATTTGGATTTACATTTGTATATCTATTGGCAATTGATGATAGTACTATCATCTTAATGTTTTAAAGAATTAAAAACAAAGTTACATCTAACATAATAGTAAATACAACTCTACATCGAAGTAGTTACAGTCACATATTTATATTTATAAAAAGGACTAAGATGCATTAAGTGCGTACGTGGAGTGAGATCGACAATATTTTCACCTAAGCCTTTTCCCTATCGGGTTTTCAATCAAGAATTCTCAATTTTGACACTTTTTTAATTTTACTAAAGCAATTTTACTGAACAAGTTTAAATTTGCTGGTTGCTATTACGTGCTATTTTATAGCCGCACAGTCTAATCAGTAAATGATTTTCATAACACAATACGTGACTAACATTCATCCTTTCCTCCATAACCCATTCCCAAATCGGCTTTACTGTGAGCGCATGTGTGTGTGTATAGAGAGAGAGAGAGCAGGGTCAAAAATGAATTTGCGGAATAATTTAGCATACTCTGGGTAGATGTTGGTCTAAATGCATGCATGTCACGGCTGGCTTCGTTTGCTCCAGAATCAAAACAGCGCTCTCCAAGTAATCCTCCTGTGAGTAGGTAGGGGAAGTATTCCACCGAGCAAGCCGTCATGATGATGCCACTCACTCGTATACACCATTGCCATCAAAGCGAGGACCTCAACATGCATATCCCATTGCAATGAATCATGCATGTTTGCAGTGACAACTTTTCCTCCTTTCATTTATGGATGGAACATGCGAAATCCTTCTGTGACATGTTTATCTTATTATATCCCATTGCAAGGAATCATGCATGTTTTACAATCAAGTTGGCCACTGACAATTTTTCCTCCTTTCATTTTTTGGCTTGAACATGTGAAATCCTTCTGTGACATGTGTCTATTACTGTAGCATGTAATGCTAATCCACCATTATGTTCTTTGTTATGACCTTCCGGTCTTTTTGTGTTCCCCATTTTGACAACCCTGGAAATATACAGCGTCATCCTAACATGAGGCATGCATGTTTTACAATCACGTTGACCCCTAATAGTTTTGCTCCTTTGATTTCTAGCTTGAAAATGTTGAATGATTCGGTGGCATGACAGATTCCTAAAGATTACACGACTTTCTTATCTTGACATAATGCTCATCGACCATGTTCCTCTCATTACCCCATATATCTACTTCTTCTTTTAATTTGCCAATCTCCTCATGTTCCCCATTTCCACAACCCTGGGCAAAATCGTGTCCCCTGATCTGGCTTATGCTGAGCGTATTTTTTTCTTCTACTAGATACAAAGTTCATCCACTCCACTTTCTAGTTCCTACCTCATTTCACTAGTTTCCCTACTTCCATTACCATTAGTCATCTTGTATTCTCACCGCACGTGTCACATGCTTTTATTTTCTTACATCCTGGGCAAGCGTAAGTTGAAATATTCCATATATTCCTCGTTATTAGTCTCTCTTTGTTCATTTGCCCAACGATCTCTCTCTTTCTCTCTAAACCTCAATTTTTAAGTCATGCACACTCTCGTCAATAATGTTTTTCTTTGTAGGTTTTGTTGTTGTCAAGCCTATATCCCGCCAACATGTATTTCTTTCCAGTAGCTTTTCTCAACTTAAAAAAAAAAAAAATCTTTATTGGTGACTCAAACCCCAAAACGGATTTTTTTTTTTTACAACCGCTTGTCGAAGCTCCCTCAAAATCGTGATTCAAATACATCTTTCTTTACTTTCTTTTTAAATAGCAGAGTCGATAATATATCTTATATTATTATTTCTTTCCGACTGCAAAAAATTAAGTATTCTTTACACATTATGAATATAGAAGATTATAACCATATAATTTCTTACCTGTATGATGGATGCAGAAAAGAATAAGTGTTCCATACGTCAAGGATAGCATGAGGAAAAAAGAGGAGAAAATAAAAAGTTATTAGTAATTTTTTCTTACAACAGATAATAACTATCACATATTTATATTAATAATAATAATAATAATAATAATAATAATAATAATAATCTTTTAAAATCCACTTCAAATGTTATTAAGTTAAACCGAAAATGGATACATTCAGGTATTGCAAGAGAGAGAAAACTGAGAGCAGTTTTCACTTACGACTTTTTACAACCAAGAAACCGTTTCCAGTAAACATGACTCATAAATTGCAACGTTTATAGTATACTTACAACGTCTTTCACATGTAAATGATTATCCAAATCTTGATGATATCAAATAAAGGATTATTTAGTTGTCGATGATATTGACTAAGTAAAAATGAGACGCATCACGCAGTAAGTGTTTTTAAAATGGGAAGAAAATGTCTGACATATTGCATGGTAAGATATTTGTTAATATAAATTAAATTAGATAATATCATCTATGTGAAGGAGTCAAGTTATTGACAGATTCCATTACCAATTTGATGATTAATAGCTTGAATGCCACTTTCATATTAAATGCATATGGTTTCAAAGAATTGTCGTTCGGTTAACAAATTATCTCCCAGTAATGGTTTTATCAAATTTAAAAGCCATCATCAGCCTAATGAGTAATGTACATTAGGTTGCTTCTCTTCAATTGAGCTAGTGTGAGTAATGAAACTGACAAATGACCGGGTATGTAAAGAATGCGTAATAATGATTGATAGCATTGTTCAGAGATGAGGGCAACATGGCGGAGTAGAAATAATTCTTACTTCTTAATAGATTCGTTATTACTGAGATGAAATGTCATGATGTGATTGATTTTGACGTAATGCGCTTGTGCATACAAGTCATTTCGAGTTGGTATATTCTACTCTGTATTATTATTACTAATTTTGCTATTATAGTTATCATTATTACCATTGTCATTATGATTATCACTTTAATATCATAATCACCTCTATTATTACATGTATTTTCATTATCGTGTCAGTGTGTGGGGTGGGTAGGTGAGTGTGTGAAGTTGCTTGTGCGTGAGCATGTGTGGTGGGTATTTTACGACAAGCACAGAACGTTCGAGTGAGGAAAAGGCTGCCGTCATTTGAATGTGCATTGTTGAATATTGTGCTGGTGAGTGTTTTAATATCTACTTTAGACGAACATATAGAGTGAAAATTCTCACGACTCTCCTCCATTAAACTCTTCCTCTATTTCAGTGAATACATGATCTGATTAGAACAGTAGTTTATGTCTACATGTATGTTCATAGTGGCATAGTGTAAGATAGATAATTCACGTCTAATGTACACTGTGACCGTTTCGGAGTTACATAGCATGAATAGTGGAAGAAATATGAGTGGTGAATTAGTAGTTATAGTAGAACAGGTAAATTAGTAGTAATAGTAGTAGTGGTAAACCTGTAGTAGTGTTAGTAACGGTAATCAGTAGTAATAGTAGAAGTAAAGGTAGAGGTAAAGGTAGAAGTGTAGAAGTAGTAGTAGTAGTAGAAATAGACGCAGTAGAAGTAGAAGTAGCATTAGCAACCGCCTTGCAGCAGTAGTGGTATTGTTTGTGGAGTCAGTGGTAGAAGGCTCATAATAATCTATATAATTCAGGAATACCACTTGGTTTCACCCACTGGGGTCTGCAAACTGACTCCACTTGGTTGAAGTCCCGTATGTGATGTACATTATAAAGCCTGAAAAGGCGACAGGGTCTGAAATCAGGCTATGCATGGCACCAAAATTAGCATTCCATTATATTTGTTATAGGCCTACAGATAACATTCATACAATGTCGTGTCCTTCACATCCAACTATATTTGTTAAAGGTAATGAACATACCAAGAACTTTTACAACATTAAAAGACCAAAGCGAGCACCGAAGGTACAGTACATGCGATGTTGTGCATGTATACACGCATTGACATGGGTAGCTAGCTTCGAACAGCAGTGCATACACAGCAGTGTAGACGAAGTAGAATCGTCTCCCATGCCTCGATTACTCTGCAGGATTAATGTCGACACGTGACCTATGCTTTGAAAATTCAATTTCGCTTCGCACACGATGCTCATGGTCAACTGATTGCCCACCCACCGCAGCGAAATTAGGAGACTCGTGTATTGGAATGGGGGGATAAGGAGGGATGCTGAGGAATGCCTTTCCCCCAGAGACGTGGGAGCATTAGGGGAGGTGGATCGCATCAAATCGAGTGTGCGGTAAAAATCTACCGGACGGGGATGGCGGTCGGTCTAGGGAGGCAGAAAATAGGGTCCTCTACTTATTTTAGAAGTGATTACATGTACCATTAAAGCCACTCTTAAATTGTTGGGAGCCCCACAAAATATATGATGGCATAATTACATTTAAATTGTATCATAATGTGAAAGAGGATCAGTTAAGACATATTGCTGCAAGGGTTTTCAAAACGAATGTGTTTGAAGTCGATATTGATCAAAACAAATTCAAAATTCAAGTTTTCTGCGTACAACAGAAAATCCAAATTATGTATTATTTTATCAATATTTGCCTTCAAACACATTAGGGTGAGGGGGGTCTTTGCAGAAGTGTATCTTAGATGACGTCCATTACTACAATATGATACAATTTAAGTGAAATTTCGCCATGAGATTTTTGGCGAATTTAGGGCCCCCAACATTTGAAGAGGGGCTTTAAAGGATCGTAAACACCATCATCGATAATTTGTTATTTTAAGCAAAGGTTTAGATCTAGCAAATAAAGTCATAAAAGGTAGTGAGTATTTTTCTTTTTGCTATTTTAAATGATAACATTTTTTTTTAATGTTCCTTCTTTGTGGAAGAATTTCATGGTACCGATATCACATGAAAAGGATTGGCCTGTAAATACCATCATTCTCAAAATATAACTAACAATATTTGTGCAAGTTAAGAACAAATGTTGAGCCCACATATTTTGCATTGTCCCATCTACATATATATGTGTGTGTGTGTTCAGCGCTGTTTCACTTTATATGGTTCTCAACACGACTTAATTCATTTGTTGGTGTTTTGATGATTCGCAAACCTCTCAATGAACAAATGTTCTTACGTATTACACAATCAACATTCATTTCTTAGTAACTTATTTCAGTATCCTATCGGCTGACCTAAAAAAGCTGACCTTACCCCCCCCCCCCCCAACGGAGCAAAATGTCAAATTTTCAAATTTCGAGACAAAAAAAAAAAAGTGTCCTCTTCCCCCCTCCCCCCCCCCCCCCCCCCGCCCGCTTATTCAGCGGCTGGCTGAGTCGTTGCGAAATTTTCGGCCCGATTTATAAATGTTAACCCCCCCCCCCCCCTTGAAAAAAATCCTGCGTACGCGCCTGGTTATAATTATCATCTTACCCTGTCATCATGCAGCTGTGCATTAATTAACACAATCACATTAGCGTCCACTTAAATTAAAATCATATGGATTGGTCAACCATTAAGGCGCACATTATCTATTACTCGTTGTACATTAATATGTTGCAGACACTATACGCTGCAAAGTCGTTGTGTAACAACTTTACACAACATTTGATGGTTCACTCTCAATACACGGGGGTTGTGGTTTTAAAAAAAAAACACTTTACACTACAAATTCAGTGTGTAAAGTTGTGTAATCTGTGTTACGCAACTTAACACAACCATTGTGTAAGGAGTGAATGTTGCGTAAAAGTCGTTACACAACGAATTTGCAATGTATGTTAACATACAAAGGTATATTTCACTTCTTACAAGTCACAGCTTAAACAATTTGTTATACGAAGACATTTCACACAAGTGTATGAACTGAAATCAGCATGCCAGCTATTCTTTATATAATGGCTTAACCCTATTTAGCCCGGGCTATTTTGAAACTGCATAGCCCAGGGGGGGGCTTCTCAGGCCCCCCCCCCCCCCTGTGATCTCGGCCGTGAAACGCCCGATCGCCGCGAAAATTTGCATACATGTCAAGTGAAGTGTATAGAATACTATGGTAATTTCAATTTTTTTGAAAAATTCACTCATTTGCATATTTATGGTAATTTATGCAAATAAGGTCATTAAATTCACATTTTTGCCCATAAATCAGACATTATTCATATTTAAGCATTCTTTCTCACTACATATATTTTTTAGACCATTTGGAATAATAATACAACACAAAAATTTGAAAAACCAGGGTTATTCCTTATGTTATCTATTGTTTTGATAATTTCTTATGTATTTCTTTGTTTTTTTAACTTATGTATTTTATTGTTTTTGTTGTTTTATTTCATTTCCAACTATAATTCAACTATTTTGACCCCAAAATAAACACCTAAAATCTAAACAAGACCAAATAACCAATGTTTTACCTCTTTATTTGAAAAATGAGATTTCTATATGTTTTGTACACAAATCACAAAAATGAGCGATTTTCGGGCTGACATGCGAAGACAAAAGGACACGTGACTTTGTAATGGTAGGTCCGATTTTCGAAAAATTTCTTTCAAAAGTTGCGCAAGACTCGAAAGAAAAAAGTCACAAAATTTCAGTGCAAGATTTTCTTGCGTTAAAAAATTATCGCGAAAAATGTCGAGGGGGGGGCTTCTCAAGCCCCCCCCCCCCCCCCGGGCTAAATAGGGTTAAAGGTGACCATATTTATTTCAACGAGTTATATTTCCAGATGTTATTCAGTGATGTGTGACATGAACTAATATATCAATAATGTTATATATTGTGTACGTTTCATGTACCTGTATATAACACAAAAGAAATATTCCGAAAAACCACAAAGGATCGATTTGGTGTCGGCTTAACGATGTGACCGAGGTATTAAAGACCAATGTTTATATTTCCGCAGAGTATTATCTTTCCTGAATAGTATACGCTAACAAAAAAATATGGAACCCTTTCCTTTTTTCCTGAGCACCCTTGAACTTCCCTTTAAGAGCGCTCATGTATTCGTATTTGATTGGGAAGCACGCTGTTGGTTATATGTCAAGGCCATAGTAGTTTATTGGATGCCTACTTCCATACTACGGTCCGTTCCATTGGCTGTCATATCATAATCAATAGGGCTATATCCTGTACATGGCACTGCTTTTTTACACTGGACCATATCGTATGTCAATTATATTTTTTGTTGGGGGGGGATTGATATGGTGCTTGTTCTTGTTCTTGTGTTGTTGTTGTTGTGTGTTTGTTTGGTTTAGTTTTGTTTGTTTGTATTTTGTTTGTTTTATTTGTTCTGGGCTTGGTTTATCTAAACGTGGTATTTTTTTTCTTGACTAACTTTGTTTAGAAGATTCAGAGAATTGCTAATGGATATATAATATCAAAATGAAATTAGTAGTTGTGTGCAAATTCTGAAAGGTTTCACGACTTGGTATGATTCTTTTTTTTTCCTTTTTTGTTGTTGCAAATCATGAATCTCGTCTACACTGGAAGGCGTAATTGTCTTTTTTTCGATGACTAGCTATCGACTGATATTTCTCTTTTACTACAACATGTAGGCCTACATTGATGAATTCAGAGTTCGCTCCGGGGTCCGCATGATATACACTCTTCGTCCACATTACTATTGCTCTTCGATCAATTGTTTACATTAACAGAGTTCATCACCTCAACGATGGACGTAACACTTTACTTTCTCACCCTAAACTTAACCTGAAATTCAATTGCAAACCAAACCCTAACCCTTTTATCAAGACGAACTAAGGCCTGGAGCAAGTGCCACAGGATGTAAAGTCAGAGGCGGTATTTTATGATTCATGTTATATCAGAATACCACACCACGGGCCCTATTTCACAAAACTTGTCATCAGTGACACATAACAGTTTATAAGCTAGTGAAATCTTCGCTTCTGATTGGTTATCAACAGATTTGGCACTGATTTTTATCATTTGTCATTGAAAAAAAGGCTTTGTGAAACGGGTCCCTGGTCATTTTCTTTCTCGATGAGTTGTCTTTTGATGACGTCCACGTCAGACAACCTTTAGGATATCAATCGTCGAACTAGCAATCAGTATGAACATAGAGTTTATATTAAGGATCTAGACTTGAGCCTCAATGTACGCAATATGGTAAACTGAGCGTGTATGGGGCTTATATAAGGCTTACATGTGGTATCAATAGAGTGACATCTGTTCATAACTCGTCGTTTAGCTTGCAGGAGGGCGTTAGCGCGCACGTGCACGTATGCTATGAAACAAATTTCGAGTAAATGGCTGCTATAAGGTTTTGTTTGCTTAGAACATGTTATAAAACAAGGATTTCTGTCTTTATAGACTCATGAAAAAGTGAAAACGGATGGTAATTTAATACTTTCAGTAGTTTTGTATCAATTTTGTATTATTTTTCAAATAATTATTACTTGCATTTAAGTGCGAACGATCTTCATTTCTGCTAAACGCGATAAAGCGAGTCCGTCTTTAGGAGAATGTCGCAACGCGCTCAAAAGGTATTTCTGCCTGTCTCAAGACTAACTATACTCACCCCCCCCCCCCTTCTATCTCGCTCTCTCTCTTTCTCTTTCTCTCTCTTTCTCTCTCTTTCTCTCTACATGGGAGCCTGTCAGGATGATGCAAGGAAAGGTAAGTCAAGGAGACGAACCGCTACCAGAACAAATCAATAAGATGCAATTTCCCGCTTAAGGTGAAGTTTTTACGTAATTTAATTTGACTTTAAGAGTAACCTTGCCATTAAATGCAATGAGTTATATCACTGCTTGGTAATACTTGTAGGTCCATGGTTGGTTTTCTTTGTTCAGTGCACAACATATTATGTTGTTATAATGAGTAATAACTTACTACTGTATATAATTCTATCATATTTCTGTGATAATTAGTAACTAAAAGTGGATAATATTTGTTATGCATTTGTAATAGTTTGAGGTGTAAAAATGGAAAGTTGCGATTTGGTATTATATATTTCATTGATGTTAAAGCAATTTAACTCCAATATCTTATAATATTATGACAAATTATGTATATTTTATCATTCTCTTATTATTTCTTGTGCATTCAATGAACAATGAAATAACTTTCAAAACAAAAAAAGAAATAACACATACGAAAATATTTCAGCTTTGTCAAGTACATGTACCTGTATTTATCGTGCAATATTTTTGTTTATAGTCTTTTTCTCCTTGTTTCTCTTTATTTTTGTTTCTTTCTTCTTTTTTGTATTTTTACCGTTTCGTATTTCAAAACCATGTACAAAATGTACGTTCCTAAAAACATGTTGCCTTATCAAAATAGATTTTAACAGATTTAAAAAAAAATAATAGTAATTTATCTTCATCGTTACATCTATGATTAAATCTGGTATAAATACTGCATCTCTGACAACTAAACAGCTAAATATAAAAGTAAGACATAGAAGACGCAAGAAAAAGACTGATATAGTTCAATTTCTCGGATAAAAACAAAGTTGTTTTGGTCATTTCTACAAACCATGACGTATATTTAGAAAGATACGCCCCCACACCGACCTGTAATACAGTTTGTAGGGTACTAAAATCAGGCACAGGAGAGGAAAAGTCCTATTTTCCTTGATTGAAAAATGAACTTTTCAGGGATCCAGGGCAGAAAAACGATTCGATCCATCACAGCGGCAAGAATAAACTCATGGAGGAAGGCAGATAGGTGATAGTAATGGCTGTGATGGTATAGCTACCCGTAGGTCACCTAAGGCTCTCTGGGCGATTCATTATGTAGGATGTATTGTGCTTCGGTTTCTCGTCCGGTCAGTAAGGATAGAGTTATGGAGCTGGGTGCACGAAGGGGCGAAGTATTGATTGGTTTCTGCTCGCAAAAATGTTGGCAAAATACTGACTGCTTGATGAGAAACTTGATCACAAAGTGCCAAAATAAAAGACAAAGTGAAACGAAGAAGCCACATTTTGCTTTTTCATCAAGGTTGTTTTCTTGCTCCGATTATTTTTATTTTTGTCATCCTGAGTACATTGCGATTATAAACAATATTAACATATCGCATCCCACACTGTTTTAAGTTTAAATTATCGCTAAAGTATCAAATTATTTCAGTGCAGCATATACGGAATAAACACATTGTTTATTATGATTATTTTTATTACCATTATTATTTATATCTTTATCGTCATTATAATTATTATATCATTATCATCATTATCATCATCCTTCTTATTATCAATAATGATATTGTTATTATAATTTTTCATATTTTTATTATCACGATTATAGTTTATGTCTACTTTACCTAACAAATTCCTGATATTTTCATGATTGCATTTTCAAACATGCACTCCTGTATTCTGTATCTGAAGCCATTATCTTCATTTGCAAAACAAAACAACAAAAACATGAACGGCCGGAGAGTGAAGACCCGGTGAAAGTGCCCATCTACGGAGTATTGACGTGATGTAAAATTAAACCAAGCTGCACTGCGATCGTGTGGACTTGCCAATCATTGGGTTTGTACAGCAGGCAATATTGAATTGGATCAAATCTCCCAGCGTAGGTACGAGGAACACACGATGGACGTTTGTGGTTCGTGATTAAAAAGAGGCAATTGTGGGAGAACGAAACAGCGGGTGGAAAAGAAAACGATGCTATGCAAGTACGAAATGTGAACGACTTAACTACATGTAATTTCTATTCGGAGAAAGGGCCCTATCAATGAATCGCAATGACGTCGGAACTTGTCACAAGATTATTAGTTTATTACCATTTCTTAATGATATTCCTTGTTTTATATCAAAATTGGAACTGACACATAATTATCAAACAATATGTCTGATGTAAAGTTATAATCATATTTACAATAATGACATGGAATTACCATTACACCATCAAACCACAACAACGAAAGTTTAGTGGGTTTATAAGCATTTTAAGTGCTGCATTCGGTGTCGCCACGATCAAAATAATTGGAAAAAAGCATCCAGAAATCGGAGTTAGCGCTTCAACGTTCAAATACAAAATGGCGTATATTGGCGTTTGATGGACACCAAATTTTCTTAAAGGTCAATGCGTAGTCATTATTAACAAATGTCAATTAGGATGTACGGCAGACCACAGTGTTTATCTCATTACCTGCATGTATGCATACTACTACTGCTACATTATGATAAATAATTAGAAGTGTTCCGTCTGATGCAAAATGCGTGTTGAGCTATCTGTGTGCCTGTGTGTGCCTACATTAGGTTTAACTTTAGCTTAGAAGTAAGAAGTGATTTCGATTTAATAATTTTTGAAAGATAGTCAATCTGTTCACCATCTCCGGCAGAATAATCGACATTCATCATTTCATAGATGAATGTTGATAACAGGGGGAAGGGGTACGATAGGTGATATTCACTCTGGCTACATTTACTAAGCGATTTTAGTGGGTCGATAGGATTTATATATTGGGTTATATTTCGGGCTTTATATTATGTATATATTACAGGGACATAAAGATATTGGACGAGAATTGACCTTCCATCATTACATATGTATTTATTTGATAATCATCTGTTCATATGTATATTCATTAGGGGGTTTATAATTAGCAATAATTGACTAAATGTAATTTAGGTCATTTTTACTAGTTTAACTAAACGATGCCAGCAATATACCGTTGTAACGTTTGCGCAAACTCATACAACTATTCTTTGCATTTTTGTAAAAGGGAACATTATACATCCAGTGCTAAATGAGAAGACAAGAAAATGAAATCCAAAATACAATTTTACGTCGTATACCAGTGCAAATGACACACAAAAATGACCTGCGGTGTTGTTGGTAAATTTGCTATTCCATATTCCATAGCCTGAACGTTTTCTAAACTTAAACAAATATACACATTCTATTTTCATGACTGTATTCTTCAAAATGGCAACAAACGCCCCCTTTCACTAAAGTTTTGTTTAAAAAAAAACATACCTAAATTTTATGGCAGGGATCTTCAAATTGGCAATGTGTGCTCGGGTTTCAGTAAAGTCAATAGTTATTCATATCATGCAGGCGTGCTACTAAGGGATTTCCCAGATGTCATCCTGCCGTGCTGAGATGCACCGGTAATTTATTCCCGGTGCATATTTATTCGGTATTGTAGCCATGTAGCCGCATACAAAATGAGAGGGCATCATCTCATTCTATCTCTCTTCTTGTCTTTCTCATTCTCTCTTAAAGTACCTACACACCACACCCATAAGCCTCTGTCCCTGCATTTCTCTAGCTCGTCTTCATCATCTCTATCATGATACTACATTACCTTCTATCTCTCTCTCTCTTTATCTCTTTCTTTATTCCCCATCTCTCATAGGAGTGTAACATCTTATTCCATCTCTCACTCTCATTCCTGCTTTTCCCTTTCCAAATTTCCATACACCCTTCACTTCTTTTACCCCCTCTCTCTCTCTCTCTCTATTTATCTCTCTACTATCTATCTACATGTACATGTATCCCTATAATTTCAACCCCCCCCCCGAAAAACTCTCTCTCCCTCTTGTCCCATTGTATTGGAAATTGCAAGAAAAATTCGGTAGGTATAGATGATGAGCTAGATACCTATACTTCCCGGATGCATTGCCTGCAGCAACTGGCCTAGACATCAATAAATTATATATTTAAGATATATGTTCTACTTCTGAATTATACAAAACATTCACTGCGTTATGTTCTGACGAGACTCGGACTGTTTTTTCAAAGGCTCATTGCAATTGTTATGAAGTTAATTGTTGGGGTTAATACATGTAATAATACGTAGACAATAAACAAAAATTGTATTTTTTTTAAAATACATGTGCACGTAATTTGGTTTCTTTTTATACCTTATAGCACTTGTGACTCATGTCATTTTTTGTAATAATCACTTCTAGTTGTATTACTTATGCTACAAAGAGCCTAGAAAACATTTAATCTTTTTTTCAGCTATGAAGAGAGAAAGTGTAATAGCCTACAGGTACTTTCGAAACAGCATCCTTAATGTTCGGTTATTTGAATCCTACGTTAAAATACAAGCCCTCACAAACTTTTAAATAAAGGAAAAAAGTTTCACAATTTTTCAGTTATAAACCTTTTCAATTTTGTTTCAACCTCAGTTTTTATTTCCTGACTCAATTTCTTTAATTTCTTTCATCTCTCTCTTTCTCTCTCCTTCCCTCTCATCTATTCTTTCTCATTTTCTATGATATTATGTCCTAAGTCTTTTTCTCATTTTATCTCTGTAAGAAAAAAAAAGTAATGAGTACACACTTCTATCACGCACGAAACCAATTAATATCAAATCAGCACTGTACAAACAGATAAAACTCGTACGAGTGAAAACAAGTCATGAAGCAGAACAAACGACCACGAAAGGTCGCGTAGCCATGTTTTACTCTCACCCAAATTAATTAGCTCCCCGCTGTAATGTGATCTAGCCATTAAGACAACAGAGTTTGGATTGGAGCTCGTAATATCTCATATTACATGTAAATGTATCTTGGTAAGGTCGAATCGAACCGGGAAGAACGCAAACCACTGGGAATAGGTCTACACAGCTATCTGGACGAAGTGGGAACGTTTTATACTTCCTAAGTAATTGGCGTTGGCTATGTCCGACTAATATTATTCATTCCCCTTGTACAGAGCTAATTTTAAACAAGAAAGAAGTAAAAGGGGATTCAAGGACTGGCAATAAATATTTCAGACGTGTATTACTCCAATCTTAAATGCAAATGTCTAGATAACCACGAATGAGGTACGTCACAAGTCAATTAAGACTGAATTGGCCAAATATTTCAATCGATTATAATTGATTAATGATATGTAGCCTACATGTATATTTCAAAATGGTGTATTATACAAGGATAATTGTTGTCTTTATTTCTCTTAGTTTATCGAATTTAAAATTGATAATGAAAGCAAAATAGAAATACAAACAAGCAAAGAAACAAAGAAGAACACTAAATATATCATTGTGTGTGTGTGCTAATGTGAACGTGCTGCAATATTGCTTATTTATGATACTTACATTGTATGTTAAGCCTTACATGAAATGTAAAAGTAATATTTTAAAATTATTTCAGAATGCAACAATATATGTATACAACTTATCACTTGTGCTTTCTTTTTCTTTTTTGATTAAAATATACCTAGCCCATTTGCTTTTAACATAATACACATTAATGCTGGAAATAGAATATATTCAACCCGGACGTGTCATACAGGTTGAAACCCGAGCTAGACGAATAGCTGAGAGGCATGCAATTCAGACACGTGTAGCAAAGCGGTGGTGTGGTGGTTTGTCGGGTGTTTAGGTGACGATAATGAATTGGCCGTCTTAAGGAGCCCCAGGAGGGTACCTAGGGTGCGTCTATCACTGTCTCTCACTTCATGTTATACGCTCTAGATCAGACGGAGGAGAGTTGTTAATCGTCCGTCACGTTATTAACTACTTTTTCTTTCTTTCTGTCTTTCTTTAAGGGTTTTAGTTCTTCTTCTTTATGCGTATGTCGAGAACAAATCCAATCAAACCTGCTTTAGTGACCACCTGTCTACAACAAGCACATTTTGTTGTATCCCTTGAAAATGTTTTCTCATTGAAACATGTACTAAAGGAACCTGTCTACAAAGACCACCTGTCTAAAAAATACCACGTTTTGTGTTTTCCTTGGGCGGTCACTGTAGACAGGTTTGACTGTACTTTTAAATTTATAATTAGTGTGAAGCAGCCACTCCCTTGTGATCTCATCCACTTCCATCGGCCCAGGGATGCCGCTCGATGGTTTAAAATGGAAGCAGGTTGTGATGTGGTCTGCTATTATTAGTATATATTGTAACTATCATTTTCACTCTATTAAACGTTAACAATTTATAGATAACATATTTGTGTCTTATGTGTATGCTTGCAGGAAAGCAACCAGGGGACAAACGGCTTTCATTCCTCTCCAAGGGACCTGGTATTGAGGATTAATGCCTTACCAAAGGCCACTAGCGCATCGACTTTGTATTGAACCTGGGACCTTCCGCTTACAGGACCACTGCTCTACCATTGAGCCACAGCGCCTACTTTTGTTTCCAGTGTTCATGTGTGGGCATTATTATGTCTGTGCGTTTGTGTATGTGTTCAGACAACATATCTGTTTATATCCCGATTATGTGCAACAATATACAATATTCTTTTTTCTTTTCTGTTCCTTTTCGTTTCTTTCTATTTTTCTTTATTGAAACTTGAACATGCATTTATACTCTAATTTCTTCCTGCTCAATTTTTTTTTAACAATGCTCTATTTTTCTTGTTTTTAATCAGTCCATGGTCAATAACGTATTGAAACAATGTCTTAGCAATTTTGTACGCTAACAAGTAGGCCTACATATACACTATTAGCCATCAATTACTCTACCCTATAGTATATATACAAAATGCACCGGAATGCTTTTCTTGAATTTACAGGTATCTAGCCCTTTTTAATCTCACTTACTACACGCCACCCCCCCCCCCCCTTTTACCCTTCCTCTCACTCACTCTCCATCTCTCTCTCCCTCTCATTCTTTCTCTCTAGGGAAGAAGTAATCAATCAGAAATAATCGCATTTGGATGCAGATAGCATCCCTTCTCCGAGTGCACGGGAGAAAATTAGCGCAATGGTGACTGACGAAGGAGACTTGAGCAAGCAGGAATTCCGCCATTAAAGCATTCGATTTCTCTTCGCATTTTCTGTTTTCCTTTAATTTGTTGGTACTTTCTCTATATGTGCATGCCAAGAATCACATTCATGACTCAGCATGCACTTGTCTAATTGTCTAATTTCAATTTTGAAATCACAAATAGTTTTGATTCTAAGCCAAAGCAATTCCAGTGAAACCGTTAATCCGTCTGATTTGTTGTTGTTGATTTGTTTAATGTCAGCAGTTGCCTGTGGGATATACGTGTAATTAGATTGCTCGTCCAACAACTTTTTTTCTTGACGGAGCCGTCTTGTGCTTTTTAATTGTTTCGTGGATTTAATTTCGTATGATTTTTAATCAAATATGAATTAAGGTTATATCCTATTTGAAAATTAAACTAAAAATGGATTACAAATGTATGCGTGTTTAAATTGAAATAATGAAAGCTATCATCTGTGTTTTGTTTGTTTCTTTCTTCTGTCAAAGATAATTATGCAATGCAGGGTAAGAAATAGAGTTGTTCGCAACAACGAGGTTTGATAATTTAACTTGAAATCATACAAGTACATGTACATGCATAATACTGAATATTGATGGATTCCAATTTGTCTGGGACATATTTGGATAGGGATGAGGAGAAACGGTTAACCCGTAGGAGCAAGCGTAAGGACGAGTCGAATACACAGACGTGACAGGTATTACGTTACACGGTCTACAGAACTTGGACGTACTGCGTGACTGCCTTCGTATTTCGGCGCACGCACGTCATAATGCAGGCGACATAAGGGGTTTAGCCTAGGTAGAAATAAATCAGATTACTTATGGGATTATCATATCTACTGCTTCATGGGTGGGTCCTATAATGCAGTCTGCCCTGTGTATATGTCTTAGCAAAGGCTCTTCGTTTAATAGCACTCCTCAAAATCATGAATTACATCGAAAGAAATCATCAGCAACCTTTTTCCTCGTTTGTTGAGGCACTCCCCCCCCCCCCCCCCCCCCCGAAAAAAAAATCCTTATAAGCATAGGCTTTTATTTAGCCTAAATTTACCACAAAATTCACCATGGCTTGTGGCTTCCTTCGGTAGTACAAAGGATTCCAGAAATCATTGACTTCACCAACAATCAGCATACTTTTCACATTCAGCAAACTTATACTGCAAAAACTCTCGGCCAAAATATTGAATCGTGTGAGGGACGAAGATTTATTTCATACCATGAACACACCTGTACCATTATTTACATCCTACATTATATTTCAGTATAATAATAAATATATAGTAATATGAAAATCGTTATTAATAACATTATTATATTTTAACTGCAAATCAAGAACTTCCCTGGCGCCCTTGTACCATTCTAATTCAACGTCGTTCTGCGGCCTTGATGGAATATGACATCTCTCAGAAATTGGTTAGTTCATACATTTTATTACATTGAATTCTGCACATAAATCGATTTTAATGTTGAGTCAATTAAAAAAGGGAATAAGTAAATAACGGTCACTTGATTTATTAAGATCATGTGTTTTGATGTTCCAATGGTTTACCAGTATATCATATAAATTCTTACTTACGATTTACTACCTCCCTTACCACGCTAACAGCTACACAATATAATTGCTACAAACCTACGTGTATAGTTGAATCTGTCATACATGATCATCCGATATGGGATAGCGGGAAAGAAGTACGAGTATAAGGGGATGGTTTTCTTTTAATCACTGCTCTCATTCAACTCTATCAACGCATTTGCCGATCCAATTTACCAGACAATGGGGAAACCATAGAGCTTATTAGCGTTGGGCCTTCGCTTTATTTGTATTTCCATTCAGGGCTAACAAAAGTACTTTGGACATGTCCATGTACAGCTCACTCTCTCTTTCCCTCCCTCTCTCTCTCTCTCTCTCTCTATTTTCCCTCACTCATTTTAACTTTCCTCCGTCTCTTATGTATTCACACAGAGATGTGCTGTTCCGATGATAAACACCAGTCGGTCAGACGAGTTACAAATGTTATATTGGGACCCTTGTCGTTTACAAAGCTCTATATTTAAGCTCACCGTCTCTCACCAACAGACATTCATCGTAACGCCCCCCCCCCCCCCCAACCCATCTTTTTTTCTCTCCATGCAGTGCCCCCCCCCCCCCCTCTCTCTCTCTCTCTCTTCCCAAATTGCTGGAAAAGTATTAAAACTACGTAGCCCAAATGCCTTCTGGATAATATATTCTTCTTTGCTTTATACCTTATTCTCATTACAAAATATCTCATCATTTAAATCCCCTATTTCGTCCCTCACCCCGCCCCCAACTATCTTTCCTCGACGGTAACAAAAATACTGCCCTCGACGGTAAAAATACTGCCCTCTTGCTTATCTTTGTGTGCCTCCACTTGATTACAGGTAACCCCATTCGTTTTTTATTTCATCTTCCTTGCTCTAATTCCGCTCGCTCGATCTAGCACATAGTACACAACCTATTCTTGTTCCATCCATTTCTCTCTACTCGAACCCCAATTAGATCACTATGCGTATATCTCTCTCCCTCTCCCTCCTTTCTTTCTCTCCGTCTCCATTTTTGTCACTGCCTCATTCTTATCTTATCTCTCTATCTCCCTCATTCTCTAATTTTCTCTTTGTTATCTGACTTCCTATTGAAAACACAAATCTTTTGTTAGTTTATACATTGTTTATACATTTTTTTTTTCTCCTAAAAAAACCCATAGGAAAATGAATACTGTGACTCTTTTCCCCGTCTCTCTCTCTCTCTCTCTCTTCCACCCTCCCCCTTCTTCTTCTTCTCTCTCTCTCTCCCTTCTTATTCTTCTTCTCTCTCTCTCTCTCTCTCTCTCTCTCTTTCTTTCTCTCTCTTCCTCCCTTTTCCTACCCCTTCTATCTCTCTCTTTCTCTCCACTATTTTTCTCTCGCCATCACTTTGTCTCTCATTCTTGCCATCTCCTATGTCTCTTTCTCACTTAGTTGTTAACCTTCTATGGCGAAAAGGGTTCTGCATCTTGTTCCCGTATAACCTCTATACTGCATGGCGCTTTGGCATTACCCTCCGTATGAGGCCCTCCTTCACGCTGTAACTCAAATTTCCTTCTCTGGTTTCTTATCTTTCTCGCAATCTTGATGGAAGTCTCCTAAAGCCTGATTTAACTGTACATCTACATATCTTACTTCTGCACCCCACCCCTCCCCCTTCTCTCTCTCTCTCTTTCTCTCTCTGTATAATGTTTGTCTGTGTCTCTCACATACACACACACACGCACTGACGCAATGTCTGCCACATCCCTTTCTTATTTCTCCCCTCTCTCTCCCGCCCTCACAAACATACAAAACTTTTCATTTTCTTCCTGTCGAAATTCCTTCTTTTGATTCAACTCTCTCTCTCTCTCTTTCTCTATTTTGCATTTTGTTAATTTCCCCATGTAATTTGTAAAATATTTGTATTAACTCTTCACAATTGAAGATCATACATGGCACTTTCAAACTTGGGATCGTGCAATCAATACCATTAATTTCGGAAACTTGCCCGTTATCATTCCGGACAACTTCCTTTATTTGTCATAGTTTCCTCCACGGCGCCACTTGGGTCCTATCAAGTACACCCTATCCCTTCGCGGTACTTGCAAGTTTTATCTGACCAAAACAACCCTTTCCCCCTCCGGCCACGCAAAGTAACCGTTATATACCTGCGCTGTACGATTGCACTTTAACCGTGGAATTTTGCAAGATAAATCACATCAGAATCCTTCTACCTAGTGCAATATCGATCGCATCCTCCAACTGGTGATGTGTTTTGATGCTCAGCAGAAACATCCATTAGGTTTCTCCTGAAAGAAGATGACAGATATCAAGGAAAAAAAATACCTCCAGATGTTGTCTTTATATTATTTGTATAAGTATTATTATTTTCAATATTGTGTTTTGGGTTTGTTGTTGTTGTTGTTGTAATTATCATTATTTATTTTTAATGGTTTTAATTTAATATTCTCAACATTATTTTAAGTATTAGTATTATCATTATCGTCAATATTGTGTTTTGGGTTTGCTGTTGTTGTTATTATCATTATTTATCTGTAATGATTTTAATTTTCATATTATCATGTAAATGTCATGATTGGTCAGTTATTTTTAAGGTCTTGGATTGGTACAGATATTTTGAGATCATAATTTTCGAATGAACATGTATATCCACAATTAGTCGCCTTAACGTGTATCGAATGTTGCCGTGTTCTAGGACGGGAAAGTAAAATCTACATGAATCGGGATATTAATTATTAGATGAGTTTTTTAATCAATAAGTTTGCAAATTTCTTTTTGCATTATGAACAGGGGCAAAAAAAGGAGGAAAATCTTAATAAATAAATACGAGAAAAGGAGTATCAGATATTGGCCCACTGTTGTTTTGTACAGAGGCTCGTCTAGTCCGGTAATATTAGGACCGCCATCTCTGCCATTCCAAATATACTACAGACATGTCAAATGAAAAGAAATACAAATCAATAACATAAAGGGTGAATGATATCTTGCATTGTTTCTCTCCCTTTCTAACATGTTCCCAGTGACGTCAAAAGCGTCGTAATGCCCTTCTGTTAAAGCGATCAACAGTAATCCACTCGCCAAGATGAGAGCGGCAAATTGAAGAATCGTCAGCCTTAAAAGCCAACTGAAGCGCCAACACTTAAGACTTCCACTACTTTACAATTTACCTTAATTTACCCAAATGCATTTCAGTTTGCCGATGCATGGTTTTCTTGAGCGGTATTTTGTCCGCGCTCCGCTCCGTCATGGCCGTTCAGTAGCCAATACATTACCGATACATCGCTGTATCGGGGAGAAATCAACGTTCAACTGCGGTACGCTGACGAGAGCTCGCATACTCGTTGGTGCTTAAATAAATTCTCCTCAAAGAAAAGAGAAGACAAGCTTTGAATAAACACATTTTGTTTTTGTCTCTGCTGGGAGTTTTTGATTAGCAAACCCACAGGGAGATAAAACTGTATAAATGCATTGTGGTCCAGTAACCGCACTGATGCGGCAAAATACTGGTAGGGCCTACATGTATTTATGTATATTAATTGCATGCATGGTTTAAGCAACATGCACGATACTGACGTGAACATGTTTTGAGAGTTGACAGAAGGTTATACCATTAATCACAACGGCACACATTAGCATTTTTTGTGATCAGAGGCTTATAAATGTGAAAGTTGAAAACGAATGGAAAATCGCCATGGTTTTGTTTAAGCCTATCTAAAAATATAAGTGACTTCCTTTTTTATAATGTTTAAAATTTGTGGTGCGAATCGTTATCCTTTTTTTAAAGAACATTTGCTATCCTACTAATTATGAGTGTAAAAAAGTTGCATGGCTGTATAACAGTACGTGCTTGAGTGGGTGCTCTCACCTCAGCATTTTTGTGGGGTTTTATGTGCGCTTCACATACCCCTTGTGAGGCATTTTTACTTTGTGGGGTATTTTTTCAGGACCCCACAGAGTAAAGTCTTTCAAATGACTGTATATTCGGTGTCCTATGCCCTGCGGGGCATTAGAAGTGGTACCCCATAAATGACTTTTTGTGAGCGTGTGCTAAAACTTGCACACTTTTTTATGGTAACATCGTAAGCACACCGCCGGGTTGTTATCGCCAGGTTGTACATACCCCACTAGTAGGGGACCACAAGGTATATCTGGAACGCACAGAAATACCCCACAATCAGGTGCCCCACAAAGGCCCTGATGTGAGAATGCGTGTGTGGGCGAGTGCGTGTGTGTGTGTGTGTGTGTGTGTACTTGGGGTTATCAAGCGGGTAGGTGTAATGAGACATGTATGCATGTGTTTGTTTTGTTAATGACAAAAAATTGCGAAAATTACAGATTATAAAGTGTTACAATGGTGAGGGTTGTGTTTTTTTTTTTTTTTTTTTTTGGGGGGGGGGGGTAGGGCTTCGTTATTTTGCAATTATGATTTGGCGTCTCCCGGATTGATACGAAATGCCGAGCTTTATCATTGATCTGTTTTCTTGCATCTCACTTTCCTCTTCTTCTCATTCCTTTCCCTCTCCCTTTCCCCCTCTCATTCCTCTCTTCTCTCTATTTACAAGTTCTCTCTGTGGCATTCGATAGATACTTTGTTTTCTTGTGTGCATAAAATGAAGTCTTCTGCAACACGTAAGCACTCTTAGCTACGCCAATTGAGAAAGCCAAGTGTTTTTATATGTGCCCAATTTGTTTTGATACATTTAAATCGAGCCCGTAGAGCCGGCCTATGGTCCCATATACTCGCTTCGGTGCAACGGTAAATAGAGACGATTGGCGTTGCATTACCAATTGAAAGTAAACGCTCGTTTTGCTGCCAAGAGAGCTCCTCGACTAGTTTCCGGCAAAACGGCAGCACTTAAACTGGGGTTCAATACATGGAGAAAAGGGCTACGTCATACACTGAAATCAACGTAGAAACATTTCGAATGCTCTTCAACTGAGATTGAAGAAAATGTGGAGTCTTCTACATCACTCACTCTCTTTTTCTCTCTTTTCTTCAATTGGATAGTGAAATTGCGTTGAATAAAAGCCAGCACCGCATTCTGAGATTGAATTACCAATTCGTATGTGTTATAAAATCAGTCATTTTGGTTATCACCGTTTTAGGAGATTAAATGCATTTTAATATTGGCAGTATGAATGTTTCTTTGTTTTATTCCATCAAAGTTGTAAATGTACCAACATCTTAATAATTCCTCTCTTTAAAAGAAAATACGAAGAAACGTTGTTTCTTGTGTTTTTTACAGAAGAAAGTTTGAAGAGAATCGTTCCGTTTAATCAAAATTTTTAAAAAGCAGCTGGAAAAACATTGATTTCCTGTATAATGCACTGATTTAATTGCATTCATTTGGCAAACTAAAAATAAGAAATTAAACCTCGAGACATCGACTGACAAAGCTCCCCAGTATTTCATAAGACCGGGGATGAACAAAATGAGATATAAGAGATTGTACTCCCTCTTCAAATGACGTCACTGTTATCTGTCATTCAATGTTAATATCAATGTAAGCCCAGGGCAATGGCGTTTTGTGAGCGAGGGGAATCGTAAAATATACACTCCGGTGATGAGCAAGAGATGAAGAGGGAGAGTGTCGGAGAGAAAGAAGGTTAAAGGGGCAGGAAAGAAAACAAGGGAAGAGAAGAGACTGGAGTGGAAAGGGTAAGTGGAGAGGCAAATGTAGGAATAGATATTGTTCCTAGGGAAGCATTATGAGAGATGAAAAAATGATGAAGTGATAGAAAACAAAACTAGAGAGAGAGAAACGTGTGACAATGTTAGAGAAGGGGGACGGTGCAATTATTGTGTGAAATATATATGATACAGATTCCTTCGGGGAAGCATTTAGGAGGATGAAGAATAAAAGTGCTAGAAAAACTAAGAAGAGAGAGAAATGTAAGCATCGTGAGAGGAGAGGAAGGGGGAGGGGATTTGAGGGCAGATTCTCTGCGGTACATGGTGGAAGGTAACTTATTAATTCCGTCTAGTCAAACGAGTTATGGCATATAATATTATTAGACGCTGCACGCTATAGCGTTGCCCGTCGACTGCGCTTCATTAAATATTATCATACAGGCCAGGCCAGCACTATACTGCACGCATTGCTATTTGTATGCCGAGCATTGCATATATTTTAATACACTGTTCTACCATGGACCATGGTTCTATCAAACGCTAGCTCTGCGGTTAATGCATGATTGTTGTCATTTCTAATTTCGAACACGATTGTTCATGTAGAATAAGTTTTAACAATCATCTAATTATTGCCTTGAATTTGGAAGGAGTAAAAATTTGTATAAATACCATGTGATCACAAAATCCCCCCTCTATTTTATGATGGTATAAAGCTACATGTACAGTACATGACTTTGTATAAAGAAAATCAAATGTAAGCGATTACTGTATCATAAACATAATTACATGTAATTGGCATGGTCCTTCTTTAGACTTGTGCCTGGAGTGACTATAAAATCAAGTTGTACAAGTTAAAAAGTTGCGTGACAATATCAGGGCTTATTGGTTCCTTCGGGGTAAGAAGTCACCTTCGTGCATATTATAATAACACAACGCTCATGATGGAGCCTATCGGTGATTATATGTGTTTTGGCATTACGAAGAATCGGGTGATTAAAACATTAAAATGAACATGACATTATTTTGTGTTACTTGACCGAAACAAGTATTCCTATAGAATATACATTTTAGATAAGTTAAATAATGAATTCACAGAGGGACCTAGAATTAAGTATATTTGAAATACTTGTTATATAGTATGACATCTTGATGGAACGGCATCATGTATCAACTTAGAAAATGTCCCCTGTCCTCTCCCTCCCTTACATGTACTTATTTTCTCTGTCTTTATTCGTCTCATTTCGAAACCCAATTCGTATCCCCTAACAAAGCAAAAACAAGAAAAATCTCCTGTACAGTGTACATCCCTATGCCATCCCTTGTCTCTGTTTTACGAGACCTCAATACGCATCCCCACCCCATCCTCTTATAATCCCATCGTTATATGTATCTCTGCTTATCTAATTTGAAAGCCAATTCGTCTCCACCCCCCCCCCCCCCCCCCCCCCCCATTTTCCCTTCCTGACTAATTCTGTCTAGTTATCCCATCTGGTCCTAAATCTCCACCTCGTGTGACGGAATGCATGCGATCGTCACGTTCTCATGGCGGAGAGACCCGCCATTTAGGCCAGTATTTGTCAAACCCACACCATTAGAAAGAAGATTTATGCTACGACCAGATCGAGCCTCTAGCGTACCATTCTATGGCACATTCGCCTTTAAAGATGAAGTTGAGTTCTGGTCATACGGTTGCATTGTGAAAGAAACGGTGTGGAATCGACCAGAAAAGGTTGATCATCTAGCATATAAGAATTGGTGTGTATTTGCAAGGTTCTGGAATCATCAAAATGATAAGAAATTTGGCCAAGTCTTGGTAAAGTTACAAACACTGTACACAGAAAGATGTACATGTATATGGCACTACACGAACACGTGGTGTAAAAATCCTACCCTGGAGTTTTACGATGTTACATGACACATTTAGAATATGAAGGCATTTGAAGAGCCATGCTTTTCAGGGAACATGTCTTATCTGATGTTCTCCACACTTGCATAATAAGAATGATAACGCTCACAAATTATTTTTACCTCTTCCCAGAACTCAACCTTCTCTTTAAGACCTACTTGACATGCTTCGTGTCACAGACTACATTAAAATGACGATCATGACATTTAGCATGTGCATTGCCCAAAAAAATGATAAAGAACAAAACAAGAAAAAGATGAGAGGAACCTCAACTTTGCCTTTGTCTACATGTATTAGGGTTTAATCTCTAAAATGTCTTGCTGAACTTCAAACATGTTCGACCAAAAGATGATCATGAGAGGATTGTTCCACGGTCCTTTTTTAGTTCACGATACAACTTTGATTGAAGCATACAATGTGTCTGAAAATGAATTATTCTTTCTCAGCCTCCAGGCATATCATTTTCGCGCTGCCATTTTTTTTTCTTTCCATAATTTCCGTGCATGCCATGAAGACGTGTGCATCCGTTCTCGACGACGTCTGCCATCAGTCTCTCTCTCTCTGTAGATGCCTGAAGCCAAATAGCACTTTGCTTCTACGCTAATGGTAGAGCGGAGGCGAGCCTGAGCTGCCATATTTAACCAGTTGGCCTAGCAGCTTGTACACAAGGCTTTCACCACATGACAATTTGCTCCAACTGCAATCGCAAACCGTATCCCTTTTAGATTATGACCCCTTCAGGAGACAGGAGTTGCTATGTCTTTTTTTATTTCGAGTATTTGCCGCCATTTTGAACTGAGGAAGCGATAAGGCAGTTTTTTCGTCTATTATCGTCACATTACCATTTTTCAATTATTTCTTTTCCTAGAAGATTTGTTTCCATCCTGGCAAATTAAAATCTCGTTGGCTTTATTTTACCTGTGAATTTGCATGTACCTGTACATGTATATTATACATCATTGATTAAAGTATTTCGAGCTAAACAGAATAAGAATATGCTTCTTCCTTAAAAACCTACTCGCACCGCCCCCCCCCCCCCTCCCCCTCCCCCAACCCCCATCGTCTCATTTTTTGACGAAAATTTCCTTTGGTTTTAACGCGACTACATTATCAAAACCGCTATATTTGTTTCCCCTATCCAATTACACTTTCAGCTACGTTCTTGGCCCTCAAATGAGAAGGGCAGATAGTGTAAAAATTGAGCATAGCTTTTGTTATCAAAAAGCAAATTCTGTCCTTCCGCATTACGTTCCAGTGTATTAGAATGCTACAGTTTACCTTGTAGTATTATGATTAGACGAGAGAGAGGCCATCCTAATGCCAGCAGTGATGAATAGGATTGCGCGATGAAGCATTCGAAAAAGCGAGACCTGTCTATACCGAGGTTGCATGTGTATTCAAGTATACATTTACATGGACGTGTATCTTTTGTAATACTAGCATGTTATGTATTCCAAATGGACGTGACGTGAAGTCAGCTGCTCGCAAGAAAGCCGTTAGAGCAATGTATTGGCAATGGCTGTAACGACCTTTTTGCAGGGTAGCCGACGGACTAATGGTCTTTAGGTCTTTACTTGAATTCTTCCGATTATAGGTTATCTTTTTCTTTTCTTTTTCGATAGGGCTACAATATTATTTTGTATTATCTGACTCGTCGAGTTTGAATACATATATTCAATTTTTAAGAAATATAATTATGTATATAATCAAATGACAAGATATGACTTATTCTTATTGTCGTTTAAAATCAACTTGATGAACATGATCAAAGAAAATAATTCTAAACATGTACCTTGAGGGGAACACCAAAGAAGCTGCCAAGTTACTACTTTCCAAAGGGGTCGTAATTCATGAACTTAATTTCCAAAACGGGGTAAAAACATAACATGCAGGGTGACAAACGATTTAAACCAAAAAAGTTTTCCTCTTCAAGAAAAACGCACTTTTTGTTTTATCCTTGTTCCTTTCTTTCAAGGTTTATCAAGCATATCCCTCTATTTCGCTTTAATGTCGATGTACGGTTTGAAACAGTCTTACATTTTCATCAAAAAATCCGTATAAAACTCGTTTAAAGTTGGCAGGAATTGAGAGTACATATAAAGGCAACATCTATTTTTTTTCTTCTCCAATGCATTTTAATTGCTATTGAAGATCCACTATTAAACAAACCGTCTCCCATCGTCTGTTAAAGGACCACAAATTAGTTGTTAATAACTCTTGTGTTGTCTGATAGCAGTCAACGTCCTACTGGCCCGGTGCAGACGATAATTTAAATTACGTTTGATTGTTTGTTTAGCTTTAACTTCCTATTCCAGTATATTTATAGTGCCATTAAGATAATGAGAAGAACGTGCCTGGTAGTCACTTCATGGAATGTTTCCGCATAATTAGGATCATAAACATCATTAAGAGGCTTACGCTCAGTCATGTACAGTATCGAAGGCACATGTCACGCACAGATATGGCGTACAATAGCGTTCACTGTGTGCACCTATCGGTTAGAATTAAGATGGTATTTTGTGCAAGTCACTTAATGTCGGTATATACGATAACTGGAAGAGGGTAGCATAAATATATGAATATACATTACAATGCAGTTATCAGTAATTTGTACGGCATATCTGTCTTAATTTACGTATTAAACGATCACCGTGACATACCACATTCTATGGCGTACAATTCGAATATGCATATACCTGTACTTGTCGGCTGAAAGATGGCAGGGGATGTACATGTACAGTATATGTCACGTGATGTCGGCACTATACCATAACTGGAAGATGAAGTATACATTATGTATATTAAAATGTAGCTTTTAGTAAACTGCACAGCATATCCCATCTGTTATCCTATTGTACACCTAGACCAATACATGATAATATGCAATGGCGTTTAATTCATGCACTTGTAGTTAAAAGATTACCTCTTCGATGTACATGTACATGTTCATCTGTATGTCACGTGTTATGGGTCTTACGCTCAATACAAGACGTTGGTATATTACAGTGTAGCTATCAATTACTCGCAAATCATATTCCTTTCCCTCTTACATGTCATACCATTATCTATGTAAACATAAGCAATGGAATATACCGCGGTGTATGATGTAAACATAGAGTGACATGTCTCAAACACGGGGCGTACAGCACGTAGTGCTGAAGCTAGTGTCAATAAATCGAGTGAAAGTCATCTCCACCTAGTCTCATCAGCATGCAATTTTAATATTGTGTTCTACGTGCCTATAGACCTTCAGTTTGCATAGACCTTGATGATGGCCCGTTAAATTATTGGTCTGTGTTTGCCATCATCATGCATGTACATGTACATGTTGAAATGTTAACAAAGTCCCATGAGTATGCAATTTTAATATTGTGTTCTACGTGCCTATAGACCTTCATCTTGCATAGACCTTGCTGATGGCTCGATTGGTCTGTATTTGCCATCATCATGCATGTGCATGTACATGTTGAAATGTTAACAAAGTCCCATGAGTATGCAATTTTAATATTGTGTTCTACGTGCCTATAGACCTTCATCTTGCATAGACCTTGCTGATGGCCCGTTAAATTATTGGTCTGTATTTACCATCATGCATATATGTACATGTAGATGAATATACATGTACATGGAACAACCTCCCCCTCAATATTCGTAACGCCCCGACAGTCCACTCATTCAAATCACTTCTGAACACATTTATGTTCACCCAATAGTCTGTAATTATATATATGCTAGTTTATGTCAAATAATGTTATTTCCTTACAATAAAAGATCGTAATTAATGAACTATTATAATTGTGTTCATAAGTTTATATCATTTATATTATATCTTATTTTGTCATCATTGTATACGATATGTATTTCTGTTAATTCATGTATAATTAAATCTTTATATCAATCATGTAATTTATTGTGTATTTGATTGTTGTAAAGCGCATAGAGAATTTATTATTATGCGCTATATAAAATTACTTTATTATTATTATTATTATCTTCATATGTTGACTAAGTCCACTCAGCATGCAATTTTAATATTGTGTTCTACGTTCATAAAGACCGTAATCTTGCAAAGACGCTGATGATGACCCTTTAAATTATTGGTCTGTATTTACCATCATCATGCATATTATGTTGACAATGTCCCAGGCATCAGCATGCAATTTTAATATTGTGATCTACGTGCATCTACATGTAGACCGTCATCTTGCATAGACGTTGATAATGACCCGTTAAATTATTGGTCTGTATTAACCATCATCATGCACACATGTAGATGTAAATGTATAAATCATATTTAGACATAGTTCCATCAGCATGCAATTTTAATATTGTGATCTACGTGTATAGAATGTCATCTTGCATTGACTTTGCTGATGGCCCGCTAAATTGTTGGTCAGCATTTACCATGCAAACATGTAAACGTAGATGTACATGTTCATACACACAAAACCCCATCAGTATGCAATTCTAATATTGTGATCTACGTGCACATAGAACGTTGTCTTGCAAACACGTTGATGATGACCCGTCCTTATCAGCATTCAGTTATAAAGTATTGGATGATTGTACTTGTATTTACCATCATCATGTACAGTATACATGTAGATGTTCATGTGTTGACAAATTCCCATCAGGATGCAATTGTAATAGTGTGTTCTTCGTGATTTTACAAAGAAATCTTGCACCGAAATGTTAATGCGGGTTAACCGTTGTCATCAGTATGCCATTTCGATATTGTGGTCTGTCATCTTGCGTAGATGAGGATACAGTGTGTACATGTACATGTACAAGCTTTTTAAATATTTAAAAATGTACAAGCTTCTTGATGTGAATATGATATATATACGCTAGATTCTTTTATCAATATATAATCTATTAAGTATAGTGTAATTGGGAGAAGAGCTGTCTTTCAAAGGGGTGTTTAAATATAAATATATTACTGATTTACATGTTCATATACAAATGTACATGTAAGTGAATATTTATTAAACTATTTATTTCTTCGTGTTTTGTATTGTGTTTGTTGTTTGGTGTTTTATTTGGGGTTTTAACTTGTTGCTGTTGTTTTCTATAGTGGTTGATTACCTTATTTTATTTTCAATAACAAATTTAACACAATGTTTTTTTGTTTTACACCCAGTGCGAAGTTTAATAAAACTCTTCTCAAAAATTGTAATCGCTTGTCTCAGTAAATGGTAGAGCGAAAGTATCCAAAGAAATGTAATACATGTTATGTTTTGTTTTTCTCCAAGGAGGAACTGAGTATTATGAATTAAAAAATAAATAATAATCTGACATGTATACAAATTTAAATTATAAGTTCTTTAAATGTATGTGTAACCAGGTTGGTGCATACCGACTATATTTTGTGTATCATTATAATTGTGTAGGAAAGCAAAACTGATAATAATCAAATATTGTAATTGCAATGAATCATTAGTATTAAACAAATATGTGAGTCAAGCAGGATAACATACTAGGACCTGTTTTGTTCATGTGGATGCACATGTAGAATATTTAAACTGCATGTATCACACTCCATGGCGTGGCTAGACACGCGCAATGTCTAGCGAATGGTTGCGGCACATTGCATACATGTACATGCTTTCATTATCTTCTTATCAGTGATAGTCTAGTATAATTGGCTACGGACGAACGTGTTTGCAATAATATGGCAGTGTACCTTGCTCATTAACTCTCGCTTAAGTTGCAGTCGAGTTGCCTCTCGCGTTCATAATTTGGCCTTGTATAATATCGTATCGACAGACCCCACCATCCATGTACTGTATAATCTACTGCACTTGGTTTACATATTGTACATGTACAGGCGCGTACGCAGGGGGGGGGGTGTTTTGGGGTTAACCCCCCCCCCCCTTTGGCATTTTTTATGTGTGTATTTTTAAGAAAACCCCCCTAAAACCCCCCTTTGTTTTGTTTAAACCCCCCCCCCCCCCTTGAAAAAATCCTGCGTACGCCCCTGTACATGTATAACATTATAGGTCGACCCTCTCCTTGTTTTATTGTGTAACCTTCATTTGTCTAAAAGGTATGGGTAGCATGTGATTAATACTGGTTGTACATAAACATCATAATCTCACTATAATTCATGTATCTGGATGATCAGACAAATATACATGTACATACTTATGTTCATTCTACCAGGTCAATATCCTGTGCTTGAATATTCAACAACAAAAAACTGATTTAAAAAAAAAAATTGAATATTGAGAAATGAAAAGCAACATCAAGAAAAATGATAGGAATTAAACATAACATGCCAAAGGTACATCTAAATATAGGTCAGACTGATTAGATTTTATGCAAGAAGCTGAGATAAAGAGTGCATATTGTACAAAGTCATCTCATACATGTTTGTGTACGTTATCTTTATAAAGAAGCTGTATTATTACTATCATCATAATTGTTCTTTTGTTTTTCTTCGATTCGTTTTTTTCATTTTCTCTTGAAGTTTGAAGTTGATTTGTTCCACATTTGCATCAAAACGAACAAATTAAAGATTTCAAATCAAGTATAATGTACGGAAAATAGGTACGAAGTTTCTAAATGTATACATGTAGATATGGCAGGTATTAAAGGTAAAACAATGCAAAATGTGGGGAGCCTCTATTAAGAGCATAGCTTGTATGTGAATAGGCTCCCACTGCCAAGAAATTGTATTAAAACCATGATCTAACCATCATCAACATAGTGTACAGGTATGCGGCTTATACTATGTACATTAAGTTCGAAGTGTTGTAGATATGGACATGTGGTGTGGAAAGGCGTGGCAAGTCATTTGTATCAACGCTACTTTCTCAGCTTGTTTTAATGTTATTTTTGTGTGTGGTTTTTTCCCTCTGTTCATGCAAATAGAGAGTTTCAACATCATTTTACCTACATTTTAAGTAGTTAAAAAGATTATAGTCTCGGCTTAAATACAAGTTTCATGAGTCATAGTGTATGCTTTATCAAATTTATAAATGTACAATCATACACGTATTATTTTCTCAGATTTCTGTCACGTCATTTCCCTTCTCTTTCGACTCTTTTACTTGTAATCTAAGAATCTGTTCTGTAGATATTTTGTCACGATTGACAAATGAAAATAGTTATAACATTTTACTTTCCGACACATTGGGTGTACACAATAACGACTCCGGGTATGCCTAGAGCCAGAAGGGCGATAACTCTTTGTAAAATAGCAAGGTTACAGGTAGCATCCCTCTGGCCCTCTAAAGACGGCGCTATATTTATGTTATCTTAACACCTTCCATTGCTATCTGTGACAAATTGAATCTCAACAGATTGGCCAATCAAATCAAATCACTATAGAACCTTTGAAAGAAAGGAACTGTATAAACAACAATACGCGTAGACGTCATGTACATGAACCTGTACTTGAGATTTTTTAGAAAACGCCAGGGCCACATTTCACAAAACGTGTCGTCATTGAGAAATGACAGTTCTCGTTATAAGCTAGTGAATCCTTGCTTCTGATTGGTTAGCAGCAGATTTGTCACCGATTTCTGTCATTTGAAGTTGAAAAAAGGCTTTATAGGAAGCGGGTCCCAGGTCTCAAGTTTTGAAAGATCGTTGCCCTTCTATAGCATTTTCTTCTTTTTTTGCTTCGCAAGGAACTATATTATGTACAACTAAAGAGAACGAAATGTGACAAATTTGAATGTAAATAATTCTAACAGTACTTCATCACTGGAACTTCACTAGTAGAACTGTCACGAAATAGAATTAGAAATCATTGTAATTAAACAAGGATTTTAGTTTATTATTAATTTTATGTTATTTCGTACAATTCTTTTCGTACTTTAACACGGTTTAAGTAATAACCTTTATGCACTTCGGATCTATGAAATGTCCTGTGAATTTTTTTTGCTTGAACATCTTATCTACTTAATTGTCAGGGCTCACAAAACTAAATTGAAGGAACTTGGGTATGAAAAATTGCAGTCATCTTGAAAATAGTCATTTGAAACAAAATGAAAGAACAGACAAAGAAAGTTCCCGAGCAATATATCTTCTTCTTCGTCGTCTTCTTCTTTCCCTCTTTTTTCGGGGGGGGGGGGGGGGGGGCGGGATGGGTCAGTTATATTTTGTCTAATCATTACTATTGTTATCATTTCTCAGTTCGTTTGGTTTGTAACTTCTTTGGTTTTCTTCTTTTTTATGACGCACACTATAAGAGCTGCATTTAACTCAACCTGTTTTTGTCCTTGGATGAGGTGTGAAACGCATTTGACAATGCTATCACACATCATTGGTTTGCACAAAAAAGACCCTAAACAAGATGGCAATAAAAACAGCAACGGTGTGAAGAAGGCGAGCTCGTTGATCTAGAAAATAAGTGCCGCTAATGGTGGAAATTTCTACCAGCCTCACACCAGCTAACAAATCATCTACATATTCGACCAGACAAACCCGTTTAGACTCATTAGCTCCGATCATTATTAGGAAGACACTCAGGCATTGGTGTGTGTGTGTATTAAAACCGCAACCCACGCGGATATAACTTGCGGCTATGCATTAATACTGTTATGATGCATAGCTTTTATCGCATACACTTTGCAGATGAATTTTCGAAATTGTATTGCGATACTCGATGCGTTTTAGCAATGCGAGTTGACTTTCACTGAGGGGTTTTCACTCAGCGTGGGGGCAAAGCGCCAATATGCCGGCACTGGTATTTGCGTTCAGCCATACAATGACGTCACAACGAAATTCATTAAAATGCGAAGCTGCTCTCCCTGCCGTGCTGAAATTCCCAGATACCCATCACTCTACTCTTCCTTCCATCCCATCTCTCTCTCTCTTTATTTTTTCTCTTTCATCCGTCTGTCTCTCTCTCTTTCTTTCTCTCTCGATTTATATCTCTTACATCCACCTCTCTCTCTCTCTCTCTCTCTCTCTCTCTCAGTCACACACTCTCTCTCTCTCTCGAGCTTTCTATTCATCTCTTTCTCTTTCTCTCTCTTTTTTTTCTTCATATCTGTTATCATGTCCATCTTTCTTTTCTCCATCCCCTCTCCCTGACTGCCTTTCTCTCTCTTCTACGTGTACCTCCTTTACGTACACGTAGACCTATAAGTCTTTTAATAATTTCATTTACATTATTAATATATTCTCTTTTTTCCCCAATTTGTATTGGATTTGTAGTTCATAGCATCGGTTTTCACTTTATCTCTTCTTCTTTTCCTCCCTGCAGCTTATCATTCTTCACGTTTTCTTTCTTAATTATATACATATGCATTATGTACCGTACACATGCACAATGTATGTCACATTTATTATAAGTTCTCTTTTTTCTTCAACCTTCTTTGTATGTGTTCCTATGGTTCTTTTCATCAGTTTTTTCTCACCATTTCTTAATTATCTCCTTGTTTTACGAATGATAATTAGTTGTTGTTGGGTTACTTTTAACGTATACTGTTTGTAGTATTCAGTATAAGGTCTTTCCGTGGTGCACATGTGTTTCTAAACTAAAGCAGGTCTAATGCCTTGGTCAACATTGTATATTTTCACGGTAGGCACACCAACAAAAAATGTGAACTTTTCTCTCAAAGTTCTTCATACAAATACTTATAAATAGGCATATTCCTCTTGAAAATTTCAAACGCAAAGCCGATTATTATCCTCATATTACCCACCATGTACACCAGTACAGCCCCCCCCCCCCACAGGTACATCTTTCTTTTTCAAAATAATTCTCTCAAACATTTTTCTCCCCCATTCCTCTTTCTCTCTTTCCCTTTCTCTACATATCCCTTCTTTCTAGCTTCCTTCCTCAATCTGTTTTCCTCGAGTTTTCTTTGTTGTTCTCTCTCTCTCCATCCTTGTTCTTCTTCTCTCTTTCTCTCTCTCTCTCTCTGACTATCATTACGAGGTTTTGATGGGATCATCCCTTGATGGACTCTCCAAGCGCGCTCTCTGTAAAGATAGAATGTCTCATTAAACTATCCCTCCCTCCTTCCTGTTTCTATCTCTATACTCTCCTTCTCTCAGTCTCTCTCTCTCTCTCTCTCTCTCTCTCGCTTTCTCTCTTGCTATCATTACGAGGTTTTGATGGGATCATCCCTTGATGGACTCTCCAAGCATGCTCTCTGTAAAGATACAATGTTTCATCCAACTATCTCTCCCTCCTTCCTCTCTGTTTACATCTCTTTATTTCTCCTACTCTCTCTCTTTCTCTCTCTTGCTATCATTACGAGGTTTTGATGGGATCATCCCTTGATGGACTCTCCAAGCATGCTCTCTGTAAAGATACAATGTTTCATCCAACTATCTCTCCCTCCTTCCTCTCTGTTTACATCTCTTTATTTCTCTCCTTCTCTCTCTCTCTCTCTCTCTCTCTCTTTCTCTCTCTCTCTCTCTCTCTTGCTATCATTACGAGGTTTTGATGGGATCATCCCTTGATGGACTCTCCAAGCATGCTCTCTGTAAAGATCCAATGTTTCATCCAACCAGAACTCCCTCTCCCTCTTTCCTTTCTGTTTCTGTCTCTATACTTCTCCTTCTCTCTTTCTTTCTCTCTTTCTCTCTGTCTCTCTCTCCCCAGGACCAAAATCCAATTGAAACCAGTTGAAATCTCCAACTGGTTTCAATTGGTTTCAACTGGTTTCAATTGGTTTCAATTGGTTTCAATTGGAATAGAAAATTTCCAGTTGAAACCAATTGCCGAACTGGAAAATATTGTTATGGGTACTCATTTCCAGTTCAAACCAATAAGAAGTGCAACTGGAACCAGTAAGGTAATTTTTCCAGTTACTCAATTGGTTCCAGTTAGAAGTCATTTCCAGTTACCCAACTGGTTCCAGTTACCGTCGTTCAACTGGAAACAGTAAGATGATTTTCCTGTTACTCAATTGGTTCCAGTTAGAATTCATTTCCAGTTACCCAACTGGTTCCAGTTAGCATTTATTTCCAGTTAGAAGTCATTTCCAGTTACCCAACTGGTTCCAGTTAGCATTCATTTCCAGTTACCCAACTGGTTCCAGTTAGAATTCATTTCCAGTTACCCAACTGGTTCCAGTTAGCATTCATTTCCAGTTAGAAGTCATTTCCAGTTACCCAACTGGTTCCAGTTAGAAATCATTTCCAGTTACCCAACTGGTTCCAGTTCGAATTCATTTCCAGTTACCCAATTGGTTCCAGTTAGCATTCATTTCCAGTTACCCAATTGGTTCCAGTTAGCATTCATTTCCAGTTAGAATTCATTTCCAGTTACCCAACTGGTTCCAGTTAGAAATCATTTCCAGTTACCCAACTGGTTCCAGTTAGCATTCATTTCCAGTTACCCAATTGGTTCCAGTTAGAATTCATTTCCAGTTACCCAATTGGTTCCAGTTAGAATTCATTTCCAGTTACCCAATTGGTTCCAGTTAGCATTCATTTCCAGTTAGAAGTAATTTCCAGTTACCCAACTGGTTCCAGTTAGAATTCATTTCCAGTTACCCAATTGGTTCCAATTGGAAATATTTCCAGTTACCCAACTGGATCCAATTGAAACCAGTTAATTTGCATATTATATGCGTGTGTGCAGATCAATGTTTTATGTAATTTATTTTGATTTACAATGTACTTATTAATTAATTTTTATTTGCAAGTAATGCATTTGTTTTAGATAAATATAAAGATTAATTAGCAATGATAAGCATGTTCATTAGTAACATATTTTTGTAATTACACAGATTAAAAGTTGATTAGTAAAACACTAACCATGTACAAAATACATCAAATACAAACATATATAATGGCAATGCCTTCCTTGTTAAGTATATTATATGGTCTGCATATTATAATGCCCTTTACATTGTACTTAATGTAGACACATATAACAATGTTTCTGTGTTGACATGAGCGATAATTAGTGCAAGAGCTAATTAACTCATAACTAATTAAGTTTTTGCCAACTGTTTAGTTTCAATTGGATCCAATTGAAACCAATTGAAACCAGTTGAAACCAGTTGAAGCCAACTGGTTTCAATAGGGAAATTGGAACAACTGGTTCCAGTTGAAACCAATTAGGCAACTGGAACCAGTTGGCAATTGGATTCAACTGGTTTCAATTGGAACCAGTTGGCAATTGGTTTCAACTGGTTTCAATTGGAACCAGTTGGCAACTGGTTTCAATTGGAACCGGTTGTTCCAATTTCCCTATTGAAACCAGTTGGCAACTGGTTTCAATTGGTTTTGCTCCAATTGGTTTCAACTGGATTTTGGTCCTAGGTCTCTCTTGCTATCAGTACGAGGTTTTGATGGGATCATCCCTTGATGGACTCTCCAAGCGTGCTCTCTGTAAAGATACAATGTCTCATTAAACTATCTATCTCTCTCTCCCTCCTTCCTCTGTTTATGTCTCTATATTTCTCTCTCTCTCTCTCTCTCTCTCTGACTATCGTTATACGAGGTTTTGATGGGATCATCCCTTGATGGACTCTCCAAGCGTGCTCTCTGTAAAGATAGAAGCAGTCTGTCTCATCAATCAGCGTGGAGTACCCAGGTGCAATAGCTATCTAAGACCCGTCATTAGCGCGCAGTTCTGTCACAACCCTCCTGTGTGCTACACGCTATACTGCATCTGAAATACACCAAGGATGGTGCTGACATCTCATCAGCATGTACAAAATTTGTATAGTTATTTTTTTCACAAGATGATATGCCAATAGGCGGTAGGCCTATGTATAACACTGGTAAAGTGACCAAAAAGAAAATTACGTGTATAGGACTTCACGGTTTTGGGCTGCCATCGAAATCGTAACCGTGTATGTACTGTACTATATAGACAGAACAGAGAGGAAGGAGAGAGAGAAAGAGATAGTTGGATGAGACATGTGAACATGTTTATATTCTTTTAAAGAAAAATATCTGTAAGGCGCTCATAAAGACATCTTAGGTGTACACTGTAATACGTTGTCCTCTATTTAGAATCCTTTCACCTCTAACTTAAATTACATGTACAGGTACACGCATACCTTTACATGTTATATGAAAGAAGGTTAAGATTGAAAGGTAATCCCCGTATACAGGTATTTGCATTTGATTACATGTACATGTACATGTATTAATTTATTGTTTTACTTTTTATCTTCAAGCCTATATGTAATGACATCGTCTTCGGAGCGATGACAAATTCACAAACTCACCCATAAAACTAGTAGCGTCTCTAATCAAACTTTATTATTTCGTGGAAGACGTTTTTTGCCCACAATGGAAGCTCCATGCATTCTATGTTTGCACAACATGAAGCGTACTTGTTTGTAAATTCACAAACTACGATGTCTATTGCTAACAATATACGGGTATTGAACATAATGTGCATACATGTTCATGAATGTATACGTCTATCAAATTGTACAAGTCATACTGACAAACAACAACTTTAAATACAAGAAAGGGACATTTGACCATTCTCTATCCCCTCCCCACCCCTCCCCTTTCAACTGTATCTCCTCTATCTCACCTCTCTCTCCCCATCCCCCTATCTCTCTCTCTCTCTCTCTCTCTCTCACTCTCACTCTCACTCTATTTCTATCTCCTACCTCATCCAGAGTCCACATGTAATACATGTTCATGTCAATATGATTCCCTTTTCTTCTTCAAACCCCGATGACGATATGTAGAATGTACACCTGCGCATTCATTTTGAATGGAATCTTGATTACAAACATACAAGGTATATTCACAATAGACAGAGGGTCACTACTCGCCATACATGTATGACCGAATGATGAACAAATAATCAACAGAAGATCAGTCGGACTCCAATCGAATCCAGTTGAATGTATATTATGCATAATGTGTTATGGGCTTATTTACTTGGGATCGATGTTCAGCTGTTTGAGGAGTGCTGGTATTGTGTGTGAAAGTGGGCTCGGACTGTGATATTTTTTAGAGAGACAATTAGTCAAGGTAAAGGTGCGTTGATTGAAAGTCACTGAAGAATAACATTATCAGCCCATGTACATGTACATGTACATCTAGATCTACAATGTACGTGTAGTACATAATACATGTAATTCTGTATACATTTACATGTAATGGAGCGTGATGAAATGAGATGGTGCTTCAAGACCAATGTCCTCCAGTTTTTCTTTCTTTCTCTCTTTATTTACATTAACTATTAATATTAAACATGTACATGTACATTTATTTATTCATTTCCTCTATTTCTTTCTTCCCGTTTTTTTAACATATCATCAATTCAATTTCTCCATGTCTTTTTCTCCTTCAAAATCTTATGTTTTCTATCAATTTATTCTTGCTTTTCTTCTGTTTTCCTTCTGTCTGTTACTTCTACACATGTATGAAATTGTTTGATGTACATTAACCATGCAAAACCTCCCCGTTTGATTGACAGGCATATGATTGCAGATTAATTCTTGATTCAAATTTAAATCTAGAATGATGATTAGATCCTCAAGTATAGATTTATTTTATTTCCAGATATGTGATTAAAGTCTGTTCAGATCGCAGTGTTTATGTCTATATTTGAAGCATGTAGATAAGAAAATCTCCTTCTTCTTCCAAAATGATCGCAACCATTTTTGAACAATCAATTGATGGACAATTTTAATATCCATTGTATGGCCCATAGAAATCATATTCAGATTAGGCTTTTGAGATTACCTGAGGTTGCTTTGTCTAAAAGAGTTTTTTTTCCATTGGAGTCGCAGATCAGGGCTCCGCCGAATAAAGAGTTGCGATTGATCCAAATCAATCGCAAGTCCTCCAATCAATCGCAAGTCTGCAGCCCCTATCTTGTATGTGTATAATGCACATCGTTGCAATTGATATCAATCGCAAATAATTTGCGATTAATATCAACTCTTTAAAAGACGGGGCCTAGCAGTCAACTCTTGCAGAAATGTCGGCGGTGAGAAAGGCTGTGGAAGTTATGCCTGGATTTGTCTTTTCAAAATCAGTTCAAGATTTTCACAAGTAATGTAAGGTCTACGTCTGATCATCTTGTAGCAGTAACACTTACCTGTATACCTGTATTATAGTTCTTGATTGAAGTGGGATTAAGGTCACCCTGCATCAATACATATCGATGGACATGTATACTACATGTAAATGTTAATTTGAATTACATGTTGTAGATCTATGCTGTAAATACCCATTAGACCTGCAGTCTCGAACATGGATATTATTATTAATGAGTCTGGGGTCAAATTTATTATATTTAAATTACAAAACAAAAATCATTAGAAATATTATTTTGATGTTCCATGGTGATGACCTCTTTCTTACATGTGTGATGTAGACTAGCTCTAGATCTACATTTTAGATGGGATCATGTTGAAGGTTTTCTAATGTAAATCTCTGTGAGTCAAGATTGTATTAAAATCAACTTCAGACTAAATTAGATGTTCAGTAGTAGGTCTAGGTCCGATATCTTCACTGTAATCAGCTCGTCAGCTTCATCAACATTGCCAACAGTATCACCATCATCACACATCATCATCGGACGTTATTAATTATCATCATTATCAAAATATGGCATCGTCAATTCTGTATCATCATCATCATCATCGTCATAGGAATTCAGACAGAAAAATAATTATCATTATTTCAACAGACATCACCAATTTCCCATAATCAGACATTATCAATAGATAGACCTCTACATGTATGTAGATCTTCATCATAATCATCACCGTCATCTTCAGCAAGATTAAAAGTTAGAGCGAAGTTTTCAAATCAATTATAGACGTCTTCATTCATAACATCAGGAATTAAATCAAAAGACGGCCCAATCAAAAGACAACATTAATTACAGTTGAGTGTTCTATCTAGACTGAAGTAATAAAAAGGTCAGAAATCTTTTGCATACCGTCTTTACTTAAGAATCCCATCATATCTGGATCCTAGCTTCAGATTCTAGACTCCAGTCTATATTTTCTAAAAGTAACAAAACAATTCTTACCGAAATATGAATTGAGTCGCATAATGCGGAACACTCTGTTGAAAAACCGGAAAGTGGCGATCCACTTCCAGAAGTTTGTTGAACCAAGGCCAGGATAGACCAGCGCAAGCAGGTCCGTAGGTAAGATGGTGAACAGATCAATTGGGAATGTGGTACGAAGATAATGAATCTTTATCTTATTGCTATCCGAAATCAAAATTCCATCTTTCATATATCCAAGAAAGAATCGCATGACAATGTCCATCAGGTAAAGGATATCGCATGTGTACAGAATGATCCATAATATGATAATTTTGGAGTCGAAAGAAGCGAGGAACAAATCAAAGCTGAATGTCGTTAGAATGGAGATGATTATCAAAGTTTCCCACGCCTGCATTCGACTGTTCTTGGGATTCAAGAAGCATGACTGAGATTGGGAACTGATCGTTGCTCGATCACTGCTCCCACCAGTTTCTGGTTCTTCAAGTTCAAGGCTTACCGTCCTTCCAGCCATCTTGAAATTGTAAATTCAACGAACAGTCCAAGGAAAAGACTGCTTTCGATTCACCGGTGTTTCAACATCATGCACTGATGTGGATCCACCCTACTCTTCCAATAACCGTAACCAATAATTCAGCGCGCGAGCTACATCGTTACCGGTGCAGTGAAGGTTGATGATAACTGTTTTTAAGTTATGACAACTCACAGATGGAATAAATCACATAATCCAGATAGATTCACATGAAACGGAGAAGTAAAATAGCACGCAGATCCTCTGTTAACCGATGGAGAGAGTTATCGAGAGCAAAGAAAAATGATATGATAAAAATATCACATCTCTCCGCACTACGACGAACATATAAAGAGGCGTTCTCCGTGCCACTCAAATCAGCTCTGCATCGCAAAATGCATCCCACACATTCGCTATGCATTTTGTGTACTGTGTGTGTGCATGGACTGTGTAAGTGTATTCGTGTGATTGTGACGTGTGTTGGAAAGAGCGCATTTATATTGCATGCGTATACCTATATGGATGCGCTATGCGGCACTTTGAATAATGTGCGTGGCGGATTCATGCGCTTCTAGTGCGCTTAGAAAGCGTATTAATCTGCGGTTCAAATACGCGCACATGGTATTTAAAGCGCACGATTTGCATAAAATAACAAATGGACATGGTCTGAATAAATTGGAGATGTGTAAGGAGTTTCCATGTTCTGGGAAATTTGTACTGGGCAATCTTTTTCTTCCTATATAACAATCTCCAGTACTTTCTTCCCAGCCTACTTACCACCGTCTTCTGTTCCTTCAAAGAGTCTCTCCATCTCACGCAGACGCTATAGGCTTACTTGTGTCACCCCACCCCCCCCCCCATTTCTCTGTCTTACTGCCTCCAGCACCTCCAGTTAAAACTCATACGAGTATTTTGGAGGACCAACCAACCAAGAACCACACCCCCCCCCCCCCCCCCCTCTCTCTCTCTCTCTCTCTCTCTATGCGGCCTCTATTCATTATCTCTATTTCTGTTTCTATTCTAGTAATATCATAATTATTACTCGTGCTCGCCATTAAAAACAATAAGCCGGATCCGCATGTATATGAAACATTTTGCCCTCTAATCTCTCTCTCTCTCTGTTCTTCTTCTGCGCTGCTCGTTCGTCTGTCTCCACCCCCCCCCCCTTTTTTTTTTTAATTCTCTCTCTCTCTCTATTATACATATAAATCTTTATATCCGTCAATCTATCTACCTAGATCGACGTCTCTTTCTTTCTATTTTTCTTTCGTTCTTTTAGTTTGTAATAACGCGTTGAGGTCTGTCAAGTCTGCTCGATGTCTTTCGACCCTTCTGTACCGCAAGCATGTTAAGAATTCACGGGGCTCTGATGGGGTGACCGTGTTGCGAGAGCGTGACCCTAGCTGGCAAGGCTGAAAGCTAGCCCACCGCTGCGGTGACCAAGCCAAGCTCAGTCTAGTCTAGCAAAGTCAAAAGCATAACTCTATACAGGGGGCGCAGGGTGCAAGCCCTCGCCTCCCCGCCCTATCAATTTGGGGAAAATATTGAAGAAAAGGGGATAAAAAATAAAAAGGAAAGCAGGCGAGAAACGGAAGATCATCCACACCATTTCGTCAATTTAATGTCCTTGTATCGATTTCATGTGCGCCCCCCCCCCCCAAAAAAAAAAAAATCCATGACCTCGAACCCCTCCCCTCCACCCCCAGTTGCCGGAGCTTTACGGATACGCCATCGTTACGAAGATCATCAGACTAAGTCAAACAATTCTCTGATGGTACTATCAATGCAGTAGAGGTGTAGGCCCTTTGATTAATCTTTAATCTTTGTTGAATGTTTATCAAATATTTATTTGTAGCACCTGTGAGTGATGGAAATACAAATTAAAACAATGAAAAGAAATTACAAAAATCATACATTAAGGTCCATTTCCTTGATGATTTCCCTCAGGTCACATTATTTTAGTTAAAGCTTTCATCAACAGAAAGTCATTAATGTGGGTTTATTTGTTTAATGAAGATAAACAATGAAAAATCCAGACAGTAAGTGAAATCTGTTCCTAAAAAACAACTGTATGGTGGATTTTTTTGCCAACTCCCATTGTTTTTAAAACCTCCTACATGAAGATTACGAGATGCCCTCCCTCCCTCTCCCCTCCAAAATCAGAATGCAGAAGAGATAAGTTTGAAGTTCATACTTTTTCATGACGTAGTCATTGAATTTTAAGAAATTTCAGTGCAATTCGAAAGTCTTGTTAATGTAGAATTAGAATTAGAATGATCCATGGCGGTATATATAGGATTATTTGTGATGAATGCCCCCCCCCCCCCCTCCTATGTAATGGGGTGTCCTTTATACGACTGAGCATTTCCTATAGCTTATTAAGTTAAGGACTCCACTTTGAAACAACCGTTTAGTGATTGTTGTTAAATCATCTATATTAATTTGGTTAATTTTCCAACGCCGCAGGTCTATTTACGTTCTTATGGTAATTATTGTATTTGTACAGAAGCGCTTTTGTAAAATTTTGCAAAAGTGAGAGGCATTTTAACCGTGCTCGGAACGTCATTACCCAGCATTCATCAATCATTCGGCACAGAAATGTCACACAAATAATGAGATTTTTTGTGTGCAAAAGATGCAGTATTTGACCAAGGAATAAAGAAACATATTTTTCACAAGAGGGCGAAAATTTAAAAATAGCCGAATACCAAGTTCATGGTTACTCATTATAGGACTCGATTCCATGTCCCTTGCATCGCTCTCTCTATCTCCCTCTCTCTCTCTGTCTCTCTCTCTCTCTGTCTCTCTCTCATTCTCTATCTCTCTCTCTCTCTCTCTCTCTCTACCTCTCTCGTTCTCTCTCTCTCTTTCTCTCTCACTCTATTTCTCTCTATTACTCAATGTATCCGATTTTGTATCCGATCACTATTATTATTATCATTATCATATTGGTATTATCATAATTTTTCTGCTACGTTTTTCGATTTTGTGTACAGTGTTACTTTTAAGTGAATCCCTAAAACAAACAAAAAAGCTTACAAGTACTTAATCTAAGCAGGATGCTAAAAATACTCTAAAAAATCAGTGATACGCCAAAAATCCTTTAGGTCCGTTTTTGTGAATACATCCTGAGAAAAGATTATCAGGTAATTCTTATTTTTCAATTAAATATTTACGAGATAGTTTTTTAGTGCTAAAATTAAATTAACGCACCCTGTGGCCCGAATTCACAAAGCAAGGTTTGAGCTCAAACCTCCTTTTGTTTCGCCAAACCTCCTTTTGTTCTTTACAAACCAGGTTTGTAATAAACGCGTAAAACGCGTCATATGACGTACGAAAATCAAGGTTTGTCGACAAACCTCCTTTGTGAATTCGGGCCTATAAGTTATACGCTAAATGTTGCCCGTTACAGAAATAACACGCCTATATTATGAATGTGGGAGGGGGTATTATTATTTTTTGTAATGAAACATGTAAATATAAGCAGTGATATAGCATTCTGGGTCCCGTCTTAGGCAGATTTGATCCAAATAAATCGCAAGTCCTCCAATCAATCGCAATAAGTTAAGATTAATATCAACACTTTGTAAGATGGGCCCACGTCTACAGTATTCACGTATTAAACGAGAATTAATGATTCCTGCGACTGAAAATATAACCTGGTATTATGTATTCAGCGGCCTGCCTGCATGGATTGGAAATAGATCATGAGAAAAGCAATCATAAGTTGTCATTTGGATATGTAATCAAAATGTCATTGCGCATCAACATCAGGATGAAGCATGAGCGATCGGAATGAGAGATAGATAATCAAGCTTAGTATTGTCACAGGTGCAGAGGACTACAGAATGGGTTGTTCTTAGAAGAGATTGAACATAAAGAGGAGGAAGGGAGAGGAAGAGAGAGGGGGTAGATGGGGGAAGGAGAGCGAGGGGAGGGGAGAGAGAGATGGAATGGGAAGAGAGGGAGATAGAGAGTAAGCGTGATCTATGATAGAGAGGGAGGGGTAGGCCCGGGGGGGGGGGGGGATACTCAGATTTGGCTTGGACGGGGGTGTGCCGCTCAAGCATCGAAACCACTACCCATTTTTAGGGGTCATTGGGGATTTTTCACAATTTTGGAAATTTTGGAAAAAAAGGACCTATGTTTAGGGCTATTTTTGTTAAAAATGGGACCCAATGTGTAAGGATTTTGGGTGAAAAAAATGACCCATTAAAGAGGAGAAGCGGCGAAGGCATGGAGGGATGGAGTGATGGTTATTGTGACAGGGAGAGAGAGAGAGATAGAGAGAGAGAGAGAGAGAGAGAGGGGGAGATAGGGTAGGGCAGGCAGGGAGATAGGCCTAGAGGGGGAGATGGAACTGAGGTGGTGAAAGGCAGATTGTATTTTCATTTCATATCATAATGATTGAAGCCCAACTATTCATGACAATTTTGAACGAAATGAAGAAAACAAAACGAATAAAAAGGGGAAATACAACATGCTAATAAAAATTATCAAAAACCGTTCCAATGTTACATTAAATTCTAGGAAAAAAAGAAACATTAAAGTATAATGATAATCAATCTTTGGTCTAATTAAAAAAACTATTCATCGAATTCAAGCTTGTCATGAACATGATTAGAAAGTGTTCTTACTTATACAGGTGCACAGCTTCATGCGCGGATGGACGTTGATTGCCGATTAATAGTGTAATTAATTATTCATGGGGCGTGACTTCAGTGTTGGAATCCGATATGAGGTCCTAATGATGGGCTTTTGTTGCATGAATAAGGGAGGTGAGACAGTTACTAGACTGTGAATGGAAATCGATCGTAATGCGAACTGTTAATCGCCCATGTGAAAAATAGGGGTTAATGGGATGTGGACGAATGGTGGACAAGAGAGAGAGAGAGAGAGAGTTAGAGAGAGAGTTTAGAGAGAGCGAGTAAGAGAGAGAGAAAGAGAAAGAGAGGGAGAGAGAGATAGTCAGACATACAGACAGACAGAGAGCGAGACAGAGACTTGCAGAGACATAGAGAAAGAGATGTAAGCAGGTTACTTGTATTGTTATGTAAGCTAAGATGGGACAATTACAAAGCTTATAAGGGAGCCTTCCAAAGTTGCGACTGTGCCCGGACGCGTCGGGGCGCGATGAATAGAACAGTCGCGTCCCAAGAGACGCATTGAGGCGCAAAGGGGCGCGAAGGGGCGCAATAGTCACCCTCACCTGATTCTTGCATATGAAAAGAACCGTCTATTGTTAGTATAAACCCGCTCTATTCTTCTTGCGCCCTTTTGCGCCCCACCAGGCGATGGAAGATTATCTTTCCCGTCATTGTTCTCGCTCGTGATGCGCGGTACAGCTTAAACTTGATATACAGAAAGTATTTCTCGGCAAAGCCTGTCTTCCCCTCCTCCGGTTTTCGTTCTGATAAACTTTCCATTGTTTGTGCAAATTGATGTATTCTTCTCGCGTCGCGATCTATTCTTCTCGCGCCGTTTTGCGTCGTAACGGGCGGGGTATTACCTTTCCAATCATTGTGGCGAAGCTTTGCGATGTACATTACTACAGCACAGCATGAACTTCTCTGGTGGGATCGTCTTTGTTTTGGGGGGCAATCAACACACTCGTTCATCTTGATCAGAATACATTATGATTTATTTTTGTCGGGTTTAATACGCCTCCTTTTAATTTTTGTGACGACTGTATGAAATGTGAAATAAAGATGACTATGTACGATTAATGGTTGTTTAATTGCGAGCTTAATTGTCCCAACAACAAAAAATAAAAGACGAATGATGTGAATGACTACATGTATGCGGTTATAGTCGGCAAATTGATTACTGTTTGGGTCGCTTGTGTATGTTTGTAATTTGAATGATTATCAACATATTTGTATAATTCCCACATCGCGATATGATTCTAGCATCGTATAATGGACAAAGGAATTATCTTTCTCTCCGTCATTCATATTCACGCTACGCGTTGCACATCGCCACAGCCTGAGCTTGGAAGAATTTATATTTTGTCAGTCAAATCCTTTTTCTTCTCCTCCCAAGACTTGGTTCTAATAAATTGAAGGTTTGCTTATTAGGGATAAGAAGGATAACATCAAACAAACGATTTACTCAAGATGACGCTCTTTTCATTTCACCTCGCTGTTTGATAAAGTAGAGTTTTACGGAGCGAATACAAAAGAAAAGTTCGCTCTAAGGCCAAATAAAAAAATGTTTTATTAGTGTCCTGTTTTTTTTCGAAAACTAGGAAGGAGAGGCCCTCTCTTTTCTTTTTTTTTTCTTTCAAAATGGCCGCTCAAAATGGCCGCTCGGTATATTTTCCTGACAGTCGGGCTAGTTTTCAAGATGGCCGCCGACATCTTTTAACTTTAAAAAAAAAATCAGTAATAGATACATTTTAGTATTGTTTTTCATGTTTGTTTTTTCAAAAATTATTTTTAAAAAAATTTAAAAAAAATTAAAAATTAAAACAATTTTCCCCAAAAATAAAAAATAGGAGGCGGCCCCCAAAAGAAGCAGCCGGGACGCTAAACATGAATATTTTGTTAAGTGGCCTCAGGGAAAAAAAAACATAAAATGCCGTGGCAGGATTTCACGCCCGAGATTTGCCTTCGAAAATTGCCCGTCCAAAAGGCGTTTTAAATCATAATAATTCCATAGCTCTTTTTAAAAGTGGAATAAATAGACAAAAGAGTCCGGGAACTATATCGAGATTATAAAACATGTTTGTCATGAAGATGTAAACAAAAAGCGTAGCCTGATGGTGATAAAGTTGAGCAGCAATTGGAATGCAATACAAAACATTAATCAGTTCATGATGATAATTAATCATTCGACACAAATAAAAACATTGATTTCTGCTCTAACATTCGAATCATTTATTCGTAGATTTGTATAATTACGTGGCGAAAGTGAAATTTTGAAATCTCAATGCACAGATACAAAAAAACATACCAAACATGTTTTGATTCTTATTCTAAAAAAAAAAAAAACCGGCAAATTTTAAAAGATCTTTTTAAAAGGAGGGAGGCGCTATAGCCCAGTGGTAGAGCAGAGCAGCTCGTAACCGGGAGCTCCCTGGTTAGAAACCAAGTCGATATGCCAGGCGCGGATCCAGGATTTCTTAGGGGAGGGGGCCCAACTTTTTTTTTTTTTGCTCCCGAAAATTTGAAAACCGCGCCGGCCGAAAAGTCGCTCAGTGGGGGGGGGGGGGGGGGGGGGGGGGGGGGGGGGGGGGGGG